>NC_044031.1:765282329-765618324 GCF_901765095.1 Microcaecilia unicolor | reverse complement strand
GCGGATTAAGATAGGCCAGATACAGTGGTGGAAATAAGTATTTGATCCCTTGCTGATTTTGTAAGTTTGCCCACTGACAAAGACATGAGCAGCCCATAATTGAAGGGTAGGTTATTGGTAACAGTGAGAGATAGCACATCACAAATTAAATCCGGAAAATCACATTGTGGAAAGTATATGAATTTATTTGCATTCTGCAGAGGGAAATAAGTATTTAATCCCTCTGGCAAACAAGACCTAATACTTGGTGGCAAAACCCTTGTTGGCAAGCACAGCGGTCAGACGTCTTCTGTAGTTGATGATGAGGTTTGCACACATGTCAGGAGGAATTTTGGTCCACTCCTCTTTGCAGATCATCTCTAAATCATTAAGAGTTCTGGGCTGTCGCTTGGCAACTCGCAGCTTCAGCTCCCTCCATAAGTTTTCAATGGGATTAAGGTCTGGTGACTGGCTAGGCCACTCCATGACCCTAATGTGCTTCTTCCTGAGCCACTCCTTTGTTGCCTTGGCTGTATGTTTTGGGTCATTGTCGTGCTGGAAGACCCAGCCACGACCCATTTTTAAGGCCCTGGCGGAGGGAAGGAGGTTGTCACTCAGAATTGTACGGTACATGGCCCCATCCATTCTCCCATTGATGCGGTGAAGTAGTCCTGTGCCCTTAGCAGAGAAACACCCCCAAAACATAACATTTCCACCTCCATGCTTGACAGTGGGGACGGTGTTCTTTGGGTCATAGGCAGCATTTCTCTTCCTCCAAACACGGCGAGTTGAGTTCATGCCAAAGAGCTCAATTTTTGTCTCATCTGACCACAGCACCTTCTCCCAATCACTCTCGGCATCATCCAGGTGTTCACTGGCAAACTTCAGACGGGCCGTCACATGTGCCTTGCGGAGCAGGGGGACCTTGCGGGCACTGCAGGATTGCAATCCGTTATGTCGTAATGTGTTACCAATGGTTTTCGTGGTGACAGTGGTCCCAGCTGCCTTGAGATCATTGACAAGTTCCCCCCTTGTAGTTGTAGGCTGATTTCTAACCTTCCTCATGATCAAGGATACCCCACGAGGTGAGATTTTGCGTGGAGCCCCAGATCTTTGTCGATTGACAGTCATTTTGTACTTCTTCCATTTTCTTACTATGGCACCAACAGTTGTCTCCTTCTCGCCCAGCGTCTTACTGATGGTTTTGTAGCCCATTCCAGCCTTGTGCAGGTGTATGATCTTGTCCCTGACATCCTTAGACAGCTCCTTGCTCTTGGCCATTTTGTAGAGGTTAGAGTCTGACTGATTCACTGAGTCTGTGGACAGGTGTCTTTCATACAGGTGACCATTGCCGACAGCTGTCTGTCATGCAGGTAACGAGTTGATTTGGAGCATCTACCTGGTCTGTAGGGGCCAGATCTCTTACTGGTTGGTGGGGGATCAAATACTTATTTCCCTCTGCAGAATGCAAATAAATTCATATACTTTCCACAATGTGATTTTCCGGATTTAATTTGTGATGTGCTATCTCTCACTGTTACCAATAACCTACCCTTCAATTATGGGCTGCTCATGTCTTTGTCAGTGGGCAAACTTACAAAATCAGCAAGGGATCAAATACTTATTTCCACCACTGTATATTATCTGCTAAACTCAGCTGGTTACGACTGAATATCAGAATGTAACTAGACTTCACCCCCAAAACGCCTCCAACATAGCCAGCATGAAGTTTGCCTTTAACCAGTTAGGTGCCACTGAAAATGACTCGAAAGCTGCAAGCAAGCAAGTCAAGCAGTCAGTGGCCATTCCCAGCTGGTTAACTTGCTTTCAGTATTGGCCAGCATGTTTCTAGGAGAGTTCAGCAAGAACTTGTATGTAATTCCGAGTGATATGGGTCGGGTGCTGTCAGAGAGGCCGCCGGGCTCAATGAACCATCGGTCTGGTCCAGCCTGGGGGGGCTTCTGTTCTTCTGAACAGTGTATGGGAATCAGGAATGCAGAGATAAAATGCTTCTTTACTTGGGGAGTGGACCTCATAGACTTACCAACCAGGAACACAAAAAGGTCAGCACGCACATTCCCGAATCTCCACTACCCCAGCTGCAGGACTAAAATATAAATCAACATATGCATCCAGCTTCTCCTACATAAGCACGCAACTGTGGAGCGCACTGCCAAACGACATAAAAACAATGCACGACCTAACTAACTTTCGAAAATCTCTAAAAACCAACCTCTTCAAAAAGGCATACCACAATGATCCATCCGAAATACCAGACAACGAAACTTATACCAGAACTGGACAAAACCGAACTCTCTATACTTGACTGCTTCATTTACTTTGTCATGAATGAACTTTAACGCAATACCTCCTTGTATTTCTCACTCCGGAAATGGCGATCGCCATTACGGAACAATGTAAGCCACATTGAGCCTGCAAACAGGTGGGAAAATGTGGGATACAAATGCAACAAACAAATAAACAAACAAACAAACAAACAGGGTGTCTTCCTGTTAAGCTCCGTGCTTTCCATTATACCAATCTGACCCACACACATGTTGGTCCTCGGTGATCACATTCTGATAGGCAGAAGCCAGCCGAAGAGCTCAGCTGAAATTCAGGTATTCCCAGTCCCAGTAGGTGAGAATGGGGTAGGAATGGTGACCATACTGAACACCCAAAGAGCCAAGTGGTTGACATCCCACATGCTAGGCCTGAACCCTCAAACATCAGAATCGTGGAATGGCGTGGAATGGCCGCCCGGTGGAGGTTGTGGAGTCGAGGACTGTGTCAGAATTTAAAAAGGCATGGGATAAGCATGTGGGATCGCTTAGGAAAAGGAAGAGTTAGGGGTTACAGCGATGGGCCATTTGGCCTTTATCTGCCGTCCCCAGAATTCACACACACACCCTCCCCCATCATTCATAGGAATGGAATTAAAATCTAAGTTTCCAAGCTTAATAATAAATGTACAAAACCATCAACTCGACCGGATTTGGATAGCTTCCTAAAAGAAAAGTCCATATGCCATTATTAAAATGACTTGGGGAAAATCCACTGCTTATTTCTGGGAAAAGCAGCATAAAATGTACTGTACTTTTTTGGGGATCTTGCCAGGTACTTGTGACCCGGATTGGAAACAGGATGCTGGGCTCGATGGACCTTCGGTCTGTCCCAGTATGGCAACACTTATGTACTTATTCAGCTACCTGGGCTCCAAACGGTGGAAATCAATACCCAAAGACATAAGAAGCATCACTTAACTACCTCCACTTCAGAAAAGACCTGAAAACCCACCTTTTCAAAAATTATACAGCTACACACAAACTACAGATGCTCCACAATACTTTGTAACTGATAAACACCTACTATAACTCCATCTAACTGTAAATAAGTCAGCCATGTTGAACCAAAACCTGTTTTTGGAAAATAGTGAGATACAAGAATACATAAAAAATAATAATAATAAAAATTTGATATACCGAATCACTTGCAATTGTTCTGAGCAGTTTATATTAACCAATCATAGAAGAGAGGAAAAGAGCTAGAATAATTAAAAGGAAATAAGAAATAAAGCAATATAAAAAAAGGAACAGGATACAGAGAGAGAGGAATGGAGGTAAAGATAACATGATGCAGAAAACCGAGACGGTCGAGCACCAACCAAGCCACACCACGACACAGGAAACCAATCAGGAAAAGCCTTCATGAACAAACAGGCCTTCAACCCTGTCTTAAAACTTATCCTTCCAGTCAGAGGTGCAAAAGAAGCTCATTCCACAGCCGAGGACACTGTAGTGCCAAAAACTCACTTTCAAAGAGTTTCTGAGCGCATGGAAGTGTGAGCAGGTACTACAAGCAGGTTATGTATTATGAAGGTAGGGACTCAAATATTGACCAAGATAAGTGGGAACAACTGTCACCCGTATTTTAAAGATCAAGAGAAGTATTTTATCTGTAAACCGAGGTCGTATTCATGAGCACCAGTAATGAGACGAAGTGTGGAGCATTGTAGCAGCTGGAAATGGCAAAGCTCTGATGCTCGAGATCCTATCAGGAGAGAATTACGATACTACTACTACTACTACTTAACATTTCTAAAGCGCTACTAGGGTTACGTAGCACTGTACAGCTTAACACAGAAGGACGGTCCCTGCTCAAGGAGCTTACAATCTAAAGGACAAATGTACAGTCAGTCAAATAGGGGCAGTCTAGATTTCTTGAATGGGTAAAAGGTTAGGTGCCGAAAGCAACATTGAAGAGGTGAGCTTTGAGCAAAGATTTGAAGATGGGTAGGGAGGGGGCTTGGCGTTCGGGCTCAGGAAGTTTATTCCAAGCATAGGGTGATAGACTATACGATAGACTACATGTGATGTTATCAGATATTGCAGGCCGTACAGATCACATGCAGTTCACGGAAATAATCTTGTCTTTTCACGATCATGATAGCGACTACACTAACATGATTGTGAGAAGACATCAAATGTCACCCCTAACACTTTTGCAGACTGCAAGAGAGGGATAATGGTACCAGATACTGAAAGAGGAGGAGAAAGAGAGGAACTGATTGAAAATTGGAGTGGAGGAGTGGCCTAGTGGTTAGGGTGGTGGACTTTGGTCCTGGGGAATTGAGGAACTGAGTTCGATTCCCACTTCAGGCACAGACAGCTCCTTGTGACTCTGGGCAAGACACTTAACCCTTCATTGCCCCATGTAAGCTGCATTGAGCCTGCCATGAGTGGGAAAGCGCGGGGTACAAATGTAACAAAAATAAAATATATACTTTTGGAGATTCTACATGGAATGTTGCTATTCCACTAGCAACATTCCATGTAGAAGGCTGCGCAGGCTTCTGTTTCTGTGAGTCTGACGTCCTGCACGTATGTGCAGGACGTCAGACTCACAGAAGCAGAAGCCTGCGCGGCCACATTGGTGCTCTGCAAGGGCCGACGTCTAGTGGAATAGCAACATTCCATGTAGAATCTCAAATAGTAGCAACAGTGGAGGAGTGGCCTAGTGGTTAGGGTGGTGGACTTTGGTCCTGAGGAACTGAGTTGGATTCCTACTTCAGGCACAGGCAGCTCCTTGTGACTCTGGGCAAGTCACTTAACCCTCCATTGCCCCATGTAAGTCGCATTGAGCCTGCCATGAGTGGGAAAGCGCGGGGTACAAATGTAACAAAAATAAAATAGATACTATTGGAGATTCTACATGGAATGTTGCTATTCCACTAGCAACATTCCACGTAGAAGGCTGCGCAGGCTTCTGTTTCTGTGAGTCTGTATGTGCAGGACGTCAGACTCACAGAAGCAGAAGCCTGCGCGGCCACATTGGTGCTCTGCAAGGGCCGACGTCTAGTGGAATAGCAATAGCAACATTCCATGTAGAATCTCAAATAGTAGCAACAGTGGAGGAGTGGCCTAGTGGTTAGGGTGGTGGACTTTGGTCCTGAGGAACTGAGTTTGATTCCCACTTCAGGCACAGGCAGCTCCTTGTGACTCTGGGCAAGACACTTAACCCTTCATTGCCCCATGTAAGCCGCATTGAGCCTGCCATGAGTGGGAAAGCGCAGCGTACAAATGTAACAAAAATAAAATAGATACTATTGGAGATTCTACATGGAATGTTGCTACTATTGGAGATTCTACATGGAATGTTGCTACTCTTTGAGATTCTACATGGAATGTTGCTACTATTGGAGATTCTACATGGAATGTTGCTATTCCACTAGCAACATTGCATGTAGAAGGCTGCGCAGGCTTCTGTTTCTGTGAGTCTGTATGTGCAGGACGTCAGACTCACAGAAGCAGAAGCCTGCGCGGCCACATTGGTGATCTGCAAGGGCCGACCGGGGAACTGAGGAACTGAGTTCGATTCCCACTTCAGGCACAGGCAGCTCCTTGTGACTCTGGGCAAGTCACTTAACCCTCCATTGCCCCATGTAAGCCGCGTTGAGCCTGCCATGAGTGGGAAAGCGCGGGGTACAAATGTAACAAAAATAAATAACAAATTAGGACCCTAGATTTTCCTGGATTAAGCGTAAGGCAATGAGAGCAGAGCCAGTCGGTTACACATGACAGTTTAGAAGTAAGTAAATGTAAGCTCATCTGAGCAGGGACCGTCCTTCTTTGTTAAATTGTACAGCGCTGCGTAACCCTAGTAGCGCTCTAGAAATGTTAAGTAGTAGTAGTTCAGTTGATGAAGTTATCAGGGCAAAGTGGTTACTCTCTGAACGCCATTCGCATATGCATATGGAATCAGACTGAGGGAGTGTGTGCAATCAAGTAATGGCGTCAAGAAAACGTTGCCTCTACCACTAAACGCCTTGTGACTTCGAGCAAGTCACTTTATTTCATCAGTGGTCAAACGTTGCTTCTTTGCCTTGTGCCAATTTTGATCATTTCTCACGGGTCAGGATCAAAGGGCAGTGATCCGTGCCTTCACTTCATTTCATTCATTATCATTTATAAACCGCTCTTATCCAGAGCGGAATATTAAACCACATACAGAATATTTTTTTTAAAAATATACAATAGACTCAACAAACTGTGATAAAAGTCACATCCAGGATAGTTGGGTTAAGGCAGTTTCAGTCTGAAATACAAGTCCCAGAAGGCATTGCAGGCAAGGAGCCAGTGGGTGAGATGAAGAACCCGGACTGGACTCCTAGCTGCAATTGGGGAAGACATGGGTGGAAGCTGGCAGGTTGTGTAGAGTGGCTGCCACTAGGCGGAAAGGGAGTTAGGAAACCCTGTGTGCAGGAGCTCATCATTGGTCTCATTAGTCTAATGCTTAACTCAGCTGGTATGGGTGTGGGGAAGCTAATGGAGGGAGAATGATTGGTGGTGGTAGCTAAAGCCAGGGATTGATTAGGCAGGTGGGAAAAAGGCCCAGGAGTTCAGTTCAGGAGAAAGAAGCAGAAGGAGAGAAGCAGTTGCAGGCTGAAAACCCTTGGCCAGGGAGGTCCCTAAAGTATTTGCAGGTGGAAAACCCTTGGGCAGGGAGGTCCCTAAAGTATTTGCAGGTGGAAAACCCTTGGGCAGGGAGGTCCCTAAAGTATTGAAGCAGGCTGAAATTCCTTGGGTAGAGGGAGTCCCTAAAGTATTGAACTCTCCTGAAGGTAAAGAGGATAGAAGGTAGAAACTGCTGCTTGGTGACTGAACTGTGATGATGAACTGAAAGAACTGTTTGTCTTGGGAATTGAACTACTGTTTATTGTGCACTGGATAAAGAGCCCAGACTGGAGCTGACTGTAAGCCTGTATTGAATCCTGGTATGTGCTGATAGCCTGCTGCTTAAAGGGGACTGTTGGCCACACACTTTCAGGTGGCTTATATGTGTTTAAGATTGAAGGTGAATGCTGCTGTTGGAACTGTGTACTAGAAACCTCCATGGAATAAAAGTCCTTAAGATTGAAGTTACTGGTGGACATCTATTTCTTCATTGTACCGGGAGCCTGTGGCTGGAGGAGATTGTTCTATCCTTGGCTGCACAAGAAAGGTACCTGGTTACAAAACACACAAATCAAATAGCGCAGACAAGTTCATCACTGCCTTCGTTATGTCCAGTGTCGTTATGCTCATATTAGCCCTCTCAAATCACTTCACTGGCTTCCTATCCGTTTCCGCATACAGTTCAAACTGCTCTTATTGACCTAAAAGTGCATTCACTCTGCAGCTCCTCAGTACCTCTCCACTCTCATCTCTCCCTACATTCCTCCCCAGGAACTCCGTTCACTGGGTAAATCTCTCTTATCTGCACCCTTCTCCTCCATCGCTAAGTCCAGACTCCGTTCTTTTTATCTTGCTGCACCATATGCCTGGAATAGACTTCCTGAGCCGGTACGTCAAGCTCCATCTCTGGCCGTCTTAAAATCTAAGCTAAAAGCCCACCTTTTTGATGCTGCTTTTAACTCCTAACCCTTATTCACTTGTTCAGAACCCTTATTTTATCATCCTCACCTTAAAATTCCCTTATCTCTTGTTTGTCCTGTTTGCCTGTCCTAATTAGATTGTAAGCTCTGTCCAGCAGGGACTGTCTCTTCATGTCCAGTGTACAGCGCTGCGTACGTCTAGTAGAGCTATAGAAATGATTAGTAGTAGTAGTAGTATGTCACGGCCAGATTATTGCAAGGCGGTGTTTGCGGGACTGCCTCGATACTCAGTAAAACATCTGCAATCAGAATCTTATCCCAAGTACATCTGTCGCATCACGTTTCCCCTCCATTGGTTACCGAGAAGCTATGCTGTACAGTCTTGATTATGTGACCTTTGCTAATCCAGCATATCTGACAGACCCTCCCCTCCCCCGGTGACGTCGTCATAAGTACTACTACTACTATTACTACTATTTAGCATTTCTATAGCGCTACAAGGCGTACGCAGCGCTGCACAAACATAGAAGAAAGACAGTCCCTGCTCAAAGAGCTTACAATCTAATAGACAAAAAATAAAGTAAGCAAATCAAATCAATTAATGTGTACAGGAAGGAGCAGAGGAGGGTAGGTGGAGGCTCAGTCCACCAATAAGAGCCAACCTCATCAGTGATGTCACAATGGCTTGATTGCCTGATACTTGGCTCACTTCTCATATTGTGATGTCATAAGGGAAAGGGGGAATGGGAAATGGGACTTGATATACCGTCTTTCTGAGGTTTTTGCAACTACATTCAAAGCGGTTTACATATATTCAGGTACTTATTTTGTACCAGGGGCAATGGAGGGTTTAGTGACTTACCCAGAGTCACAAGGAGCTGCACTGCACTAACCAATAGGCTACTCCTCTACTACTACCACTAGCACTATTCAGCACCTCCACAGCGCCACAAGGCACACGCAGCGCCGCACAAACACAGAAGAAAGACAGTCCCCGCTCAAAGAGCCCACAATCCAACAGACAAAAAATAAATAAAGCAAGCAAATCAAATCAACCACTGTGTACAGGAAGGAGGAGGGCAGGTGGAGGCAGGTGGCCACAAGTGGCCACGAGCCAAAAGCAATGCCAAAGAGGTGGGCCTCCAGTCCAGATCCAAAGTACATAAGTACATAAGTACATAAGTACATTATGTACATTATGTACATAAGTACATAAGTACATAAGTATTGCCATACTGGGAAAGACCAAAGGTCCATTGAGCCTAGCATCCTGTTTCCAACAGTGGCCAATCCAGGTCACAAATACCCGGCAAGATCCCAAAAATGTACAAAACATTTTATACTGCTTATCCCAGAAATAGTGGATTTTCCCCAAGTTCATTTAATAACAGTCTATGGACTTTTCCTTTAGGAAGCCGTCCAAACCTTTTTTAAACTCCGCTAAGCTAACCACCTTTACCACATTCTCTAGCAACAAATTCCAGAGTTTAATTACACGTTGAGTGAAGAAACATTTTCTCCGATTCTTTTTAAATTTACTACAGTGTAGCTTCATCGCATGCCCCCTAGTCCTAGTATTTTTGGAAAGTGTAAACAGACGCTTCACATCTACCCGTTCAACTCCACTCATTATTTTATAGACCTCTATCATATCTCCCCTCAGCCGCCTTTTCCCCAAGCTGAAGAGCCCTGGCCGCTTTAGCCTTTCCTCATAGGGAAGTCGTCCCATCCCCTTTATCATTTTCGTCACCCTTCCCTGCACCTTTTCTAATTCCACTATATCTTTTTTGAGATGCGGCGACCAGAATTGAACACAATATTTGAGGTCTAAGTTGTTTCCTTCTAAAGAAAACCTTTTTTGGTAAGAGAATTTTTGAAAATTGGGAACTCTGTGCCTTTGTTTTATGCATTGTTTGAGGGGGTTACCATTGCTTTCTGTATTATCCAACTTTTTCACTTATTCGACACTGTACTGTATTTGCTTGCTCACGGTGCTCTATTTAAGGGCCTTCCATCGTATGTCTTCCTTGTTAGGGCCTTTTGGCCATCGTCATTTTTGCCAAGAACTTCTCCTGTCCTCCCAGCGTTATCACAGGCTCATTTCGACTCTGTACATCACTTGGCTTTCTTTGTTTTTTGGCTCCCTACCTGTGGGATCCTTCGTCCCATGAGCTTTGCCCAGAACAATACCGACTGAGATCTGAAACTGCTCGTAAAGTTGTCTTTCAATATTCCCAGCTTCAAAGGTAAAAGATACACGAGGATATTTAATTCAACTTGGGCATTCCAGGCGGCTAAACACTGGAACTTTCTTCCTGATATCTTACGTCAAACCACGGACTCTTATCTGTTAAGAAAGGAATTGAAAACCTTTCTGTAGCAGATGAGTGTTTAAATTTGCTACTTTTGTTTTTAACTGCTAGTTTATTATACTTTCTTAGATGTTCTGTTTTTATTTTTTATTTTATTTATTGCATTTGTACCCCACATTATCCCACCTTTTTGCAGGCTGAATGTGGCTTAGAGTGTTGTTATGATGCAGTCATTACATTATCTTAAATACATTCAATAATCGGTTGACGGTGTATGGTCTAGGTGTAAGGTGTTGTGAGAGGTGTTTTGATGCACCTGAGTGAATTGAGGAATGATTTATTAAGGATGTCTTTCGTAGGCTTTGTTGAAGAGATGTGTCTTCAAAGCTTTGCGAAAGCTGGTTAGATTGTCCATATTTTTCAGGGCCATGGGTAGTGCGTTCCAGATCTGTGTGCTTTTATACGCAAAAGTAGTAGCGTATGACTGTTTGTATTTAATTCCTCTGCAGCTGGGGAAGTTCAGATTGAGGAATTTGCGGCCTGATCTTTTGGCGTTTCTAGGTGGTAGGTCCACTAGGTTTAGGATATAGAATGGGGCGTCTGCGTGGATGATTTTGTGGACGGTTGTGCAGATCTTGAACTCGATTCGTTCCTTGAGTATTTTCTTGGAAGTTATGTTTCCATTCTCTTGATTTCTGTAAACCAGGATACAGAAATAGTGGATGTTATGTTATACGTCTGGTACCGACATCCTGGAGTACCCTAATGGTTAGCGTAGCGGACTTTGATCCTGGGGAAGTGTTGCCACGATTTGGGTTTCTGCCAGGTACTTGTGACCTGGATTGGTCACTGTTAGAAACAGGATACTGGGCTTGATGGGCCATCAGTCTGACCCAGTACGGCTATTCTTATGTACTTATGACGGCCTCTGCCACTTTTTTTTGTTGTTTAATTTTCTTTATTGAAAATAAATATAAATTTATTCAAGAAACAAGACACTGAACAAAATATGAGCCATATATAGTTTGATCCCATTCAACAATTCAAGTTTTATATAAAGCCTCTGCCACTTCAAGACAGGAGGAGCAGCAGCCATGTGCCAGCACTGTGGGTGTTTCAGCACTTACCAATACTGAGCAAACGCCTTCACTGTGTCCAACAAGGGGAAATTTATTTTCCGTTTAGCACCCCAATCATTTTGAAAAGCTGGCTTTTACGCGCACAAGTCCAAAATAGCAGACTGGAGTACTGAGCAGAAAGAGCAGCCCATGCTCGACCCGAAGATCTGAGCCTGCCCTGCTGCTAGCCTGTGCTCTCTCTCTATGGTTGAACTTACTGAATACATGGAAAGCAAAGCACAGAGACCCAGCTCCAAACCCAAGGGAATTAGCACCTGTTAGAACAGCCAGACTGCTGGACCCGGTCAGCTGGAGATGCCACAGAGGCAGCGCTCATAGCCTCAAATGGAGAAAGGCGACACCTGGTGGCCAGATAGGGTCATAGTAGGTCCATCCAGTCTGCCCAACAAGATAAACTCATGTGTGCTACTTTTTGTGTATACCTTACCTTGATTTGTACCTGTCCTCTTCAGGGCACAGACCGTAGAAGTCTGCCCAGCACCACCCCCGCCTCCCGCCACCGGCTCTGCCACCCAATCTCGATACTATACTGTCATTTTCTGTCCAGATTTCACACATGGTCTTCCTTCACAAGTTAAGATCAATCAGATCCTTTTTGAACTTTGACTCGCGTTGCACTCTTATGTTTGCCTTTGTACATTCATGGTGCAATTTCTAAATTAAACCTAATAAGTACATAAGTGTTACCATACTGGGACAGACCGAAGGTCCATCAAGCCCAGCATCCTGTTTCCAACTGTGGCCAATCCAGGTCAAACACCTGGCAAGATCCCAAAACAGTACAATACATTTTGATTTTATGCTGCTTATCCCAGAAATAAGCAGTGGATTTTCCCCAACTCCATTTTAATAATGGTTTATGGGCTCCTGGAAAGAGCCCTGGTGCCTGGCTCCCGGCTCCCAGTTTCAACACCATTGCTGCAGTCACCAGACTGGGAACAGTGGGAAAGTGAATCTATTAAAATAGGCAAAAAGCCCCCCCCCCCCCCCCCCCCATGTAAGTGCGAGTGAAAACTGTTGGTACAAGAAACCCAACACTGGGACAGAGCTGCAATAAAAAGAAAGGTGAAACTTCCCTATCTTAAAAGGTTTCCTTTAAACAGTGAGCACACAGGCGAGTCTCTCAGCGTCCACCAGAACCTTTCCGATTTTAAAGCCTTTAAACAGGAGCCAGGGCTGAAAACCCACACTGTCTCCATCTGTGTCACACAATAACCAGCTTATGAAGGGAGACATCAGAGCCCAGGGCTGTGTGCAAAATGCAACCGAAATTTAAAGCAACAGGGCTCCTGCATCCTCTTCCCTGTTCTGTGGCAGCATGAACCAAAGCTAAGCACTGCTCTCCCTCTGCACAGTACTGTGGCCAGGCGGGCAAATCCCTTCCACAGCACAAAATCATCCAGGTCTTCACCTTTTCTTCACCCTCCTCAGTCAGTTCTGAAAATGGAGGTGCTGCTGTCATCAGAACCATGCGTCACACTGATACACAAAGTGTGAACACAGCACAGACAACCAAAAAGTCCATGCACAAAAACACGCCAGCACTTCCCAAATCTTTCAGGATACCCACAATGACTACGCATAGAATAAAATGGAACGCATTACCAAAAGCCGTGAAAACAACTTATGATCACCTAAACTTCCGGAAATCATAAAAAACTAACCTGTTCGAAAAGGCATACCCTACCGACCCAACTTAAATGCCTGAACCCTGCAACACAACGAAACCAAAGCTCGTAATGGACATATAATAACTCTTCCTCTCTACGATTCCCTAATGTGTCTGTTACACACGAACCTTATTCTACCACAACATTACTGTATTTGCTCATACCGGAATTGACGAACGCCTTTACGGTACTATCCACCTTATAATTGAAAGATTTCGACCCAAATCGGGAGATAGACGTTTATCTCACAAAAACGAATAAATCGGTATAATGGAAAGCCGATTTTGGACGTTTTCAACTGCACTCCATCGCGGAAGCGTACACAGTTGACGGGGGCGTGTCGGAGGCGTGGCAAAGGTGGAACTGGGGCGTGGTTATCGGCCGAGGAGAGATGGGCGCCTTTCGCCGATAATGGAACAAAAGTATGCGTTTGTAGCTAGAATTTAGGGCACGTTTCCTGGACCCTGTTTTTTCACGAATAAGGCCCCAAAAAGTGCCCTAAATGACCAGATTACCCCCAGAGGGAATCGGGGATGACCTCCCCTGACTCCCCCCAGTGGTCACTAACCCCCTCCCACCACAAAAAATGATGTTTCACAACTTTTTATTTTCACCCTCAAATGTCATACCCACCTCCCTGGCAGCAGTATGCAGGTCCCTGGAGCAGTTGTTAGGGGGTGCAGTGGACTTCAGGCAGGTGGACCCAGGCCCATCCCCCCCCTACCTGTTACAATTGTGCTGCTTAATGCTTAGTCGTCAAACCCCCTCCAAACCCACTGTACCCACATGTAGGTGCCCCCCTTCACCCCTTAGGGCTATAGTAATGGTGTAGACTTGTGGGCAGTGGGTTTTGAGGGGGATTTGGGGGGCTCAACACACAAGGGAAGGGTGCTATGCACCTGGGAGCTCTTTTACCTTTTTTTTTGTTTTTGTAAAAGTGCCCCCTAGGGTGCCCGGTTGGTGTCCTGGCATGTGAGGGGGACCAGTGCACTACGAATCCTGGCCCTTCCCACGAACAAATGCCTTGGATTTATTCGTTTTTGAGCCGGGCGCTTTCATTTTCCATTATCACTGAAAAGCAAAAACGCCCAGCTCACAAATTGTCGAATAAAACATGGACGTCTATTTTTTTCGAAAATACGGTTCGGTCCGCCCCTTCACGGACCCGTTCTCAGAGATAAACGCCCATGGAGATAGACGTTTTCGTTCAATTATGCCCCTCTATGTAAGCCACATTGAGCCTGAAAATAGGTGGGAAAATGTGGGATACAAATGCAACAAATAAAATAAATAAAGCCCTGCAATGCACAGAAAGCAGAAATACAGCATGGATAGCTGAAGGATGAGTGGTTGTAGGTTCCCAACTCCATTCTATCAATATTTGAAGTTGGACCTCAGTAGTCAAAGATATACAGAGCAAGGGCAGAGTCAGAATAACAGAATTCCCTTACAAATGTCAGGACTCCGCTCACGAGGAATGCTTTGCCAGTATTCCTCTGTATTTACCAAACATCTCGTCCCTCTGACACTCCGTGGAAATCTCTGCCACCCACCTCCCCATGTCCATCTGTTTGCGACTGAATCCTCCTAGTGTAAATCCAAGCAGCGCCTTGAATTCTTCTCTTAGACTAAACTTTTAGGGATCTGGAGACACAAGGTGCTCATCGGGCTGGGCTGATTCTCAATGCTCTGTTTACCTCCTTTTCTCCTCCAGGCTTATTTCACTTACTTATTTATTTTGTACCCCTCGCTTTCCCACTCATGGCAGGCTCAATGCGGCTTACATGGGGCAATGGAGGGTTAAGTGACTTGCCCAGAGTCACAAGGAGCTGCCTGTGCCTGAAGTGGGAATCAAACTCAGTTCCTCAGTTCCAAAGTCCACCACCCTAACCACTAGGCCACTCCTCCACTGTTGCTACTATTTGAGATTCTACATGGAATGCTGCAACATTCCATGTAGAAGTCGGCCCTTGCAGATCACCAATGTGGCCGTGCAGGCTTCTACATGGAATGTTGCTAGTGGAATAGCAACATTCCATGTAGAATCTCCAATAGTAGCAACATTCCATGTAGAATCTCCAATAGTATCTATTTTATTTTTGTTACATTTGTACCCTGCGCTTTCCCACTCATGGCAGGCTCAATGCGGCTTACATGGGGCAATGGAGGGTTAAGTGACTTGCCCAGAGTCACAAGGAGCTGCCTGTGCCTGAAGTGGGAATCCAACTCAGTTCCTCAGGACCAAAGTCCACCACCCTAACCACTAGGCCACTCCTCCACTCTTCTGCTCACTGATCTTTACTTTTTAGGTCTATAACACGCCTGTAAAATGCTTAGAAGTCCTGTACTTTCCTCTGTGTTAGGGGGTGCAAACAGGCGATCTGAGAGATACAGTCTGCTGGTCAGCTCTGGGGTTCCCTTTTAAATTTCTGCCCTGGACGGCAGCATATTCTCTCTTCCAATCTTATAGCATAAAGTACCTTCTTTTCAGCGCTCCAGGTTTTTTCATGTTTTACAAAGTACTTGTAAACCTCTCTGGACTAAAGGCAGTGCAGCAAAGGCAACCTTTAACTAAACTGCACTTGAGGAGACCTGAGAAAACCTCAAATTATTCATAGGGTTAATCAGCTTTGACTAACTAACCAGTCCCTTTTTCCTAAGGACATAAAATCCTGTTTACTGGAGCTGTTATCACTTGCTCTGTGAAATACAGTATCACCCTGTTACTCCCCACCTCAAGCCAAGACACCCCCTCCCCCCATTCTTCAAGTTCTAACATGTTACTTATTACATGATGACCATGCTTTCTCTAGCAGTGTCTCCCTGCAGCCCTTCAGGGGACAGTGGCTTTAGGGTAGACGCAGCTGGAGTGGCCTCTATGGCTAATCTGCTGTCCTGGGTCCTTTCTGCTCTCTCTCTGTTGCTGGGAGGAGACTGGGCTCCATTCCCGGTCACTCCGGATGCCTGTGGCCAGAAGGGCAGTCACAGGTCCTGGAGAAGGTAAAGCTGAGTTCTGCTACTACACTGACACCTAGTGGTCAGTCACAGAGCAGCACAAAGGCTTCCACAGGAGGCTGAGGGAGCTGCATGCTGCTGGCAGCCTGGAGCCCCGTCAGAGTAGCGGGAAGAACTGAAAATACTCACTGTTGCACTGGATGGACCCCCTAATAAGAACCAGACAGGAAAACGAAGATTGTGCTTATAGGTTTCCTGACGAGAGCCAAATGGGAAGACTGACCTTTGCTGAAGGACCCAAATGCTGTTACATGCCTGGGAACCGATGCACCAACCGTGTTACAGAGATCCCAGAAAGGGGAAACTTTCAAGCACCTTTAACCACCAGCGAAAAGCCCCACAATAGCTTTCCACAGCATTAAACACACTTCACAAACAGAGGTTCAACTCTGGGCTACACACTGATTTGACAAAGCAGAATGGAAGCTTTCAAGATCCTTCTGAACACAGCAAGAAGTCAGAAGACAGACTGAACTTCACAATCCATTGTCACCAAACAGTAACAGAACAGTAGTAAGATTTTAGCATACTAGACATTTAAGCTGAATGCTCTGGGCATCTGAAGGCCAGCAGTCTTCAAAATATTACAAAACAAGCCTTAGAAAGTATCTTTAAAGTTCAGTGGTTAAGGATCAAAGATCCCTTTCTGACTGAGCTCTGCTCCAGATAACCTGAGGCAACTGTCTCCACCTGCAAAGCTGATCTTCCTGCAGAGACAACATTACCACTACAGGCAGGGGTGCAGAAATACCCCCTATCAGTACCTTCTGCTGATATAATCTACCAGCTTATAACCAACCAGGGGGCTTCAGACTGGAGGGGAATCTGAAAGGCTTCTCTGCTGAGAGAGGGGCTCAAGGACAGATGCCTCCTAATGAAGTGTGCACTGCTTTTCACTCAAGTTCCTAAATCCCTGGAAAAAGCCTGAGAGGGGAATGAAAGTGGTTATAGAAAATCAAACTCGGTCGGGTACATTCAGAGTACAGCCAGTCTCCGATCCTGCCGCGCAGAAGATGAGGCAAATACTACCCCTCGCCCAAAATGGTTTACAGATGGGCCCAGTCTCTTAGGTCAAGGAGTTCCGATGCCTTCCTAGCTCCAAATTTCCCCCTGATGGATAAAGGCAGTCCTGCTTGAACTGGGAAAGATGGGAGTCAGCTCAGCCATGCTGATGGGGTGCTGTACCAGTCAATCATTCTGCCCTCCCAGCAGAGAGAAATGTTTTAAAACTCCCAGTCAGGACAACTCATTTATTAATGACATGGAGGGGGTACGAGAAGTCCCCAAGCTCAGCCTGATCTCCCACTGGAGAAAGTGGACGAGTGGGCTTCCTTCCGCTTTCCCCCCACGGAGGGTTGAGGGGCACTGGAAAGCCAGGGACTTCAGGCCACTGCTGGGATACTGCGTGGGAGCACTGCACCCCCATCACCCACCTCAGCCTATTCAGGGGAGCGTAAAGTTACCTGAAAATGACTGATGCAAATCAAGGTAAGGTATACACAAAAAGTAGCACATATGAGTTTATCTTGTTGGGCAGACTGGATGGACCGTGCAGGTCTTTTTCTGCCGTCATCTACTATGTTACTATGTATGTTACTATGAGGCATATTTTCAAAGCACTTAGCCTTCCAAAGTTCCATAGAAACCTTGTATCGCCATAACAGTGCAGATCTGTGGCGATGTGAAATACAACAATTAATGACATCGCTTCATTATAGTGGAATTAACTTCTGAACGATGATCAGAAACTTCTTACACTCGTCTCCAGAGGCAGCGCCTAACCTGCAGGACTACATTCAAACCCAGCCAGAGTATTAAAAAATATAAATATATTTATTTAACGCTGCTCTCTGGACAGACAATGGCACTGAACACATATGGCGAGCACGCACCACCAGCAACCACACATATAGCAATGACGATGAGCAGCTGGCCACAGGGTCGGGTGGTTTAATTAGGACAGCCTTTTCCCCGAATATCGCCATGGAACGAACTGCTAGGCAGATCGTCCCCACTCTGTCCCACCACTATCCACACAGTGTCACTGAAAATTCGGGATAAGGCATTTCTGCAAGCAGCAGTGGCCATGATACATATAAATTCAACATCAGTCTGCTGACCATTTCAAAAGTTACTTGAACATAAGAGTACAGGGTCAGACCAATGGTCCATCTAGCCCAGTATCCTGTTTTCCAAACAGTGGCCAAGCCAGGTCACAAGTACCTGGCAGAAACCCAAATCGTGGCAACATTCCATGTAGCAAGATTCCGGAATCATAAAGAGTGACAAGATTCCATGTAGAACCCCAAAGAATAGCACGATTCCATTTAGCACCTCAAAGAATAGCAAGATTCTGGAAACCAAAAGAGTGACAAGATTCCATGCAGAATTTCAAAGAGTAGCAACATTCCGTGTGGAACCCTAAAGAATAGCAAGATTCTGGAATCCTAAAGAGCGACAAGATTCCATTCAGAATCTCAAAAAGTAGCAACATTCCATGTAGAACCCCCAAAAATAGCAAAATTCTGTAATCCTAAAGAGTGACAAGATTCCATGTAGAACCCCAAAGAATAGCAAGATTCTGGAATCCTAAAGAGTGACAAGATTCCATTCAGAATCTCAAAAGAGTAGCAACATTCCATACTACAAATCCCAGATCAAGCAGTTGCTTCCCATGTCTGTCTCAACAGCAGACTATGGACTTTTCCTCCAGAAATTTGTCCAAACCTTTTTTTTTTTTTTTTTTTTAATTCTCATTTATTTGTCCAAACCTTTTTTAAACCCAGATACACTAACCGCTGTTACCACCTCCTCCGGCAAAGAGTTCCAGAGCTTAACTATTCATTGAGTGAAAAAATACTTCCTCCTATTTGTTTTAAAAGTATTTCCATGTAACTTCCTCGAGTGTCCCCTAGTCTTTGTACTTTTGGAACAAGTAAAAAAAATCGATTTACTTCTACTCATTCTACACCACTCAGGATTTTGTAGACCTCAATCCTATCTCCCCTCATCCGTCTCTTTTCCAAACACTTTCGCTTACAAAAATGTGAAAAAGAACCGGCCCAAGAACCAAATCTTGCAGCTCACCACTGGTAACATCCTCTTCCTCAGAAAATGAGCTCCATTTAAACAGTTCCCAACCCAGTCAGTCACTCAGATAATGTATTAATCATCTACGCCTTTGCTAAGATCTAAATACACCACATCTAGCGCTCTCCCTCGATCCACCTCTCTGGTCACCCAAAGAAATTACTCAGATTTGTCTAATAACACTTGCCTCAAACCACGCTGCCTTGCGTCCGTTGCTTATTTTCATGGGCTGCACTCTGATTGCTGGTTGGTAAAGTGGATTAAAAATGCCACCTTCTATTACTCAACCCTAATCACTCCCTTCTTTTTTCCCCTCACTTAATCTCTGCACATCACTAATTGTATCTGATATCCTGGAATGACAATGTCATAACAAAACTCTGTAAGCCACATTGAGCCTGCAAATAGGTGGGAAAATGTGGGATACAAATGCAATAAATAAATAAATTATTATCCAATATCTGGATTCACCTAGTAGACACCCTGATCCTTTAGTTTGAGATTTTAGTGTTTGAGCAGTTGATGAGATTGAATGAAACAGAAAGGGGAACTCCCTCATTCTTTGGGATGGTGCAGAGAGATGGGAGGGGGGGTGGATGAGGTTATTTTCCATTTTAAATGCTACACATGCCCCCGATATAAGCTTGAGTCTGTGCTTCCTTGGTGAGGGGTAGTGTCTGGGGGGTCTTTGTATCAGTGAGGGGCCTATTTTGCCGTTACAGGAACATTTGCCTGGTTGTAAATTGACCCGATTCTTGAATAAAATGACTGAAACACACACATAGACAAATGCCCTTATGAAAAAGCAGTGAATACAGTACTGGGGGCAGGGGGTGGCTGAGGAGGGAAGCTCCACAGATAGGGAAGGCGAGCAGCATTTAACCCCAGTGAACAAATCTATAAGAAATACCCTAAGCAGCTTAAAAACACTTTAAAACCAGCAACTTCATAATACATCTGAAAATACAACATATTTACCATCTAATAAATATATCATAATACATGTATTTCATAAATCAAACCAGCCTTTGCCTAGAAGACAGGCATGAGATTCTAATAATGAATGCGTTATGGCCATATCTTATAAGGTGGCAGCGGAAGGGATGCACCAACTGGGTGATGGGTACAGTGCATTCCACAGGAGTGATAAAGGGGTACAGGAGGATGAGGGGGTACAGTGGATGGAGCGGAGATGCATGCAGAGGACAGGCAAAGAAAGGGGTGCAATGGCTCAGTTTTGTTTACCAAGGGGTTGAAATTGGAAGTGCAGTATTTTAGGGGGGGCCACGACAGACCCTTACCTGGCCCACATAGGCACCTGTTGATGTAGAAGGGATAAGTGGGTGGGTGATGGGGGAGCAAGAGGTTGGTGAGCATGACGATTGGATGATGGGGTGCAGTTTGTGCGAAGAGGGGTGGTGAGGGTTGGGGGATAGGGTGAGTAGCTAGCTAGGGGTGATGGCTGGATAATGGGGCGCAGGAGGTGGTTGGGGGATGGGTGCCGTAGGCAGGTACAGGTGGTTGGTGGAGATGATGACTGGGGGGGGGGTTGGGTGCAGTGGGTGTGAGGGCAATGGTTGGGGGACAGGGTGCAGGAGATGGGTAGGGTGGACGGTTGTGTGATGGGGTGCAAGAGGTTGATGGGGGTGAGGGTTGGAGGATAGGGTGAAGTAGCTAAATGCGGGTGAGGGCTGGTGGGTAAGGGCCGTGGTTGGGGGATGGGTGCAGTAGGCAGGTACAGGTGATGGCTGAGTGATGGGGTACAGAGTTGATGGTTGGGGTGGATGGTTGTGTGATGGGGTGCAGGAGGGTGGTGGGGGTGAGGGTTAGAGGATAGGGTGAAGTAGCTAGGTAGGGGTGAGGGCTGGTGGGTAAGGGCCATGGTTGGGGGATGGGTGCAGTAGGCAGGTACAGGTGATGGCTGAGTGATGGGGTACAGAGTTGATGATTGGGGTGGACGGCTGGGGGATGGGGTGCAGGAGGTTGGTGGGGGTGAGGGCTGGAGGATAGGGGGTAGGAGATGGGTAGGGGTGAGGGCTGGTGGGTAAGGGCCATGGTTGGGGGACGGGTGCAGTAGGCAGGTACAGGTGGTTGGTGGAGATGATGACTGGGGGGGGGGGTAGGGTGCAGTGGTTGGGTGATGGCAATGGTTGGGGGACAGGGTGCAGGAGGGTGGTGGGGGTGAGGGTTGGAGGACAGGGTGAAGTAGCTAGGTAGGGGTGAGGGCTGGTGGGTAAGGGCCGTGGTTGGGGGATGGGTGGTTGGTGGAGATGATGACTGGGGGGGGGGGGGGTAGGGAGCAGTGGTTGGGTGAGGGCAATGGTTGGGGGACAGGGTGCAGGAGGGTGGTGGGGGTGAGGGTTGGAGGACAGGGTGAAGTAGCTAGGTAGGGGTGCATGACGAGGTGTTGGCAGTGAAGATCCCCCCCCCCCCCTCTTACCTGGCCCGCAGAGTCTGCTGAAGTGGTAGGGGTTACAACAGACGCTGCCCCCTTGCCCGGCGCCCCCCGGCCCCTGGCTCTGGCAACCGCTCAGGGCTTTCAGCTGGTCCGGGTGCTGCAGCTCGGGCCAGCGGAAGAGGCGGCAGAGGACGAGGTGGGGGGGCGGTCGCGGCGGCTGCGGGGGGGGCAGGGGGAGGGGAAGGCAGCCCCCGCCCGTCGCCCCCCGGGACTCCACCGCCTCCAGCAGCGCCACCAGCGCCCGCACCCGGGCGCAGCGCAGCATCGCCCGCAGCTCCTGCAACTCGCCACTCGCAGCGCGCCACTCGCCCCCGCAGCAGCCGGACCGGGATCGGGGCTCCGGACCGCCGCCCCCCGCGATCGCTCGGCTTCTCCAGAGGCGCCGCAACAGGCTGGAGCGTTTGGACCGGAACATGCGCGACCCGGGCTCTCGGTGCCAGCGGGCGGGGCTGGTTCGGCCCCGCCGGGCAATCGCAAGGGCATGGGCGGGGGGTCGGGGGTCGGTGCCGATCGCCGGGTCGGGCCTGGCCGTCAGCAGCCCGGGCGCCCCTCGCTGCCCTCCCCTCCCCTCCCCCACCCCCGGACCCATTGGCTGCCGCCCGTCATGTGCCAGTCTAGACACTTTGGCGGCTCCGCTGCTCCGAGACTTGCGCAAACAAGGAGGGCTCGAGTTTCTTAACTCTTCATAGCCTGCTGGAGGAAAGCGTTTCTGCAGCCCTCCGTGCTGTCTTCCCCTAGAAGTTGCAGCCCTGGGATACTGGCTCTGCATTCAGCTCTGAGGGACGAGTGCCAGAGCCGGTGGTGGGCAGCGGGACTGGTGGTTGGGAGGCGGGGATAGTGCTGGGCAGACTTATAGGGTCTGTGCCCTGAAAAGGACAGGTACAAATCAAGGTAAGGTATACACAAAAAGCAGCAAATATGAGTTATCTTGTTGGGCAGACTGCATGGACCGTGCAGGTCTTTTTCTGCCGTCATCTACTATGTTATGTTACTATGTTATGAGTCTGCACCTCTCCATGCTGTCTTCCTGCATTAGATGCATCGGTGTGATACCTGCGTGGGACTCTTCGGACCATCTCTGCACCTCTCTCTGATGTCTTCCTGCATTACATGCATTAGTATATCTGCATGGAGCTCTGCTAACCATCTCTGCAGCCCTCCATGCTGTCTTCCCCTAGAAGTTGCAGCCATGGGATACAGGCTCTGCATTCAGCTCTGAGGGACGAGTCTGCACCTCTCCATGCTGTCTTCCTGCATTAGATGCACTAGTATGATATCTCCATGGAGTACTGCTAACCATTTCTGCACCTCTCTCTGCTATCTTCCTGCATTAGGAGCATCGGTGTGATACCTGCATGGGACTCTGCTGACCATCTCTACACCTCTCTCTGATATCTTCTTGCATAACCGAAGGAATGGTAACCAAACAACTCACAAATTATCTCAACAAGTTCTCAATACTGCATGATGCCCAATCAGGATTCCAGTCAAATCACAGCACAGAAACAGTATTAATTACCCTAACGACTAAATTCAAACAAATGATTGCAACCGGCACCAACATACTCCTCTTACAATTTGACATGTCAAGTGCCTTTGATATGGTTGACCACGAAATCCTATTACACATACTTGAATATTTTGGCATTGGAGGCAATGTCCTAAACTGGTTCAAGGGGTTCCTAACCCTGCGCTCATACCAAGTCACATCAAATTCAACTACGTCTACCGTATGGACACCTGAATGTGGAGTACCGCCGGGATCCCCCCTCTCGCCAACCATCTTCAACCTAATGATGATTCCCTTGGCAAAACTTCTATCAAATCACAACCTTAACCCTTACATATATGCAGACGATGTAACGATATATATTCCTTTCAAACAAGACATTAACAAAATCTCCAACGAAGTCAACCAAAGTCTATACATCATGAATACCTGGGCAGATGCATTCCGACTAAAACTGAACGCAGAAAAAACTCAATGCCTTGTACTTACCTCCCAATACAACACAAACAAATTTACCGCTATCAACACACCTAAACTAAATCTGCCAATCACTGAAACTTTAAAAATCCTTGGAGTCACTATTGACCACCACCTAACACTGGAGACTCACGCGAATAACACAACCAAAAAGATGTTTCACTCCATGTGGAAACTGAAAAGACTAAGACCATTCTTTCCAAGGTCCGTATTCCGCAGCCTAGTGCAATCACTTGTACTTAGCCACCTGGACTATTGCAACTCACTAGACGCAGGCTGCAAAGAACAAATACTGAGGAAACTTCAAACAGCCCAGAATACAGCAGCCAGACTCATTTTCGGAAAACCAAAATACGAAAGCGCAAAACCCTTGCGTGAGAAACTACACTGGCTCCCACTCAAGGAACGTATCTCCTTCAAGGTATGCACCTTGGTCTACAAAATCATCCACGGTGAAGCCCCTGCATACATGTCTGACTTAATAGACCTGCCACCCAGAAACGCTACAAGATCATCCAGAACCTTCCTCAATCTCCACTTCCCTAATTGCAAAGGCATAAAATACAAAGTATTGCATGCATCAACCTTCTCTTATATGAGCACGCAGTTCTGGAATACACTACCACGCAACCTGAAAACGATCTACGAATTAACCGACTTCCGCAAACAACTGAAGACTCATCTCTTCGAGAAAATTTATTGTAAGGATCAAAACACATGAAGTCCATACACATTAACAGAAATGCATCAATACACTCCCTTCTGAACTACTCTCACCCCGCATTATCACCACACTTCAAACTCCAACCACAGATACAATGTTATACCCTATGTTCTCTTGAAATTGTTCTATCGCTTATCTTTTCCCCACTGTAACTTCACATGGTTTCCACGCCCTCACGATTTTTGACTTGACTTTGTCTTCCCATAACTCCTCACATTGTAACCCATAATCGTATTGTAACAATGTATTTCCATCCTTCACAAGGTATTGTAAGCCACACTGAGCCCGCAAATAGGTGGGAAAATGTGGGATACAAATGCAATAAATAAATAAATAAATAAATAAATTAGATGCATTAGTATGATATCTGCATGGACCTCTCACTGCTATCTTCCTGCATTAGGTGCATGGTGTGATACCTGCATGGGGGCTCTGTTTACCATTTCTGCACCTATCCCTGCTGTCTTTCTGCATTAGATGCCTCAGTATATCTGCATGGGGCTCTGCTTACCATCTTAGCACTTCTCCCTGCTGTTTTCCTGCATTAGGTGCATCGGTGTGATACCTGCAAGGAGCGCTGGTGACCATCTCTGCACCCCCTCCCTGCTGTTGTGATCAGCATTTTACCTGCATGCTGTTACGATGAATAAGTCTATATCTCTGCGTACGCTTTGTAGCGCTATAGAAATGCTAAATAGTAGTAGTAGTAATCTCTGCTGTATTCCTGCATTAGATGCATCAATGTGATACCTGTATTAGGCTCTGATGACCATCTCAGCGCTGCTGTCTTCCTGCCTTAAATGTATCAGTGCGAGTCCTGCATGGGACTCTGATTCAGTCAGATAACTTTATTGGCATGAGAATTCTACATTTATTATTAGGATTTATTTACCACTTTTTTGAAGGAATTCATTTAAGGCAATGTACAGCACCATAAGCAACAGACAATTACAGCAGTAAAAATATTCAAACAACACTATAAAGTGTGCCATAGTATGCTACATTACAATGTCAACAAAGTACATAATAAGAACATTTTAATAGACAGCGTAGGGTGTAAGCAAAGATGGAACATATCCTATATAATAAAACGCACCTCCAACATTCTGAAGCTGACTGCATGGCTGAGGCATTCCTGCTCTCTGTATCCATCTCCTGAATTGACATCACGTACTTCCGGGTTCGTAACCAGCAGAAGTGACCAACCACACGAGGTTTCTCGGCTTCAGAATGTTGGAGGTGCATTCTATTAAATAGGATTGGTCAGTTCCTTGATATTAAATAGGATTGGTCAGTTCCTTGAAGCACAGCCAGAGCTCAGCGTCCTGCACAGTAACGCTCAGACACCAGAGAGAGAGGGGGGTGGACCTGACACCAGAGAGAGGGAGGGAGGGGGGACCTGACAACAGAGAGGGGGGGGGAGGTATCTCTGTCACACACACACTCTCTCTCTCTCACAGTCAATGTCTTTCTCACTCTCACACACTGTCTCTCACACACTGTCTCACACTGTATCACATTCACTCTTTATGTTCACACAGTCACTCACACACTCTCTTGGTCTCATACACTCAGTCTCACAGAGAGTCTGTGTCTCTCTCACACACACACACACTCTCTCTCGCACACACTGTATCTGTGTGAAACACACTCTCACATTGTGTCTCACATACGCACCTGAACACACTCTCATTCTCACACACACACACTCTCTCTCTCACACACACTCGCACCCAGACTCACACACACACACACTCGCACATTCACTCTCTCTCTCTCACACACAGTCACTCTCACATACACTCTCTCAAACATACACACTCCGAGGAAAACCTTGCTAGCGCCCGTTTCATTTGTGTCAGAAACGGGCCTTTTTTACTAGTAGATAGATAAAATAGAGTAACAGGAGTAAGAAAATGTATTTCCAAAGTAATACACTTACTGGAAATAAAGAGAGGAGATAATTTACAAAGTAACGGTAACAACAGTAAACTAAATAAATATACAGCTACTACTACTACTACTATTTAGCATTTCTATAGCGCTACAAGGCGTATGCAGCGCTGCACAAACATAAAAAAGACAGTCCCTGCTCAAAGAGCTTACAATTAATAGACAAAAAATAAAGTAAGCAAATCAAATCAATTAATGTGTACAGGAAGGAGGAGAGGAGAGTAGGTGGAGGCGAGTGGTTACAAGTGGTTACGAGTCAAAAGCAATGTTAAAGAGGTGGGCTTTCAGACTAGATTTAAAGGTGGCCAAGGATGGGGCAAGACGTAGGGGCTCAGGAAGTTTATTCCAGGCGTAGGGTGCAGCGAGACAGAAGGCGCGAAGTCTGGAGTTGGCAGTAGTGGAGAAGGGAACAGATAAGAAGGATTTATCCATGGAGCTGAGTGCACGGGAAGGGGTGTAGGGAAGGACGAGTGTGGAGAGATACTGGGGAGCAGCAGAGTGAATACATTTATAGGTTAGTAGAAGAAGTTTGAACAGGATGCGAAAACGGATAGGGAGCCAGTGAAGCGACTTGAGGAGAGGGGTAGTATGAGTAAAGCGACCCTGGCGGAAGACGAGACAGGCAGCAGAGTTTTGAACCGAGGGGAGAGGTGACTAAGTGGGAGGCCAGCAAGAAGCAGATTGCAGTAGTCTAAGCGAGAGGTGACAAGGGTGTGGATGAGGGTTTTGGTAGAGTGCTCGGAAAGAAAGGGGTGGATTTTACGGATGTTGTAAAGAAAGAAACGACAGGTCTTGGCAATCTGCTGGATATGAGCAGAGAAGGAGAGAGAAGAGTCAAAGATGACCCCAAGGTTTCGAGCTGAGGAGACAGGGAGAATGAGAGAGCCATCAACAGAAACAGAAACGGGGGGAGCGGGGAGGTGGGTTTTGGGGGAAAATGAGAAGCTCGGTTTTGGTCATATTTAATTTCAGGTGGCGTTGAGACATCCAGACAGCAATGTCAGACAAGCACGCAAGGTCATTGGTCAGTATGTAAACAGAAATTCCCCGAAACAAGAGACACAGTTCACAAAATCCAATGCAGCGAACACATCACAATAGGAAGTTTACTAATGATGCTACAACACTTGTTTACTGGTTTCTATTGGTCTGCGATCTGTTAGCATAGTAACATAGTAAATGACGGCAGATAAAGACCTGTACGGTCCATCCAGTCTGCCCAACAAAATAAACTGATTTTACATGGTATGTGATACTTTATACCCGAGTTTGATTTGTCCTTGCCTTTCTCAAGGCACAGACCGTAGAAGTCTGCCCAGCACTGTTCTTGTACTAAGTTCTGAAGATTCTGGAATCCCAGTTAGTAGCAACATTCCATGTAGAACTTCAAAGAGTAACATAGTAAACGATGGCAGATAAAGACCTGAACGGTCCATCCAGTCTGCTCAACAAAATAAACTCATTTTACATGGTATGTGATACTTTCTATGTATACCCGAGTTTGATTTGTCCTTGCCTTTCTCAGGGCACAGACAGAAGAAGTCTGCCCAGCACTGTTCCTGTACTAAAAGTTCTGTAGCTAATGTCGAAGCCCCTTAAAATTTACACTCCAGCCCATCCCTATCTATTCAGTCACAATCGGAGCATAAATCATGGAAGTCCGTCCAGCACTGTTCTTGTACTAAAAGTTCTGAAGATTCTGGAATCCTAAAGAGTTACAAGATTCTGGAATCCCAATTAGTAGCAACATTCCATGTAGAACCCCAAAGAGTAACATATAGTAACAAAGTAAATGACAGCAGATAAAGACCTGTACAATCCATCCAGTCTGCCCAACAAAATAAACTCATTTTACATGGTATGTGATACTTTATACCCGAGTTTGATTTGTCCTTGCCTTTCTCAGGGCACAGACCGTAGAAGTCTGCCCAGCTCCCATTTTGTTTCCCAATTACTGGCGTCGCCACCCAATCTCCGCTCAGATTCTGCGGAACTATTCCTTCTAAACAGGATTCCTTTGTGCTTATCCCACACGTGTTTGAATTCCATTACTGATTTCATCTGCACCACCTCCCGCGGGAGGGCATTCCACATATCCACCACCCTCTCTGTGAAAAAATACTTCCTGACATTACTCCTGAGTCTGCCCCCCTTCAACCTCAATTCATGTCCTCCAGTTCTACCGCCTTCCCGTCTCCAAAAAAGGATTGTTTGCGGATTAACACCTTTCAAATATTTGAACGTCTGTATCATGTCACCCCTGTTTCTCCTTTCCTCCGAGGTATATTATTATTATTATTAGCATTTGTATAGCGCTACCAGACGCACGCAGTGCTGAACACCTGACATAGAGAGACAGTCCGTGCTCAATAGAGCTTACAATCTAAAAATAATACAGACAGACAAGACAATAAGGGGAGGGAAGTACTGGGTGAGAAGGAACAAGGGGGAGGCAAATGAGTAATGGCTAGGAGCCAAAAGCAGCAGTGAAAAGGTGGGTTTTCAGCATAGATTTTAAAACAGGTAGAGATAGAGCTAGACGTACAGGCTCAGGAAGTTTATTCCAGGCATAAGGAGCCGCGAGGGAAAAGGAACAAAATCTGGAGTTAGCAGTGGAGGAGAAGGGGGACGACAAGAGAGATTTGTCCAGTGAGTGGAGTTCATGGGGAGGAATGTAGGGAGAGATGAGAGTGGAGAGGTAATGGGGGGGGGGGGGCTGCAGAATGGATGCATTTAAAGGTCAGTTAGAGAAGTTTGAACTGTATGCAGAAGCGGACAGGGAGACAGTGAAGTGACTTGAGGAGTGGGCTAGTGTGGGTAAAACGATTTTGGCGGAAAATAAGCCGTGCTGCAGAATTTTGGACAGACTGGAGAGGACAGAGATGACTGAGCGGAAGATCAGTAAGAAGTAAATTGCAATAATCCAAGCAAGAGGTGACAAGGGTGTGGATAAGGGTTTTGGCAGCGTATTCAGAAAGGAAGGGGCGAATTTTACTAATGATGTAGATAAAGAAACAACAGGTTTTGGTGATCTGTTGAATATGTGCAGAGAAGGAGAGAGAGGAATCAAAGATGACACCAAGATTAGGAGCCAAGGATGTGAGAGCCATTAACAGAGATAGAGAATGGGGGAAGAGGGGAGGTGGGTTTAGGGGGAAAATGAGAAGTTCAGTTTTAGTCATGTTTAGCTTCAGATGGCGAAGACACATCCAAGCAGCAATGTCAGACAAGCAGGATTAAATTTTGTCCTGGATTAAGGTTGAGATTTCAGGGATGGAGATGTAGATCTGAGAATCGTCCACGTAAAGATGGTACTGAAAGCCGTGGGATGAAATCAGGGTACCAAGGGAAGAGGTATAGATGGAGAAGAGGAGGGGTCCAAGGACAGAACCCCGAGGCACACCAAATGTAAGCAGGATGGAAGTTGAAGAGGACCCGCCACAGTGAACACGGAAAGTGCGAAGTGAGAGGTAGGAGGAGAACCAGGAAAGAACAGGACCCTGGAATCCAATCAAGGATAGCGTATCTAGGAGTATAGTGTGGTCAACAGTGTCGAAAGCAGCAGATAGGTCAAGAAGGATAAGGATAGAATAGAGACCTCTGGATTTAGCCAGTAGTAGGTCATTAGAGACTTTGGTAAGTGCAGTTTCAGTAGACCGAAGAGGGTGGAAACCAGATTGGAGTGGGTCAAGAATAGGTTGAGAAGAAAGAAAGTCAAGACAACGGCGGTGAACAACACGTTCAAGTAATTTGGAGAGGAAAGGGAGAAGGGAGATGGGGCGATAGTTGGAGGGACAGGTAGGGTCAAGTGAGTGTTTTTTTAAGGAGTGGAGTGACAGCAGCATGTTTGAAGGCCATAGGGACAGTTGCAGTGGAGAGGTATACATGTTCAGGTCAGCAAGTCTCTCCTCATACGGTTTGCAACTCAAATCCCATACCATTTTTGTAGCTTTTCTTTGCACCACTTCCAGTCTTTTTACATCTTTAGCAAGATACGGCCTCCAAAACTGAACACAATACTCCAAGTGGGGCCTCACAAATGACTTCTAGAGAGGCATCAACACCTCATTTCTTCTGATGGTTATACCCCTCTCTATGCAGCCTAGCATCCTTCTGACCACAGCCGTCGCCTTGTCGCATTTTCTTCACCTTTAGATCCTCAGACACCAACACCCCAAGGTCTCTCTCCTGTTCATCGCATTGTCTCTGGTCAGGTTACATTTCTTGCCCAGTAGCAGGGTACAACATATTTTGCTTCTCTAGCTGCTGTTTCTCTTCTTTCCCTCAGAATTATACAGAGTTTATCTGCTCGTTCTTTTTTTTATTTTTTTGGAGGGGGGGGGGGAGTCTGATTTTCTCTGTTAATATCAGTGATATCTTTGTGTTTTTGCTCAGTGCAATAGGAAATGCATTTCTGTTTCTCCAATATTGCATCGCTCTCGAAGGGGCCCTGTTTACTAAGGTGCGTTAGTGTTTTTAGTGCACCTACACTTACTACTACTACTTAACATTTCTAGAGCACTACAAGGGTTACGCAGCGCTGTACAAAATTAACGAATAAGGACGGTCCCTGCTCAGAAGAGCTTACAATCTAAAAGACGAAATGTCAAGTTAGGGTAGATGAGATTTCCTGAGAAGAGATGAAGTGATTAGGTGCCGAAGGCGACATTGAAGAGGTGGGCTTTGAGCAATGATTTGAAGATGGGTAGGGAGGGGGCCCGGCGTATGGGCTCAGGGAGTTTGTTCCAAGCATGGGGTGAGGCGAAGCAGAAAGGGCGAAGCCTAGAGTTGGCGGTGGTGGAGAAGGGTACTGAAAGGAGGGATTTGTCTTGAGAGTGGAGGTTACGGGTAGGGACGTAAGGGGAGATGAGGGTAGAGAGGTAAGGAGGGGCTGCAGATCGAGTGCATTTGTAGGTGAGTAGGAGAAGCTTGAACTGTATTCGGTATCTGATCGGAAGCCAGTGAAGTGACTTGAGGAGAGGGATGATATGAGTATATCGGTTAAGGCGGAAGATAAGACGTGTGGCAGAGTTCTGAACGGATTGAAGGGGGGATAGATGGCTAAGTGGGAGGCCGGTGAGGAGTAGGTTGCAGTAGTCAAGGCGAGAGGTAATGAGAGAGTGGATGAGAGTTCGGGTGGTGTGCTCGGAGAGGAAGGGGCGAATTTTGCTAATGTTATAGAGGAAGAAGCGACAGGTCTTGGCTATCTGCTGGATATGCGCAGAGAAGGAGAGGGAGGAGTCGAAGATGACTCCGAGGCTGCTGGCAGATGAGACGGGGACGATGAGGGTGTTATCAACTGAGTTAGAGAGTGAAGGGAGAGGAGAAGTGGGTTTGGTTGGGAAGACAATAAGCTTGGTCTTGGCCATGTTCAGTTTCAGGTGGCGGTTGGACATAGCACTTACATGGTTAACACGCCTATAATGCTGCTTAGTAAACAGGGCCCAAAGTCTGTTTCTTGGGATTTCCAGTTCGGTTTTTGTACTTAGTAAGGGCAGGTGTGATGAAGGGCAGGTATGCTGCTTGTGTGTAGGAATCTGCAGCAGCCCATCTTCTTTTTGGATCTGTGTTATATTGATTTGTAAACTGCTTTGACTTTTTCAAAGATTTGTGGTATATTAAATATTAATAAACCTAAAGCTCTAGGGCATCTTGTAGTGTTTGGATTGCCTGCCTGTTTTTTTTTTCAGAAGCAGTGATGTCGATTTTTGAGATTCTGGCTGTTAAAGGTGAGTTTTGTATGGCAGGTTTACAGTAGATGTGCTGAACATGTCTGCATCTCTCCCTGCTATGTTCCTGCCTTAGGTGTTGAAGGAAATCATAGGCCTATGCTTTCTGCCAGTGGCGTAGCCAAGGGTGGGCCCGGGTGGGCTCAGGCCCACCCAGTAGCAACATACCTACGATGTGGCTGGCAGGGATCCCCAAGCCCCACTAGCCGAAAACTCCCAACAACTGTCCTGCCTGCATACCTTTTAAGTAGCAGATCTTAGCCTGCAGTGAGCAGCGACTGATACATACTGCTTGCACTGGCCCCACAGTCTTCCCTCTGACGTATTCCCACCTATGCGGAAACAAGAGGTTGCATCAGAGGGAAGTCTGTTGGGGCCAACATGAGCAGTGTGTATTAGCTGCTGCTCGCTGCCAGTGAAAATCTGCTATTTACAAGGTATGCAGGGGAGGGGGATATTTGAGAGACCATATGGCATGCAGGTGAGCGAGGGAGAGACCAAATCACTTGTTGGACAAGGCAGAGTTCTTCTGCCCACCCATCTTGGGCCCAGGCCCACCCAAAATTGGGTGTCTGGCTACGCCCCTGCTTTCTGCTATTATGAATTGTACAGTCAGTGAAGGAATGTGGGTGAGTACGGTAGAAAGTATTCAGTGATACACCCTGAAGGCCATGGCAAGCATACAGGAGGGGGTCTGCACAGATATGAAATGCGATGGTCACCTAGAAATTGTGTAAAATACCTGGCACATAGTATAGCCCCATCATACAGGTACAAACTGGTTTTGGGCAAAATTTGTTTCCTCAAAAGTGTGGAAAGACATTGACCTCTTCAAGCTACCTGTTGACTGACTTTGGCTAAATGTCATGTTATACACCTTCTGCCAAAATAGGTAATACTAACGGGCATCACTCAAAGCAGAACAATGCTTTGTAATTCCGACAAAAAGTCTGATTGCTGAATCCCAGTCTCTCAGTGTTGATGCAATAAACGCATTCTTATAATGCTATGGGAACCGGTTATTTAATTCTCTACCACGGTTGATGGATGGGAATCTGGAGACTTTGAATTGGACTGTTTCAGATTGACCAGGGATACTGGTTACTGCTGGGTGTCAATTAAGAACATTGCTTCTTACTACGGTGTTGTGTATGGCTGGGTTTTCTCTGTGGTCCCTTCAATGCCTCTTGATCTCTCACTTTTCTTTCCTCCAGCTAGTACACTTGAACATGAAGAGACAGTCCCTGCTCGACAGAGCCTACAATCCAATCAGGACAGATAAACAAGAGAAATAAGGGTAAGGACAAAGTATCAAGATTCCGTGTAGAATCCCAAAGAGTAGCAACATTCTGATCAGAATCCCAAAGAGTAGCAAGATTCCGGAATCCCAAAGAGTAGCAACAGAGACTACTACTACTTATCATTTCTATACCGCTACTAGACGTACGCAGCGCTGTACACTTGAACATGAAGAGACAATCCCTGCTCGACACAGCTTACAATCTAATTAGGAGAGACAAACAAGAGATAAGGGAATATTAGAGTGAGGATGATAAAATAAATAGTAGATGACGGCAGAAAAAGACCTGCACGGTCCATCCAGTCTGCCCAAGAAATGTACCACTTTTTTGTGTATACCTTACCTTGAATTGTACCTGTCTTTTTCAGGGCACAGACCGTACAAGAATAGGTGTTGAAGGAAATCATAGGCCTATGTTTTCTGCTATTATGAATTGTACAGTCAATCAGTGAAACATTGAGGTTGGTTTATTTAACTGAATGCTGTGGCCAAATATTTCAGCTTATGGAAAAATGCAAAGTGATGCACCTTGGGAAGCACAATCCAAATCATAGTTACTTACAGTCCACCTTAGGAGTCAGCAGCTCAGAAAAAGATCTAGGTGTCATTGTAGATAATATGCTGAAATCTTCTGCCCAAGTGTGTAGTGGCAGCGGCCAAAAAAGCCAACACGATGCTAGGAATTATTAGGAAGGGATGGTAAATAGTAACATAGTAGATGACGGCAGAAAAAGACCTGCACGGTCCATCCAGTCTGCCCAACAAGATAACTCATATTTGCTGCTTTTTGTGTATACCCTACTTTGATTTGTACCTATGCTCTTCAGGGCACAGACCGTATAAGTCTGCCCCGCACTATCCCTGCCTCCCAACCACCGGCTCTGGCACAGGCACAGACCGTATAAGTCTGCCAGCACTATCCTCACCTCCCCAGCCCTGCCTCCCAACCCCGGCTCTGGCACAGACCGTACAAGTCTGTCCAGCACTATCCCCGCCTCCCAACCTCCAGTCCCGCTTCTTACCACCGGCTCTGGCACAGACCGTATAAGTCTGCCCAGCCCTATCCCTGCCTCCCAACCTCCAGCCCCGCCTCCCGATCTTGACTAAGCTCCTGAGGATCCATTCCTTCGGCACAGGATTCCTTTATGCTTATCCCACGCATGTTTGAATTCCGTTACCGTTTTCATTTCCACCACCTCCCGCGGGAGGGCATTCCAAGCATCCACTACTCTCTCCGTGAAAAAATACTTCCTGACATTTTTCTTGAGTCTGCCCCCCTTCAATCTCATTTCATGTCTCATTTCATCTCAAATACGTCTGAGAATACTATAATACCTCTGTATCACTCCATGATGCAACCTCACCTAGAGTATTTTGTTCAGTTCTGGTCGCTGTATTAAAAAAAAAAAGATCAAGACAAAGATCTCAGAACAACAGAAAAGGGCGCTAAATACACCGATTGAGACTGAGGAGGTCCTTAAAGAAATTAAAGCTAGTGCTTTACATAAAGCTGCGGGGCCAGATGGATATAGGGCTGAATTCTATAAAATATTAATGCAAGACATAGGAGGTCCCTTAACTAAAGCCTTTAATAGATCAGTTGAATCAGGGGAACTTCCACAGTCTTTGCGACTTGCGGATATAGTGGTATTTCCAAAACCTGAGAGAGATCCAACTATACCAGACTCATACAGACCAATTTCACTGATTAGTTATGAAGCTAAGCTGCTAGCAAAAATTCTGGCCTCGAGATTGGCAAAAGTGCTTCCCAGCATAGTTGTAACTCCTCAGGTGGGATTTATACAAGGGAGACAGAGTGGGAAAAATATTAGACTGATATTGGCATCAATAGAGAATGTGTGCAGAGGGGGTAGAGATTCCCTATTGATCAGCTTCGACGCCGAAAAGGCGTTTGATCGAGTAGAGTGGGAGTTCCTGTTCGCTTCATTAAGAGCGTACGGATTTGAAGGCTTCTTTACACAAGCAATCTCTATATTATATAAGAACCCTATGGCGAGAGTGCAGGTTAATGGAGCATACTCTCGAAATTTTGTAATTAATAGAGGTACCAGACAGGGATGCCCTCTGTCCCCTTTACTGTTTGCTATTACGCTAGACCCGTTGGTCAGGGAAATCATAGATAACCCTGAGATTGAAGGTATAAATTTGGGAACCAGAGAATTTAAGATCTCGGCGTTTGCCGATGACATTTTGGTTCATCTAGCTAGACCGGAGAGCTCGCTACCGGTGTTGATGGAGGTTTTTGAAGAATATGGGGCCTTTTCGGGATTTAAATTGAATTTCCAAAAGTCAGAGGGATTGCCCACAACTAATCAGGTAAGGGAGAAATGGAAGGGTAGGTTCCCACTGAGATGGGCGAACAAGGAATTTAAATACCTAGGCATAACTCTAACAAGTGATCCGAGTAGATTATATAGACAGAATATTGATAAGTTATTGCAATATACGCGCCACAAACTAGCAATATGGGATGGACTACCCTTAACTTTAAGTGGGCGAGTGGGTTTATTTACGATGATACTTTTTCCAAAATGGCTCTATGTATTAAGACAGTTGCCACTAGTTTTACAGACTAAAGATATAAAGAAGATTCGAGGCATGTTGACTAGGTTCTGTTGGAGTGGGAAAAAGGCTAAAGTTAAATTGGAATATCTCTATGGGAAAAGAACAGAGGGAGGCCTGGGGTTGCCTGACATTAAACAATATAATTGGGCCTGTTTAGCTAGACACTTAGCAGATTGGATTATGGAAACAGAAGAGCATACGGCATGGAATATTGAGTGTGCATTGTTTAGACCATATCATCCCTATTATATGATGCACGTTGAGAGTAAAATGTTACCAAAGGAATGGAAACATCATATTTTATTGCACCCAATGAGATGTATATGGCAGTACATATTGAGGAGATTAAATAAGAACCCACGTTGTACGGACCTCCTCCCACTAGTAGGAAATGGAGCATTCGAACCAGGGAATGCTTACCCGAAATTTATTAAGTGGGCACAGGAGGGAGTGGTATTAGTGGCAGATGTTATGCAAGATACGGGAAAGATTATATCAAGGGAGGCTTTAGAGGACTTGGTGGGAGTAGAGAACGTGACATGGTATGCTTACTGCCAGATCCACAGCTATATTGAGAAATTACTTAGAGAAAAATGTGATAGAGGGATGTATGAGTTGCTGGTGAATTTGTTTTTGCCTCAGGGAAGAGAACAGACTACGGTGTCCACACTGTATAAACAGCTAAGCTTGATTGCTAAGCATCGTAGTTATGAAGCAGTGGCAAGACGATGGTCTGAGGATTTACAGGTAGAGATCAGCAGTGGAGATATAGTCCAATCACTAAAGGAGATAGTACATAAAGTGGCTAGTGCCAGATATAGGGAGATACAATTTAGAATCATTATGAGAGCGTATTTTTCTCCCATACAGGCTTATTACGCAGGTAGATTGCAAGAAACACATTGCAGTAAATGTAATTTTCAGAGAGCAACACTGTATCACATGTTCTGGGGATGTCTGGTTATACAAAAATTTTGGGGTCCAGTGCTGGAATATTGTGAGGCCTTGCTGCACAGGAAGCTTCGGCTAGAGACTAAAACTGTTGTGCTTGGACTAAGGGGACGAGGGTCAATAATGCGACATAAAGAAAGTCTATTTATCTATAAGGTACTAATTGTTGGGAAGCAATGTATATTACAACATTGGACACAAGATATAGGACCATCCTTCTGGCAATGGAGGAGCTCGCTTCACTCCCTGGTGCGAATGGAAGCACGTGCTATGTCCAGTAGCCCTAGAAATAGACAACGGTTTTGGGAAGTCTGGGAACCATATGTACAGGCTCTATCAAGCAGAGCTCGTAGTTTATTGGTGAACACACTTACGGGAAAGGAAGGGAAGGAAAGTTAATGATATATATGTTTATTGATTAATGGTGATATGAGAATTATACGGTTCAGGTATAGGGGGGGAAGGGGGGTGGGGGGAAGGGGAAGGGGAAGGGTACCTTTAAAACTTTTGATGACACTTTAGATATGATTATGTTAAGAAACAAAACGGACAAAGACTTGGATTAAGTAAATGTTTATTGACTATATTTGTTATTGACTGTGACATCAATAAAACAGTTTAAACATAAAAAAAAAAAGATATAGCGGAATTAGAAAAGGTTCAAAGAAGAGCGACCAAAATGATAAAGGGGATGGAACTCCTCCCATATGAGGAAAGGCTAAAGAGGTTAGGGCTCATCAGCTTGGAAAAGAGAAGGATGAGGAGGGATAGGATTGAAACCTACAAAATCCTGAATGGTGTAGAACGAGTAAAAGTGAATCAATTTTTTACTCTTATCAAAAAGTATAAAGACTAGGGGACACTTAAGGAAGTTACGTGGAAATACTTTTAAAACAAATGGGGGGAGATATTTTTTTTTCACTCAACGAATAGTTAAGCTCTGGAACTCTTTGCCAAAAGATGTGGTAATGGCGGTTAGCATATGTGGGTTTAAGATCCTGGAGGAAAAGTCCATAGTCTGTTATTGAAATGGACATGGGGGAAGCCATTTCTTGCCCCGGGATTGATAGCATGGAATGTTGCTACTATTTGGGTTTCTGCCAGATACTTGTGATCTGGTTTGGCCACTGAGACTGGGCTAGATGGACCATTGGTCTGACCTAATATGGCTATTCCTAAGTTCTTATGTTTTGTTACTTTCATCCCACAGCTGTGAATTTTTATTTATTTATTTATTTGTTGCATTTGTATCCCACATTTTCCCACCTTTTTGCAGGCTCAATGTGGCTTACAATGTACCGTTATGGCATTCGCCATTCCAGATTAGAAGATAGCAATTGGTGTTACATACAAACATATGGATGTCAAAATAAAATTAAGCAGACAGGTATAAGAAGAAAACATTTTCGAATATAGGTGAAGTGAAGATGTGTTACATTTACAATTATTGATCGTTGTGGTATGCCTTGTTGAAGAGGTAGGTCTTCAGAGATTTTCGAAAGTTAGTTAGTTTGTATATAGTTTTTAGGTTATTCGGTAATGTGTTCCAAAGCTGCGTGCTCAGGTAAGAAAAGCATGACGCATGCATTAGTTTATATTTTAGACCTTTACAGCTGGGGAAGTGAAGATTAAGGAACGTGTGGGATGATCTTTTTGGCGTTTCTGGGTGGCAAGTCTACCAGATCTAACATGTAAGCTGGGGCATCCCCGTGAATGACTTTATGGACTAGAGTGCATACCTTGAACACGAAGCCACTTTCTGTTCTTATCTTTTTTTATTTTATTTATTTTTTATTTTAGTTACATTTGTACCCCACGCTTTCCCACTCATGGCAGGCTCAATGCGGCTTACATGGGGCAATGGAGGGTTAAGTGACTTGCCCAGATTCACAAGGAGCTGCCTGTGCCTGAAGTGGGAATTGAACTCAGTTCCTCAGGACCAAAATCCACCACCCTAACCACTAGGCCACTCCTCCACTGTTGCTACTATTTGAGATTCCACATGGAATGTTGCTATTCCACTAGCGAAGTCGGCCCTTGCAGATCACCAATGTGACCGCGCAGGCTTCTACGTGGAATGTTGCTAGTGGAATAGCAACATTCCATGTAGAATCTCCAATAGTATCTGTTTTATTTTTGTTACATTGTACCCTGCGCTTTCCCACTCATGGCAGGCTCAATTCGGCTTACATGGGGCAATGGAGGGTTAAGTGACTTGCCCAGAGTCACAAGGAGCTGCCTGTGCCTGAAGTGGGAATTGAACTGAGTTCCTCAGGACCAAAGTCCATCACCTTAACCACTAGGCCACTCCTCCACATCTCAGTGTTTCACTCTTAGGGTTGGTTTCAGAGATACCCTTTTCCACTGTGAAGGATCCTTGAACCCCTTCTGGGTGATGCCCCCTCTTTCCTGGTTGAGGGTCTCCCAGGTCTGTCCCATTAGTACATAATTGTCATACCTTCATGGGACTTTGATGAACATCTGTATACCTCTCTCTGCTCTACTCTTGTCTTAGGTGCATCAGTGTAATACCTGCACAGGGCTCTGACAAGGGGGTATGTGATGAAGCTGCAGTGTGGTAAATTTAAAATGAATCGGAGGAAATTTTTCTTCACTCAACGCGTAGTTAAAACTCTGGAATTCGCTGCCGGAAAAGGTGGTTAAGGCGCTTAACTTAGCGGACTTCAAAAAAAGGGTTGGACGGCTTCCTGGAGGAAAAAGCCATAGAATGTTATTGAATGGATGAGGGAATAAAGCAGTATTTCTAGGATGGGTGGGACAAATTGCTTGTTCTTTTGGCTGCTGTCGGTGACAGGGTGCTGGGCTCGATGGACCCTTGGTCTGTCCCAGCATGGCGATGCTTATGTACTTATGTATGCTGTATTTATGTTTTAGGTGTATCAGAGAGATACCTACATGAGACTTTAATAAAGTTTAGATCTTCAGCTGTCCATGCTGTTTTCATGCTTTATGTGTTTCAGAATAACACCTGCAAGAGTCACTGATGAAAACCCACTCAGCTAACCCAAGGGTATCCAACACCCTAAGCAAAATCATAAGCCGCAGAAGTGTAGTCTGCCTAGTGGCAGGGCCAGGCCCGATCTACTTTTCATCTGTCTGTGCTGTACACATGCTTTTTATGTATCAACTAGTAAAAAAGCCCCGTTTCTGATGCAAATGAAACGGGGGCTAGCAAGGTTTTCTTCAGAGTGTGCATGTGGGAGTGTCCCTGCCCTCTGCCCTCTCTCCCTCCCCTCCCCCCTCGGAGTCCAGTCCTTCAGTGTTGTTTCCTGCTGTGCTGTGTTTGTGTTAGAGAAAGTGAGGGCATCTCTCTCCTCCCCCCTCTGAGTCCTTCACTGTTACAGAGAGAGGGATTTCGTGCTGTGCTGTTTTCCTTCACTCATGGGGAAACCGGATATCTCTGGCGCTTCACACTTCCGGCTGGAGGCTTCATAGAACGTTGGGGTTGCCTTTTATATATATAGAAGATGTGGTGTCAGCTGGGTAGAAACAACACAATTGCCCCCGTTTATTTTGTGGCTAGTGGCCTTGTCATTGAGTGGTTGTTTTTTGACCATGGCCCTGTTCTTCTATCCTGCTGTTCAGTCCTTATTGACCTATGCCAGTGAGTGTCTGCAAATGGCCCCACATCCCCAGTAATTTGTCCTGAAGAATAAAATCATTTTTGGACTGTACAAGGCGGTGGATCTTAAAGATCTTCCTTGCTGATTGCTGAGTTCTCCACAGAATTAAATTTGGTCACTCCCGTTGAAAGTTTCTGTGGATTGGCAGCCAGACAGATTGCACTCGCCCCCTCCCTGCCCACAGGTGGGCGTAGCATGTACACCAGGACAGGAATTACCATTACCCCCTGGATCAGGCCGCTATTATACCAGTCGTAGGGGTAGTTTAGAGTGGGCATGGGGGGAGGGGCAATGCTGGCTAATGTTGTAGATGCTAATGCTAAATTGATCCCTCTTCTCCCCCCAGTGCCAATGTGAGTTCTATGTTCTTTGACCTTGGGGTCATCTTTGACTCTTCTCTCTCCTTCTCTGCTCATATCCAGCAGATCGCCAAGACCTGTCGTTTCTTTCTTTACAACATCCGTAAAATCCGCCCCTTTCTTTCCGAGCACTCTACCAAAACCCTCATCCACACCCTTGTCACCTCTCGTTTACTGCAATCTGCTTCTTGCTGGCCTCCCACTTAGTCACCTCTCCCCTCTCCCCTCGGTTCAAAACTCTGCTGCCCGTCTCATCTTCCGCCAGGGTCGCTTTACTCATACTACCCCTCTCCTCAAGACCCTTCACTGGCTCCCTATCCGTTTTCGCATCCTGTTCAAACTTCTTCTACTAACCTATAAATGTACTCACTCTGCTGCTCCCCAGTATCTCTCCACACTCGTCCATCCCTACACCCCTTCCCGTGCACTCCGCTCCATGGATAAATCCTTCTTACCTGTTCCCTTCTCCACTACTGCCAACTCCAGACTTCGCGCCTTCTGTCTCGCTGCACCCTACGCCTGGAATAAACTTCCTGAGCCCCTACGTCTTGCCCCATCCTTGGCCACCTTTAAATCTAGACAGAAAGCCCACCTCTTTAACATTGCTTTTGACTTGTAACCACTTGTAACCACTCGCCTCCACCTACCCTCCTCTCTTCCTTCCCGTTCACATTAATTGATTTGATTTGCTTACTTTATTTATTTTTTGTCTATTACATTGTAAGCTCTTTGAGCAAGGACTGTCTTTCTTCTATGTTTGTGCAGCGCTGCGTATGCCTTATAGCGCTATAGAAATGCTAAATAGTAGTAGTAGTAGTCTCTTGTAACCAGAGCTAATATTGTGATGTCATAATGCCTCAGGCCACCAATAAGAGCCAACCTCATCAGTGATGTCACAATGGCTTGATTGTCCTATACTTGGCTCACTTTTATTACATAGCTCTTTGAGCAGGGACTGTCTTTCTTCTATGTTTGTGCAGCGCTGCGTATGCCTTGTAGCGCTATAGAAATGCTAAATAGTAGTAGTAGTAGTGACCCCCACCCAGGCAGAGTACTCGAGCGGTACCAGTCCTCTCCTACCCCAAACAGCACTGTAGCAGGTTAGAAATGTTCCCTTGAATGCAGAGTTTCTTCTAGCTTTCAAACATTTCCCATGGCTTTTAACAAGCCAAACAGAGAGGGTAACCAGCATACATAGAAATTAAATACAGGAGTTTCTACCTATATTGCGGCTGTCATTTCTGTGAGACACGCTCGGCTTTAAGATTTTTTCTGTCCAAATTTGGAGGTATTGGATACATATACATTTTATTCTATTTACATTCAAACCCTGACCCCTGAGGCAGGCGTTGCTTAACGCTGAAACACGGCCCGTGTCGGGTCCTTTATTAATAAAATACTCCCGTTGTCTCAGTCTTGAAGGCCCAGTGTTGCTTTTTTTGTCTGTGTAATTTCCATGGCTTTTAACGTCATTTTCCCCCCATGTTGTGAATAGTGCGCTCCTGACATCATTGCCTCTGAAAGAGGAATTTTTAAAAACTGGAATAAGACAACAAATCCCCAAAATGACATAGGACACTAAACCATCCATAAAACTTTGGTCTGCACATCCTAATGTCTTCCAACCTCCAATTAATCCAACACATCTAGAATTTCTCCTTCCTTTGTGCAAAGAAATCTCTCGCCAAATCACTTTTCCGCTATAGGATTTATCAGGGACTGATAGGTGTGGGGGGTTACCAGACCTATGCTGGCTCTGTCATCTCGATACATATCACCCCCCCCCCCCCCACACACACACACACACAATCACACACCCTTTCCCTTTCACACTACCACCTCTGTTAGGTCATCTGCCTTTCGCTTGTTTCCCCCCAGTGTGTGTTTCTCTAACCTGCTTCTTGTGTTGTGACCTAAAGACAGACAGCTCGCCCAGAGGTTTATTGAGCTATCTATATCCTGCTCATCTCAATCATATCCGGGTCTAACCGGCTCACAAGAAAATATGACACTAGTGTTAAATCAGATAATATTTTTTTATTTTCACTTTAGAAGCCTAAGAAAGCAAAGCTAGGACTCGGCAGAATTATGGAAGAGAAACTGTTTTACAAGCCCAGAAACAACATTTCAGAACGGTACTTTATTATATGTGATTCTGGAAAACTATAATGGGGTCAGGCTCGGTTAAGTCTGTTATCTTCATCTTTGTCCCATAAAATACTTCAATTTGGAATTCCCTTCCTATTTCAGTCTGTTTCCTAAGGGATTATTTAAATTTAGAAAACAACGTAAAACTTTCTTTAGACTTCAATGTAGTGCTGTAGTTCCTGGATAATTATTCCACTTTTTGTTATTGTGATCTGCATGGAATTGTATAGGCTTTTGTGGAATATAAAACAGATATGGAATGAAATGGAAACATGCACAAGGTATCAGGCTCTTATAACCCTAAGAGTGTCTGCTTTTTGACATCTTGGAGTTTCACCTCCAGCTCCAGCATATTCAAGGACTTTTCCATGGAAACCAACCGAATGCTTTGTAGTCTGTAGCTGGATGAATGTACGGATTTACACATGGTCATGTTTCACACCCTGTAATGGCCCAATGTGAGCATTATAACCATATCTTTCTATCATCAAAATATATCTCAGCCTACATGTAGTCAAGGTTAACCACTGTCTTCTCTGATCTGGTGGTTAGGAGCAGTGAGATCTGAGTGCAAAATGAGCCCTTTCTCCCTGCACGGATGCAGATCAGTTTGGAGAAAAGACGTCTGGGGCAGATATGATAGAGGTATATAAAATACTGAGTGGAGTGGAAAGGGTAGACGTGAATCGCTAGTTTACTCTTTCCAAAAATACTAGGAGTAGGGTGCACACAATGAAACTACAAAGTAGTAAATTTAAAACAAATCTGAGAAAATATTTCTTCAATTAACGTGTAATTAAACTCAGGAATTCGTTGCCAGAGAATGTAGTAAAAGAAGTTAGCTTAGCAGGGGTTGAAAAAAAAGGTTTGGATAGCTTCCTAAAAGCAAAGTCCATAAGCCATTATTAAAATGGACTTGGGGAAAATCCACTGCTTATTTCTAGGATAAGCAGCATAAAATGTATTGTACTGTTTTGGGATCTTGCCAGGTACTTGTGCCCTGGATTGGCCACTGCTGGAAACAGGATACTGGGCTTGATGGACCTTCGGTCTGTCCCAGTATGGCAACACTTATGTTCTTATGATCCCACCGCAGTGCAGAAACAGCTGTCTGTTTTCTCCTGCAGTACAAACAAAACCTTCCTTTCCTAACTCAAACTGTTTCCATGTGACGGAGATATTTAGTTACTCAGTGGCGCCTGGTGACACCCTTGAGTTATGAGGCTCTTTGGAATAGTGTGATAAATAATATTTGCCTGGCAGGCTGCAGCTTACAGAGATCCCTGGACCTGATACTATCTCTCTGTGAGCCTAGAAATAAGGTGACCCTTCCCTGCACCCCCCTCCCTCCCGAGTTTTGCAGACATGCCACCTTTTTTCCACTCTCAGAGATATAATCAATCCTAGCACCCAGCCCTCCCACATCCGCCTGGCCTTGATCGCCTGTGGTCTCAAAGATGGGCAGACACCAAAGTCTCCTTTCCTGCCAGCTCAGGAGAGATGGAGTTAAGCAGCTTCTCCTGTCACAGCCCACTACACCTCTTTGATGTATGAACTTTTGGGAGCAGCTAAAGTTTAGCCCTGGCCAGCAGCCATTGGTCCCCGGCAGTGATAGAGCTACACCCCCTGGTGGTTGATCAGTGCAGGACCTGGGACTCAGTCCTTGACTGGGGAGGGGGGGGGGGAGGGTAGCAGAGATCCTGTTTGTTTGAATCCCTTCCACTACCTGTACTTTGCCTCTCCTTGTAGACAGAACCGGGGAGACCAGCTGGCACAGTGCTGATACTCTGCAAAATAATCCGTACAAGGATGAGGCTACTGAACACATTTCAAACTGCAGTTTGTACCACTGATGGTGCACATCTGATCGACCGAGACTTCTGTACCTCACCTTTGAGAAGTATTCCAAGTAAATGGGAAATATCCAGGGCAGTGGCGAGACGGCATAGCGCCTTTTTTTAAAATTATTATTACATTTGTACCCCGCGCTTTCCCACACAATGCAGGCTCAATGCGGCTTACATAGTAATTTGAAATACAAAGTTAATAGAATTTTAATAAAACAGTAGTAAAACAATGTAAAGTTGGGCTTAGTAGTGTATGATAAGTTGAGCTAGATAATATATGACTAGGATAAAAGAGGGTAGACAGGATAGGATAGTGTAAGGAGGGATAAAATTAAGGAGAGATGGAAAGAGAAGGATGGGAGGTTGGTATTTAAGTCAGAACAGAATTGGGGGTGGAAGTTGGCAAGATTAGGTTGGGGCATTTGGGTAGGCTTGCTTAAAGAGATGATTCTTCTTGATCTTTCCGCTGCTTTTGACACTGTCGATCACAGCATACTTCTCGATACCCTGTCCTCACTTGGATTCCAGGGCTCTGTCCTTTCCTGGTTCTCTTCCTACCTCTCCCTCCGCACCTTCAGTGTTCACTCTGGTGGATCCTCTTCTACTTCTATCCCTCTGCCTGTCGGCGTACCTCAGGGTTCTGTTCTTGGTTCCCTCCTCTTTTCTATCTACACTTCTTCCCTTGGTTCATTAATCTCATCCCATGGCTTTTCCTACCATCTCTATGCTGATGACTCCCAAATCTACCTTTCTACCCCTGATATCTCACCTTGCATCCAAACCAAAGTTTCAGCGTGCTTGTCTGACATTGCTGTCTGGATGTCTCAACGCCACCTGAAATTAAATATGACCAAAACCGAGCTTCTCATTTTCCCCCCCAAACCCACCTCCCCGCTCCCCCCGTTTTCTATTTCTGTTGATGGCTCTCTCATTCTCCCTGTCTCCTCAGCTCGAAACCTTGGGGTCATCTTTGACTCTTCTCTCTCCTTCTCTGCTCATATCCAGCAGATTACCAAGACCTGTCGTTTCTTTCTTTACAACATCCGTAAAATCCGCCCCTTTATTTCCGAGCACTCTACCAAAACCCTCATCCACACCCTTGTCACCTCTTGTTTAGACTACTGCAATCTGCTCTTGCTGGCCTCCCACTTATTCACCTCTCCCCTCTCCAGTCGGTTCAAAACTCTGCTGCCCGTCTCGTCTTCCGCCAGGGTCGCTTTACTCATACTACCCCTCTCCTCAAGACCCTTCACTGGCTCCCTATCCGTTTTCGCATCCTGTTCAAACTTCTTCTACTAACCTATAAATGTACTCACTCTGCTGCTCCCCAGTATCTCTCCACACTCGTCCTTCCCTACACCCCTTCCTGTGCACTCCGCACCATGGATAAATCCTTCTTATCTGTGCCCTTCTCCACTACTGCCAACTCCAGACTTCGCGCCTTCTGTCTCGCTGCACCCTACGCCTGGAATAAACTTCCTGAGCCCCTACGTCTTGCCCCATCCTTGGCCACCTTTAAATCTAGACTGAAAGCCCACCTCTTTAACATTGCTTTTGACTCGTAACCACTTGTAACCACTCGCCTCCACCTACCCTCCTCTCTTCCTTCCCGTTCACATTAATTGATTTGATATGCTTACTTTATTATTTTTTTTTTGTCTATTAGATTGTAAGCTCTTTGAGCAGGGACTGTATTTCTTCTATGTTTGTGCAGCACTGCGTACGTCTTGTAGCGCTATAGAAATGCTAAATAGTAGTAGTAGCTTTCAGCATTTTTCTAAAGGGCAAGAAGTCGTTTATTAATCGGATTGGTCTGGGTATAGTGTTCCAAAGCTGGCTGCCCAAAAAGGAGAAACTGGATGCGTAGTAGGTCTTGTATTTAATTCTTCCACAATTGGGAAGGTGTAGGTTAAGATAAGTTCGTGAGGAAATAGATCTGTTTCTAGCAGGGAGGTCGATCAATTCATTCATGTAGCCAGGGGATTTGCCGTGGATAATCTTGTGGGTCATTGTGTTGATCTTAAAACTTATTCTTTCTTTGATGGGGAGCCAGTGACGCTTTGCTCGAAGAGTTGATGCCTTATTGGCCTTGGAACCCCCCCCCCCCACACACACACACACACATTTTGGGCTCGGGCCCCCTCCAGAACTGCAGCACCCCTTTACCTTTGCAGGTGGGGATGCCAAAGCCCCATCAACCACACAAATACAGTGTCGCCGCTCCCCTCCTTCCTTCCTTCCTTCAGACCGGCAGCGTGCCATCAGCCACCGACAGCATGTGTGAAAAGGCTCAGTTTTGGCAGCTGAAGGGACGACGACCCTATCTACAGGAAGGAAGCAGCCCAAGAAGGGGGGTAGAGGCTCAGGCACTGTATTTATTTGGTTGGCGGGACCTCAGCATTCCCCCCCCCCCCCCAGCAAACCCTTCTCCCAGTACACCCCTGGGAACCCCCAAAATTGGAGGGCTGACTATGCCCCTGAATTAGTTGATACATTAAATCCATCTGGTTAGTGTGAGCTGTGGCTAAGAAACCTCCCCTTCCCTAAGAAAGCAATTGGAATGTTAGGAATTATTAGGAAAGGAGGAAAGGAATGGGGAACAAAATTGAGAATATTATAATGCCTCTGTATCACTCCCTGGTGTGACCGCATCTCAAATGTTGTGTATAATTCTGGTCAATGCATCTAAAAAAAAAAAAGATATAGTGGAATTAGAAAAGGTACAGAGAAAGCAAGGAAAATGATAAAGGGGATGGGACGACTTCCCTTGTAGGGAAGGCTAAAGAGGCTAGGGCTCTTCAGCTTGAAGAAGAGATGGCTGATGGGAGATATGATAGAAGTATATAAAATACTAAGTGGAGTGAAGAGGTTAAGTGTGAATCACTTGTTTACATTTTCCAAAAATACAAGGACTAGGGGACAGGCAATTAAACTACTAAGTAGTAAATTTAAAACAAATCTGAGAAAATATTTCCTTACTCACCATGTAATTAAACTCTGGAATTCATTGCCAGAGAATGTGGTAAAAGCAGTTAGCTTAGCAGGGTTTAAAAAAGGCTTGGATAATTTTTTTAAAAAGAAAAGTCAAGTCCGACTTGTAAAAATCAACTGCTTATTTCTGGGATAAGCAGCATAAAATCTGTTTTACCCTTTTGGGATCTTGCCAGATACTTGTGACCTGGATTGGCCATTGTTGGAAACAGGATACTGGGCTTGATGGACCTTCAATCTATCCCAGTATGGTAATGCTTATGTTCTTAAAAGAGGGACATTGGAGTGATGGATCTGAGGATCTCAAGGTGGCAAAACAATGCAACAAGGTGGTGGCCGTGGCTAGAAGGATGCTAGGCTGCATAGAGAGGGGTATAACCAGAAGAAAGGTGTTGTTGATGCCCCTGTACGACTTATTAGTGAGGCCCCACTTGGAGTACTGTGTTCAGTTTTGGAGGCCGTATCTTGCTAAGAATGTAAAAAGCAACAAAAATGGTATGGGTTGTACACCACAAGACATATGAGTAGAGACTGGAAGACCTGAAGATGTACACCCTGGAGGGAAGGAGGGATAGGGGTGATATCAAGTTTCAAGTTTTATTTAGCATTGCTATACTGCCTGGAGCATCCTATTACTACTACTACTTATCATTTCTAAAGCCCTACTAGACTTACGCAGCGCTGTACACTTGAACATGAAGAGACAGTCCCTGCTCGACAGAGCTTACAATCTAATTAGGACAGACAAACAGGACAAACAAGAGATAAGGGAATATTAAGGTGAGGATGATAAAATAAGGGTTCTGAACAAGTGAATAAGGGTTAAGAGTTAAAAGCTGCATCAAAAAGGTGGGCTTTTAGCTTAGATTTGAAGACGGCCAGAGATGGAGCTTGACGTACCGGCTCAGGAAGTCTATTCCAGGCATATGGTGCAGCAAGATACAAGAAACGGAGTCTGGAGTTAGCAGTGGAGGAGAAGGGTGCAGATAAGAGAGATTTACCCAGTGAATGGAGTTCCCGGGGAGGAATGTAGGGAGAGATGAGAGTGGAGAGATACTGAGGAGCTGCAGAGTGAATACACTCATAAGTCAATAAGAGGAGTTTGAACTGTATGCGGAAACGGATAGGAAGCCAGTGAAGTGACTTGAGGAGAGGGCTAATATGAGCATAACGACCCTGGCGGAATATTAGTCGTGCAGCAGAATTTTGAACAGATTGAAGAGGAGAGAAATGGCTAAGTGGGAGACCTGTAAGAAGTAAGTTGCAATAGTCTAAGCGAGAGGTGATAAGAGTGTGGATAAGAGTTCTGGTAGTATGCTCAGAAAGGAAAGGGCAAATTTTGGTGATATTATAGAGAAAGAAACGACAGGTTTTAGCAGTTTGCTGAATATGTGCAGAGAAGGAGAGGGAGGAGTCAAAGATGACGCCAAGGTTACGAGCTGATGAGACAGGAAGGATGAGATTGTTATCCACAGAAATAGAGAATGGGGGAGGAGGAGAGGTTGGTTTAGGGGGAAAGATGAGAAGCTCAGTCTTGGTCATGTTTAGTTTCAGATGGCGCTGAGACATCCAGGCAGCAATGTCAGACAGGCAGGCTGATACTTTGGCCTGGATTTTGGCTGAGATTTCTGGTGTGGAGAGGTAGATCTGGGAGTCATCAGCGTAAAGATGATATTGAAAACCATGAGAAGTGCACAAATTCAACTTCTGAGAAGGAAAGAAGAAAGGAAGTACATTGTTGGTAAGACATGGACAGAGAAGTGAGAAGAGGTAGGGAGCAAAGGAAGACAAAGAACAAGAAAAAAACCATCATCCATTGTCCGAAAAGGAAAGAAAGATGATTGGTAAGCAGTGGTCTGGTCCCTAGGGTGCAAGCAGAAGTGGGAGGCCCAGGCAGTGGGGAGGAAGTGATATAGCAGTCCCTTTCTCGCTGGTAGTTGCACAAAGCATTCATTTAGAAGACTCCAAACGGTACAGAACACGTCAGTTAGACTGATCTATGGTCTATCCAGTTTTGACGGTATTTCCTCTTACTACAATACGCTTCACTGGTTGCCCATAGAGGCTAGAGTTAATTTTAAATTATATTTTAAGATATTGCTTGGTCAGATTCTTGGGATTTTTTTGCTTATTCAGTTTTGTTGTGTAACATCTCAAAGAGCCAGGAGATATATCATCAATTTTTTTTTTGTTTTTACTTTTCCATCAATTAGAGGGAAAAAGAGATTCTCGATAGATCTTTGGCTGTCCAAGCAGTACGTTTGTGGAGGGATATTGCTGAGGGATTTTCATTTTCTCAATCATACCTCTCCTTTCGGAAAAATATAAAAAACTGTTCAGAAAATGTGTTTCTTAATTATGTTTCTTTTCTGAGTTTACTTTCATATCCCAGGGAAATGCTCTGATTCTCTTGACGTATGTAACCCGCTTAAAACTTGATGGTGTTTGCGGGATATAAGAGTGTAATATTATGTAGTTCAGGAAGAGAAGGCATCTTGAAACGGGAATGTTGTTAATTCTGATTTGAGTGCAGTATGGGAAGACTCCCTGGTCAGGATCCAGGCCGCTAAAGAAATGATCAATGTCTGAATTGCACTGAGGGAGTGAATTCCTTAGTTTAGTTATTAGTATACATTATATGTAGGTACTTTCTCTGTCCCTAGAGGGCTCATGATCTATATTTTTTATTTGTTGCATTTGTATCCCACATTATCCCACCTATTTGCAGGCTCAATGTGGCTTACATAGTTTTGTTATGACATTGTCATTCCAGAATATCAGATACAGTTAGTAGTGTGTAGAGATAAGTAGGGAAGAAAGAGGAAGTGATTAGGCGGGTGATAGTAGAAGTGGATTTTCCTAACTGGTTGAGTTGGGAAAGTGAATTAGTGAAGCTGTTGGCTCTCGTTGTAGGCCTTGTTGAAGAAGTGTGTCTTCAGAGATTTGCGAAAGTTATTTGTTTCGACAATTGATTTCAGGTCTGTGGATAGAGCATTCCATATCTGCGTTTCTTTTTTGCACCTGGGGCAATGGAGGGTTAAGTGGCTTGCCCAAGGTCACAAGAAGCTGCAGTGGGAATTGAACCCAGGTTGCCAGGATCAAAGCCTGCTGCACTGACCATTGGGCTACTCCCTTCCTTCCCCCCCCCCCCCCCCATCCCTCAGGACTAGCTCTACACCCATGCGACCACCAGCTCCTTCTTTCCTAGAAGAAAAGTCAGCAACTGATATCTGCTTGTCTTGGACTATCTGTTGATATGGTTTGCTCTGTTGTATTTTATATTGTAATTCCTCCAATTATATTTTGAGAGCTGCTTTAACTATTAATTGCTGTGAATCCTTTGTGGAACAATGGTATGTATATAAGACTCGAATAGAATTTAGTGGCACTTAACTGAACAGTGTCGATGAATTATCACCACAGACTGCCCTGCACTGTCTGGGTAGTGACAGGGTTGTCTGTGGGCAGAGCTGGGACTTAACTGGTTAGCGGCCATATTTAGACCACTAACTGGTTAAGCAAGCCACAAAAATTAGGACAGGAAAAAGGCAGAGGTAACCGGGCCTTTGAAATGTGCCTTTCCTCATATCTTCCCCTTATTAGACTGTAAGCCGCTTAGACACACTGATTGACAGGATAGTAAATCTTTTAATAAACTTGAAACTTGGTCAGTGTCTGGTTAATCTCTGGCTTGTGAGAGAAATGCTAGCTGTCCCCTCACCTTTCCAATCCCCCCTGAAGAAAGAAGATGGTGGCCCTGAGCCCCCACTCCTCCGTAGGCTTCCCCGGATGGTCCCTGGAGCAAACAAGCACGAATGATGCCCAATCGTTCCTGCCCAGCACAGCAGCCTGTTTTAAATGGCTGCCGCGACCTCTAGAATAAGCTTTGACAGCCACTGCTTTAACATTTAGCCCCGGATATCGGTCCAGTGCCTGCACATGACCTGACACTGAATATCCAGGGCTAACTGAGCTGGCCATTGCTGGCTGAATATTGGCAGTAAGTATATATCTATATATATGTAAGTCTGTATATATACATGGACATATTTCTGTTTCGTGGGTGGGTGGGTGGGTGTGGTGGTGGTGGGATACCTCTCCTTTCCACATCCTCATGGTGTATATTTTGGCATTGTCTCATCAGGGTACATATTCCCGTCTATCTGTGGAATTAAATAGCCTATTTTGGGGTCTCTTTCACCTTATTATGAAACATAGCACCAAGCCACTGCTAGTCAAACTTCATTCAGGGTAAAGAACGGGGATCTTGTACACCCCCATCCCCATGAATCTGCAGCTTCTTCAGAGTGGAGGCCAAGCTGCTACCTGCAGAATTTACCAGAGAAGGGGAAGGCAAAGGGAGAGGATTGGGGATTTTGCTCACACCTTTTTCATTAGTAGCTCAAAGTGAGTTACATTTTTCTGTTCCCGGAGGCTCACAATCTAAGTTTGTACCTGATGTAATGGACTTACCCAAGATTACAAGGTGCAGCAGGGGGATTTTAACCCTAGTTTCCCTAGTTCTTAGCCCGCTGCTCTAACCAGACCTAGCACCTGCATTTAACTACACAAAATGTTCAGAGGTCCAGAGCATGGGAATGAACGAGGGTGCAGATGAACAGCGCAAGTAGCATGCTAATATAGTCAAGCTTAAACAAGGTCATTTTGTATTCCTTCCCAATGCTCAGAAAAGAGCACCCAAAACAAAACTGTCTTAGTGCTGCAAAAAATAACGCCAGGTTGGAGCAGGCATTAGGGTATTGGAAGAAATTATCCTTTCTTCAAAATCTGCCCAGTTTTGATTGCTTTTGGAGGCAGAAGGAAGCCTGTGAAAGCCCTTAAGCGCTGATCGTGAGAAATGAATATGCGCGAGTCACAGCAGACCCAAAAGAGAAAGCACACATTGGTGTCTGTTTCCTGTGTTAAAATATAAGCATCCAAGCTAAAACATTATTTTTAAACGCTTATATTTAGGCCACAGAAGAGACACCAATGTGTGCATCAGATTCGGGTTTTGCCAGGCTCATGCACACAGGAGCCCAGCTAACTGGAGTAGAAACCCACGAGAGACTTATGTGTTAGGCGGTGAGAGTCTGATAGGTACTGAGGGGGAGAGGGATCTTGGGGTGATAGTATCCGAGGATCTGAAGGCGACGAAACAGTGTGACAAGGCGGTGGCCGTAGCGAGAAGGTTGCTATAGAGAGAGGTGTGATCAGCAGAAGAAAGGAAGTGTTGATGCCCCTGTACAAGTTGTTGGTGAGGCCCCACCTGGAGTATTGTGTTCAGTTTTGGAGGCCGTACCTTGCAAAGGATGTTAAAAAAATGGAAGCGGTGCAAAGAAAAGCTACGAGAATGGTATGGGATTTGCGTTCCAAGACGTATGAGCAGAGACTTGCTGACCTGAACATGTATACCCTGGAGGAAAGGAGGAACAGGGGTGATATGATACAGACGTTCAAATACTTGAAAGGTATTAATCCGCAAACAAATCTTTTCCGGAGATGGGAAGGCGGTAGAACGAGAGGACATGAAATGAGATTGAAGGGGGGCAGACTCAGGAAAGATGTCAGGAAGTATTTTTTCACGGAGAGGGTGGTGGACCGTTCACTTGTCTATTAGATTGTAAGCTCTTTGAGCAGGGACTGTCTCTCTTTGTTAAATTGTACAGCGCTGCGTAACCCTAGTAGCGCTCTAGAAATGTTAAGTAGTAAGTAGTAAGTAGTAGTAGTGGATGCTTGGAATGCCCTCCCGCGGGAGGTGGTGGAGATGAAAACGGTAACGGAATTCAAACATGTGTGGGATATGCATAAAGGAATCATGTGCAGAAGGAATGGATCCTCAGAAGCTTAGCCAAAATTGGGTGGCGGAGCAGGTGGGGGGAAGAGGGGTTGGTGGTTGGGAGGCGAGGATAGTGGAGGGCAGACTTATACGGTCTGTGCCAGAGCCGGTGATGGGAAGCGGGACTGGTGGTTGGGAGGCGGGAAATACTGCTGGGCAGACTTGTACGGTCTGTGCCCTGAAAAAGGCAGGTACAAATCAAGGTAAGGTATACACATATGAGTTTATCTTGTTGGGCAGACTGGATGGACCATGCAGGTCTTTTTCTGCCGTCATCTACTATGTTACTATATGTTACTATGTTACTGCAGAACCCCTCTGCGCATCTGCCAACCACACTCCTCCCGCCAAACTCCCTAATGCTCAACACTATGCGCACGTCTATATTTGCATCTCATTAGCGTTGAGCATTAGAGAATTATTCTTCTGCGCCAGTGGTATTTGTATGGCGCTGTTCAGAACAGCGCTGGAGTTTTGAGCATCTGCCTATGAGTTCCTGGGATGTGGGAGACAAGAAGCAGGCAGGCAGAGAAGGTTTGGTAATCCCTGACCACAGCTGTTTCAGCAGATTGGCTTTCTGTGATGGGAGGAATGCCAGGCTGGCTCTCCTGGGAGATCCGGGTAAGAGTTTAATGTGAGCAGCAGCCCAGCTAGAGCCTGCCAAGTTCAAAAGGGGAGACGGGAACAGCTCCAATGGGACTTTCAGCTGACCTGCATTAGCAGACAGGAGCTGGGAAGGACCTGGTCACTTTTAACTGTGGAAAGTGCAGCACATTTCACACCATGCGGCCTTGGCATTAGGGAAATCCTGAGCATGGGATGCTTCTGGGAAAACGTTGATCCCACTGTTTAAGCAGCATGCCAAGCTTGAGGTGATTGAAGAATGCCAGCCGGGTCCTTTTAATGCTCCTGTGAACCAGCTCCTCCCTGCTGGGTCCTGAGCTGCTGCTAAGGTCCTCCAAGGGTTAGGGGGATTCCGCACAACAATGCAATTTGAGCAGAATTCCCCAACAGGCTGATGATCAAAAGCCCCGCACTGTTCCAAACAGCGCTCTAAAATAGTGCTGGAACAGCGCGGGGCGCTATTAGACCTATGATCAGAGATAATGCATGCAAATTTAAGCAGCGCAATTATCTCTGATTATGGGGTAGAAGTGCGGGAGAATTGTGCCTGAGCATGCGCTCAGCACAATCCTCCCGCACTTGTTTGACAGGTCTGGGCTGGAGGCTCAATGTGGCTTACAAAGACCTGTTATGGCATCACCATATCAGGGTAAAGAGTACAGTCGGTGTTACAAAGAAATCAACTAAAACAAGCGTATCTGGTCAAGCAGTTATAGAACAAGACATTCTGAATAAAGGTAGGTGTGTTATAGATAGTTATCACAGGTTTCAATTACCCTTTGAAAGAAATTGAAAAAACTCGTCCTGTTCGATTCCTCCTGCGGCAGAAGCAAAACAAGGGGGACCCTTGTTGGGGAACTACATTGTGCTACAGTGGAACTACTTTTGGAGCTGTGCCTGGATGGATATTTCTGCAGACATTGTGGGTCGAGGTGGCCACCCGGATGGATATATCACTAAGATCAACACGAGTAACTGCACAATCTCTAATATAGATAGGAATGTCTTATAACGTCTTTTGCTGTAATACAACCATGTACTTCACCACCAAGTAACCCAAACTTTCTATAAACCAAATGTATATTTTCTATTTTCTGTTTCCAATATCCACAATGAATTGTAAGCCACATTGAGCCTGCAAAGAGGTGGGATATAAATGCAATAAATAAATAAATAAAATAAATAAGCTAAGTGGAATTTTTCCTGTGCACATGTAGCACTTTGTATATTTTTCAGTGTGCTACAAATGACATTAACCCTTTAGATTATTGTTGTTTGAATATTTTCCTGTTTTTCTGGCTGCAGGGTTTTTTTCTCCAAATTGGAATTGTTTTCCGCTGCGGTTTGTTTCAGAGGATAATTGAAACCTGTGATAAGAGCCATTTAAGGGGGAAGACCATCAATGTAGGTGCCCCTGGCTACTCAGGTTTCTTTTCTTAAATACAATCTTCATAATCTTTTGGGTTACTGTTAGGTTTTAGGGCAAACTAAGTAGAACTGGTTTCATTTTTAAACAGCGACCATGCCCAATTGAAAGTCCTAACCTTTGCGGCCAATTCTTTTAGCTTCTTTTTAACCATTTTCCTCATTTTATCATAGTCGTCCCTTTAGAAAATTAAATGCTGCTACAGTTGATTTCCTTAGTGACTTCACTCCAGATATCAGCTCAAACTTGATCATCTTATGATCACTGTTTCCCAGCGGACTCAACACCGCAACCTCTTGTACTATCCCCTGCATTCCACTAAGGACTATATCTAAAATAGCTCCTTCTCTTGTCGGTTCCTGAACCAGTTGCTCCAAGAAGCTGTCATTTATTACATCTAGGAATTTTACCTTCCTAAAGTTCAGTGATGTAACATTTATCCAGTCAATATTGGAGTAATTGAAATAAAAAAATGTTTGCTATTACTTAGAAGGAACTGCAAAGGTTGAAACTACTTTAACCAAGTTAAAGTAGTTTCACAGTGGAGGAGTGGCCTAGTGGTTAGGGTGGTGGACTTTGGTCCTGGGGAACTGAGTTCGATTCCCACTTCAGGCACAGGCAGCTCCTTGTGACTCTGGCCAAGTCACTTAACCCTCCATTGCCCCATGTAAGCCGCATTGAGCCTGCCATGAGTGGGAAAGCGCGGGGTACAAATGTAACAAAAAAAAAAAAATTAATAAACAAAGTCTCATAAAATCTTCAGGCATACCCCAACTCAACAGTCATTAAGAACTACTACTACTACAAATTATTTCTAAAGATACTTGGAGTAATGATAGACAGCCACTTATCTTTTGATAACCACGCCAAATCCACCACGAAGAAAATGTTTAGTATGATGTGGATATTGAAACGAGTGAAGCCATATCTCCCATTCAACACTTTCCGCAACCTGGTACAGTCCACTGTTATTACCCACGCTGACTACTGCAACAGGTTTTTTTTAGGATGCAAAACCCAAATACTGAAGAGACTCCAAACTGCCCAAAGCACGACAGCCAGACTTATTTGTGGCAAATCAAAATTCGAAAGTGCATCACCTCTTCGAGCGAAGCTTCACAGGCTCCCCATCAAAGAAAGAATAAATTTCAAGATCAACACAATGACCCACAAAATCATCCACGGTGAATCCCCCGGCTGCATGAGTGATTTGATCGCCCTCCCTGCCAGAAACAGATCTATTTCTTCACGAACTTATCTCAACCTGCACCTTCCCAATTGCAGAGGAATTAAATACAAGACCTACTATGCATCCAGTTTCTCCTTTTTAGGCAGCCAACTTTGGAATGCTCTACCAAAACCTATCCGATTAATTAACGACTTCTTGCCCTTTAGAAAAATGCTGAAAGCTCATTTCTTCAAGCAAGCCTACTCTAATGTCCCAACCTAATCTTACCAACCTCCACTCCCAATTCTGTTCTGACTTAGATACCGACCTCATCGTTAGTTTTACTTACCCCACCTCCCCATTCCCCCTCTACTCATCCCATCCTTCTCTTCTCCATCTCTCCTTTATTATATCCCTCCTTACCCCTTTTCTCCCAACTTATACTATCCTGTCTACCCTCTCTTATCCTAATCATACATTATCAAGCTCAATTTTATAATGTTTCATTACAGTTTTGAAATTTCTATTATAAGACTTTATTTCAAATTACTATGTAAGCCGCATTGAACCTGCATTGTGTGGGAAAGTGCGGGGTACAACTGTAATAAATAAATAAAATAGCGCTACCAGTCGTACGCAGCACTATGACTGGTACATAAGAACATAAGAAAAGCCATACTGAGTCAGACCAATAGTTCATCTAGCCCAGTATCCTGCTTCCAACAGTGGCCAATCCAGGTCACATTGACTGCCCTGAACAGAACAGGGCCGCCAAGAAGGGGGGGGGGGGGACAAAATTCCCTGGGCCCAGCAAGCTTCTTTTTGCCTGCTTCGGGTCTGTCCTCTCTTGCTCCTGCATGCCACCCAGGATCCGAATGATTGCATTAACGCAATATCACATTAATGTAATCATCCAGGTCCCAACTCCCAGCATGGACAGGAGCAGCGCAGGAGAGGACACAGCGAAGGAGCAGACAGAAAGGTGTAGGGGCGGCGGCCTGAGTGTGTGGGAATAGGGGTGCAGGGGGGAGGGCACGAGCTTAACGATCCAGTCCTGCCCCGGGCCCGGCTGTGTCTCTTGGCGGCTCAGGAACGGAGTACCCAAAAATCATCATTGGTGTTTCTGTCTTCTAAACCGGGAAAAAAAGAATACAGTATGAAAAATCTCCAATCAAACTGTTGAAGAACAAACTGTTCACAAAAAACCCTGAATAGTGCAGCCAAAATAATTACAGTTCATTCTGATTTCCAAAATACAAAAATGATTTCCAAAAAATATCAAAAATAGTCTCTTCTCAAAACATTCAAACATTACTTAGCTTTATGAAGAAACCACTCCCAGTTTTCTTCATGAAGTAAGCCACACTGAGCCTGCAAATAGGTGGGAAAATGTGGGATACAAATGCAATAAATAAATAGTGTATTTCTCCTAATTGGCCAGCACAGCAAATGGTGCTTGTTTTGAGTTTTAAAGATGTTATAGAAAAAGACTTCCTCTTCTCCAGTTTCAGCTTATGGAAAAGCAATCTGCAGTACCATTGGGCAGCTACTTTCAAAATTGATGCCCTGGGCTCTGACTGGCCCTGGATTTCAAATCTAGCCTGAAGGTACTGCATTTTCACCAGTCTCAGCCAGGAAGCAGAGAGAGAAAGATCTCTGTACTGAGACCCTGTGAGCAGCTATATTTCCTGACCTCCCCAGGTACTACCCAGGCAGTAAACAAATGTTTACATAGTTTTATAATTGATCCATATTCAATTACCTGTTATAGTTTTATAATTGATCCATATTCAATTACCTGTTATTGCTTGTTGATTTCACCTTTTTCTGTTCACTGCTCAAGTTCTGTGACAATAAACCTTTTTTAGTTTATTGACTCTGCTGTCCTGGACAGCTTATGAGAGTGGAGACGAGCCCAGAGGGCAAGCGGGACCCAGTTGGAGGGTAGAGGGTGCTAGTATAGAGTACAAGCCCAAGTGCAGGCGAGACTGGGCAGACCCTTCAGGTGGCCACAGTGTAACCCCAGGTGGGTGCTAGGCATTTTGTGACACAGTTGTACTCATCCCGTGTCTTCTTTCACTCCACACTGTTCCATGCTGTTTCTATATCACACATGACTAAGCAAAGTCTCCACAGAATAGCCTCCATAAAGAGAAGACCCCAAGACAATCCAAACTAATATAAAAAGCCTTAAGATTATATCATGTATTGTGCAATTTGCTTCTCAAAAAGTAATGTTCTTAGTTACTAATAAGTTGACAGTTTGAAACTGTTATGGTTTTTTTAAATTTTTATTTTAAGGAAAATGACAGAAATAGAATTTACATAAAAGTATCCATCCAAGCTGTCTCTTTCAGCTTGTATTGGTCATGACAGAATAAATACCAACTTAAGTGTCTAGAAAATGGGAAAAATTTAACAGATGCGGGTAAACAACCCACACACATAATTTCTGTTTTAAACTGTTAAGATGTCACTGTCAATAACAGAAAATGTTTGGAGCAGAATAAGGCTTAAAGTAAATGATGTGTCCGTTTAAAAAGTCACCCATCCAGTGATTAATCTCTATATCAGGAGACTGATTCACTAAATAAGGATTCTGAAATCTTAAATAGAAGAATGTTAGCACACTCTCCCTCTGTATACCAAGGGATGGGGTTATTTGTGTGTGAAAATATAGCTAAAATGTGATAAGTGCCTGCTTCTAGGATCTGAAAGACCAATGCTGTCTCTTGGTGTTTCAGAATCCCATGACAAATCATATGGAAATGGTGACCGAGATAGTGTGCTCAGCGCTGTCCTCCAGAAGCAGATCTAAACACCCAGTTTCCATGCACACTTCATCTGGGCTGTGAGAAAGATTCCAGATCCTGTCCATCCTTGTCTACTGAATGCATAAAAGGTTCTGGAGTCCATCTTCCTGGAATGAGGAGAAAATTCATCTCAGTGCTGTGTGCATCTAGTGATGAAGCAGACATGCAAATAAAAACCTGTCTTTCCCTTGATATGGTCACTCAGGATTTTAAAGATGTATTGAACCAGAGAACAGTTAATAACATAGGGGATAATTTTATAAAAGGGCACCTATAAATATAGCAAAGATACTTACCTGTAGCAGCAGGCCGCTTATTCTCACATGTGGGTGACATCATCCGACAAAGCTCCAGTGGGGATGCTGAATCACTAGCATTAAAGAAAGTTCTAGCAGCGTCCCACCGTGCATGTTCTGGTGCCTTCCTGCCCAATGTTCAAGCGCGGGTCTCTCAGGTGAAAAGCATAAAGAGTACAACCAAAAACAATTCCTAGGGGAGATGGAAGGGTATGTGAGAATAAGCGGTCTGCTGTCCTCACAGAACACCAGCTAAGTATCTTTGCTTTCTCCAAGGACAAGCAGGCCACGTTATTCTCACATGTGGGAATCCCTAGCTACCAGGCTCACCAAAAACAAAGCTAGGAAAATGGAGTCTCAAAATGTAGAGACAAACTTCAGTGAACCTGAAACTATATACATACTAGCTGTATAGGTGTAGCCTGAAACAGAATAAAACAGGGCCTAGGAGGGTGGAGCTGGATTCTAGACACCAAACAAATTCTACAGAACTGCTTTCCAACTGTTGCGTTGGGTGTCCTGATCCAAACAAAAGTGGGATGTGATTGTATGGACTGAAGACCATGTTGCAGCCCTGCAAATCTCCTCTATGGAGGCTGATCTCAAGTGGGCTACCAACGCAGCCATTGCTCTGACATTGTGATCTATGACATGTCCCTCAAGACTCAGCCCAGCCTAGGTATAAGTAAAGGAGATGCAGTCTGCTATCCAATTTGAAAGTGTGTGTTTTCTGATGGCCACCCCCAACATGTTGGGTCAAAAGAAATGAAAAGCTGGGTGGACGTGGACTGTCTTTGAGCTTTAGTTTGCTCCAGATAGAACAGTAAGGCTTGTGTGCAGTCTAAAGTTTGCAGTACACATTCGCCAGGATGGGAATGAGGTCTGGGAAAAAATGTTGGAAGAACAATTGACTGGTTAAGATGGATTCCGACACGACCTTAGGAAGGAACTTGGGGTGCGTGCGGAGGACTATTCTGTTGTGATGAAATTTAATACATGGTGGATAAGCCACCAGGGCTTGGAGCTCACTGACTCTGCAAGCTGAAGTGACCACCACCAGAAATACAACTTTCCAGGTCAAAAACTTCAGATGGCAGGTATCCAGAGGCTCAAAAGGAGCTTTCATCTGCTGGATGAGGACTATGTTGAGATTCCATGACACAACTGGAGGTTTGGTAGGGGGTTTTGTCAACAAACCTCTCATGAAGCAAACAACTAAAGGTGGTACAGAGATGGACTTGCCTCCTACACGCTGATAAGCACAAATTGCACCAAGATGAACCTTTACAGAGTTGGTTTTCAAATCAGACTCAGAGAAGTGCAGGAGGTACTTAAGCAGGCTTTGTATAGGGCAAGAGAAGGGATCTAAGGCCTTATCCTTACACAAGACAGCAAACCTTCTCCATTTAAGAGTTACACCTCTTAATAGAGTCTTTCCTGGAAGCCCGTAAGATACAGGAGAGATCCTCAGGCAATCTGAGGGATTCGAGTTCTATGCTCTCAACATCCAAGCTGTGAGGGCCAGAGATTGGAGGCTGGGATGCAGAAGGGACCCCTCGTTCTGTGTAATAATGGTTGGAAAACAGTCCAATCTCCAAAGATTTTCTGAAGACAACTCGCAGCCAATGAGAAGCGATAAGTATCATGGTGCCCTGGTCTTGCCTGAGTTTCAGAAGATCTTCTCTATCAGAGGTATAGGAGGATAAGCATACAGAAGTCCTCTTCCCCAATGTAAGAGAAAGGCATCTAACGCTAGTCTGCCATGTGATCTGAGCCTGGAGCAGAACTGAGAGACCTTGTTGTTGAGATGAGTGGCGAAAAGATCCACTGAGGGGGTGCCCCACTCTCAGAAGATCGTTTGGGCTATGCCAGTGCTGGGAGACCACTCATGCGGTTGCAATGTGTTCTTGACCAGCCAATCTTCCAGTTAAGGAAACACATACACTCCCAGTCTGCATAGATATGCTGCAACTACCTCCAGTCACTTAGTGAATACTCTGGTGGCACACACTAAGCCAAATGGCAGAATGCAAAACTTGAAGTAGCATTTCCCCACTCGAAATCTGAGATACCTCCTGTGACTGGGAAGTATCAAAATGTGGGTATAGGCATCCTTTAAGTCCAGGCAGCATAGCCAATCGTTGTCCTGAAATGAGAGGAAGTTGAGTGTCTGGGGAAATAATCCTGAACGTTTCCTTCACCAGAAATTTGTTCAGGGCCCTTAGGTCGAGGATGGGCTGGAATCAAAAAATACAAGGAAGGGAGAACAGGAGAAATAAATAAAAAAAAGATGATTACCCACAAGGGAAGGCACTCGCGACAATGAAAAAATGTTCTGAAAAGCAAGTGTGAGGAGAAGACTAATGAAACGCGTCCTCTCAGGTCCACGGAAAAAAAAAAAAAAAGAGAGAGAGACTGAGGGACCCACGCTAGAGCTTTGGGCAGGAAAGCACCAGCGCATGTACAGTGGCATACTGCTAGAACACTAATGATTCAGTGTCCATACCAGGGCTCTGTCGGACATCGGCCTGCTTATTCTCAGAGAATTGCACTTATTTTATAAGACAATAAAGGTGTCTATGTGCCTTTATAAAGGTAAAATTATGTATAATCATACCTGATAATTTTCTTTCCATTAATCATAGCTGATCAATCCATAGACTGGTGGGTTGTGTCCATCTACCAGCAGGTGGAGATAGAGAGCAAACTTTTGCCTCCCTATATGTGGTCATGTGCTGCCGGAAACTCCTCAGTATGTCGATATCAAAGCTCCATCCGCAGGACTCAGCACTTAGAGAATTACACCCACGAAGGGACACTCTGCCCAGCTCACCACCGCCGAAACGGGGGAGGGGAATTAACCCAGCTCATCCCCACACAAGTGGGGGAGGGGAATCCGTCCAGCTCATCCCCGCGGAGCGGGGGAGGGACACCACACCCGCCGATGCGGGGGGGATCTGGCTTATCCTGCAACCGCAACCGCGGGAGGAGCTGACTGACCGTAACACCGCCGAAGCGGGAAGGGTACAAAACTGCCCTACAGCCGCACGAAGCGGGAGGGAGTGCCGGCAGAATTTATGTCTCAATCCAGCCCCGTAAAACGGGGGGGAGAGGAATGCAGCAGCTCACTGTAACACAAACTCGTCTCAACTCTTGAAGAATCCAAGTGAAAAAACTTGAACACGAAGTCTTTCTGAAGTAACTGAAGACTAAACTTGAACCTGAAATGCAACCAGAATAAAAACAGTACAGATATCTGGGAGGGGCTATGGATTGATCAGCTATGATTAATGGAAAGAAAATTATCAGGTATGATTATACATAATTTTACCTTCCATATCATCAAGCTGATCAATCCATAGACTGGTGGGATGTACCGAAGCAGTACTCACCCAGGGCGGGACATTGAAAACCCTGACCGCAACACTGAAGCTCCAAACCGGGCCTCCGCCCGTGCAGCCACAGTCAAACGGTAATGCTTGGAGAATGTATGAGCCGAAGCCCAAGTTGCCGCCTTGCATATCTCTTCCAAGGAGACGGATCCGGCATCTGCCATCAAGGCCGCCTGAGCTCTAGTGGAGTGAGCCTTCAGCTGGATAGGCGGCACCTTCCCCGCGGCCACATAAGCCGCTGCAATGGCTTCCTTGACCCATCTTGCCACTGTAGGCTTAGCAGCCTGCAGACCCTTACGAGGACCTGCAAACAGGACAAACAGATGATCCGATTTCCGGAAATCATTGGTCACTTCCAAGTATCTGATGATGACTCGTCTCACATCCAGATATTCAAGAGCGGAGTACTCCTCTGGGTAGTCCTCCCTACGAAAGGAAGGGAGACAGAGCTGCTGATTCACATGGAAGCGAGAACCAATCTTGGGCAGGAAGGAAGGCACTGTGCGAATAGTCACTCCTGCCTCAGTGAACTGCAGAAAAGGCTCTCGACATGAGAGCGCCTGGAGCTCGGAAACTCTTCTGGCTGAAGTAATAGCCACCAAAAAGACTGCTTTCAACGTCAGGTCTTTCAGAGATGCCCTCGACAAGGGTTCAAAAGGCGGCTTCTGCAATGCTCTTAGCACCAGGTTGAGATTCCACGCAGGCACCACTGAGTGCAGAGGAGGGCGCAGGTGATTAACTGCCTTGAGAAAGCGCACCACATCTGGCTGCGAAGCCAGGGAAGCACCCTTCAGGCGACCCCTGAAGCAAGCCAGAGCCGCTACCTGGACTTTAAGGGAACTGAGCGACAGGCCTTTCTCCAGACCTTCTTGCAGGAACGCCAACACTGAAGAAATTGGAGCAGTGAAGGGAGAAAGTGAGCCTGCTTCACACCACGCTGCAAAGATACGCCAAACCCTGGCGTAAGCAGTAGAAGTAGAGCGCTTCCTCGCTCTCAGCATAGTGGCGATGACCTTGTCTGAGAAGCCCTTCTTCCTCAGACGCTGCCGCTCAATAGCCAGGCCGTAAGACCAAAGGGGGAGGGATCCTCCATCACCACGGGACCCTGATGTAACAGGCCCTGCTCCACTGACAGCCGCAGAGGATCGTCGACTGAAAGCCTGATCAAGTCCGCATACCAGGGACGTCTGGGCCAATCCGGACCCACCCGGATTACCCTGCCGGGATGCTTTGCCACCCTGTCTAGCACCCTGCCCAACATGGGCCAGGGCGGGAACACATAGAGGAGCTCTTGTGTCGGCCACTGTTGGAGAAGAGCATCTACTCCCAGGGATCGAGGGTCCCGTCCTCTGCTGAAAAAGCGCGGCACTTGGCAATTGGCCGATGACGCCATCAGAACTAGGCTCGGCTGGCCCCAGCGCTTCGTGATGTCCAAGAACGCCTGAGCAGATAGTTGCCAGTCTCCGGGCTCCAAGGGATGGCGACTGAGAAAGACCGCCTTGACATTCATGACTCCGGCAATGTGGGCCGCTGAAAGCTGCTCCAGGTTCGCTTCCGCCCACTGGCAAAGACTCATAGCCTCCTTGGCTAGAGGGGCGCTCTTGGTACCTCCCTGGCGGTTGATATAGGCCACAGCCGTGGCATTGTCCGACCGGACCCGTACAGGCTTCAACACCAGTACCGGGATGAACTCCAATAACACCAACCGAATGGCTCTGAGTTCCAGGAGGTTGATAGACCACTTGCCTCTGCAGGAGACTAGAGCCCCTGCGCTGTCCTTCCCAAGCAGTGGGCTCCCCCGCCCATCAAAGAGCCGTCTGTCGTGACGACAATCCACTCCGGGGTCACCAGAGGCAATCCAGCAGACAACTTGTCTGTCTGCGTCCACCAGCTCAGCGCCTTGCGCACTGCTGGGTCCACGGGAAGGCGCACAGCATAATCCTCCGACATCGGAGTCCAGCGCAGCAGCAGAGATAGCTGTAGTGGTCTCATATGAGCCCTGGCCCAGGGCACTACTTCCATCGTGGCCGTCATAGAGCCCAACAGCTGCACGTAGTCCCAAGCCCGAATAGGAGAGGCTACTAGGAACTAGTCCACCTGAGCCTGAAGCTTGACAATCCGATTGTCTGGCAGGAACACTCTGCCCACTTGGGTGTCGAATCGAACTCCCAGATACACCAGGGACTGAGTCGGGCGCAGCTGGCTCTTCTTCCAGTTGATGATCCATCCCAGGGAGCTCAAAAGAGCAACTACCCGGTCCATAGCTTTGCCGCACTCTGCATAAGAGGGGGCTCGGATCAACCAGTCGTCCAGATAAGGATGGACTTGTACTCCTTCCTTTAGCAGGAAGGCCGCTATGACCCCCATTACTTTGGAAAAGGTCCGCGGAGCAGTAGCCAACCCGAAAGGGAGGGCTCTGAACTGGAAGTGTCGTCTCAGGACTGTAAAACGCAGAAAGCGGTGGAGAGGAGGCCAGATGGGAATATGCAGGTACTCTTCCTTGATGTCCAAGGAAGCCAAGAACTCTCCTGCCTTCACTGCCGCTATAACAGAGCGGAGAGTCTCCATGCGAAAGTGCCTCACTTTCCAGGCCCGATTGACCCCTTTGAGGTCGAGGATAGGCCAGACAGAACCTCCTTTCTTTGGAACCACAAAGTAAATGGAGTAACGTCCCTTGCCAATCTGAATTTTTGGCACCGGAACGACCGCACCCAGGCGGATCAGGTTGTCCAAGGTCTGCTGCACTACCACAGCTTGACCGGAGACTTGCAGGGAGAGAGTACAAACCCGTCTCTTAAGGGTTGGCAGAACTCTAGCTTGTAGCCGTCTCTGATGACTTCCAGCACCCACGTGTCTGAAGTTATAGTGGTCCACTCGCCCAGAAACGAGGACAGCCGTCCTCCAATCTACACTGGGGCGTGGACCAAGGCCCCGTCATTGGGTACGAGACCCTGGGGGAGGACCGGAGGGAGCACCTCCGGGACGGCGGTCTCTGCGAAAGGAATGCTGCTTGGGGGAGAAATTCCTCTTGAAGGAAGAGGGGGCAGAGGAACCCGACTTGCCTGGGCGGTATGGAGGTATCGGGACGAGTACTAACCCGAGCCCTGACCTCTGGTAATTTCTTGCCCTTAGACGTGCCGAGATCGGTCACGATTTTGTCCAGCTCGACCCCAAAGAGCAGCTTGCCTTTAAAAGGCAATCTAGCCAGGCGGGATTTAGAGGCGTGGTCAGCAGACCAATGTTTCCGCCAAAGCCACCGCCGCGCAGAGACTGTCTGAGCCATGCCTTTAGCTGAGGCTCCCCAGACATCATACAGCAAGTCTGCCAAATAGGCTAAGCCCGATTCCAGGGCCGGCCAATCAGCCCTCAAGGAATGATCCGAGGGGGAAGCCCGCTGCACCATAGTCCGGTACGCCCTGGCCACATAGGAGCCGCAAACTGAGGCCTGCAAACTTAAAGCAGCTGCCTCAAAGGACGACCTTAAGGCCGCCTCCAATCTTCTGTCTTGGGCGTCCTTTAGGGCCGTGCCACCTTCCACCGGCAACGCCGCTTTCTTAGTCACCGCAGTGATTAAAGAATCCACGGTAGGCCACAGATAGGCCTCACGTTCACTCACAGCCAAAGGATAGAGGCGGGACATAGCCCTAGCCACTTTAAGGCTCGTTCCCGGGACATCCCATTGAGCCGCAATTAAGGTGTGCATGGCATCATGCACGTGGAAGGTTCTAGGCGGGCGCTTCGTCCCCAGCATAATGGCAGAGCCAACAGGGGCTGAGGGAGAGACGTCCTCCGGAGAGGAAATCTTCAAAGTGTCCATGGCCTGTAACAACAGGTTGGACAAATCCTCTGGGCTAAAAAGCCGCGCTGCAGAGGGGTCATCCGCTCCATCCGAGCGGGGATCTATCTCCTCCAAGGAATCCGCAAAGGATCGTTGGGAGACCTCAGACACGCTGCCCTCATCTACATCGGAGGAGACAAAAGTCCTCCAAGGCCTGGAAATCAACCCGAGGGCGTTTACCTCTGGGAACCTCAACCTCTTTATCAGAAGAGGGAGCAGGGGCAGCGTTTTGCATGAGGAAAGCCTGATGCAGCAGCAAAACAAACTCGGGGGAAAAACCCCCCAGACTGTGCACTTCCGCAGCCTGGGCAACAGCCCTAGACGCACTCTCAACCGGCGCTCGCACTAGCGAGGGAGAGACATGCTGCGCATCCAAAATGGCGTCCGGCGCGAAACTCCGTGAAAGAGCCGCGCGGGAAGAACGGCGCTTAACTTTAGCCGCTTTGTGCCATCGCCCAAATTAAGGGCGTTCATGGCATTAATGTCTCCAACCTCAAGGGCGGCCCACGAAGAAGCCGTCCGAGCCGCGTGGCCGGCCAAGATGGCGGAGGCGAGGAGCGGGGGATGGGCGGTTATGGCGGGAAAAAACCGCCACGCCGGAGGAACGACCGGGACATTCATCGGTCACTAAACTATCACCCATCAAGGGCGAATCAGGTTGTAAAACCCCCGCATCCCCTCTAGAAGCGCTCCAGCGATCCGGGGAGCGACCCTTTGCGCCCTCGCCCTCCGACGCCATAGCCACGAGGAGAAGAATCGGGGAACCCCCTGCCCGCTATAAAAAGGTAAAATTACCTGCTTGCCGCTCCGAGCTGTAACGAACTGGTGTCCCAGTGAGTAGCTGCAATGAACGTTTAAAGAAACGTCGAATTAAACGCCTTTAAAGACGTTTAACATTTTTTTTTTTTTTTAAACGGAGCCAGCGGGAGGGGGGAGAAAAGGAGGGACCTGGCACCACCAGGTTTGCACTTGCTCAAAAGAGCCCTCAACCCCAGGCCTCAACAAAACCTAAGGATTAGGCTTGGAGGCCTAGCCAGAGCTGCTGCTGTGTGTGACCACCACCTGCTGAGATAGAGAACATACTGGGGAGTTTCCGGCAGCACATGACCACATATAGGGAGGCAAAAGTTTGCTCTCTATCTCCACCTGCTGGTAGATGGACACAACCCACCAGTCTATGGATTGATCAGCTTGATGATATGGAATAGGCTTCTAGACCTATCCTCAGATGTCTGTGAAAGTTGGAACTTCAAGTAAATGCCTTCTCTGGCTTAAGGAATAACAATCCCAGCGCAGAGCTAATGGGAAGGAGGCAGCCTACATACCTTCAAGATAAATATTTTTACTAACAGGCATGGCAGCACTGCATTAAATGGTCATTTGATGCAATGCTCAAGTGTTAAACTCATGCGAGCCGACATCCTTTTTAGTTGCCGCTTACTGGTTCAAGGATGGCTAATTAGGATCCACAGTAAAAGCCAGGATGGCTTAGACTGCTGTGAGCCTGAAACCACTGAATCTTTCCTATCTCTGTATAAGAATGGAAAATGTCAGTAAGGAAATGTAATCAAATTAAGTTACAGTCTTAATAGTGGGTAATTTAACAGCATTTGGAAAAAAAAGTGCCAAAATGCTAATGACCGTTCTCTAGGCTTATGTCTAGATTTTCAGCTCCACCAACACGTCAGTTGTGTTCTGCTCTTTTATTCCCGTATTCATGCCAATGCATGTTGATTCTGTCCTGCAGAACTCCCCTCCTCCCCATCTCAGTACTGAGATCCACTTGCTGTAAAGGTCTCAAGTACAAAACTTATTATGGATCCAATTTCTTCTTCCTGGGCAGCCGTCTATGGAACGCTCTCCCTAGACCTATCCGAGCAATCCATGACCACCTAGCATTCAGAAAAGCATTAAAAACCCATCTATTCAAACAAGCCTACCCAAAAGACCCAGATTAATCTCATGAACCCATCTACCTTACATATACTAAAGAGAAAACGACATTGACCCAGAATCTATCTCCCACCTTACCCTCCTCTCTCTATCACCTGTCTCTACCTACCTACCCATCCATCCTTCTATAATGTTATACTTAATTTCCTACTTTACATAACAAAATTCTATGTTACCTATTACTATGTAAGCCGCATTGAGCCTGCTTTTAGTGGGAAAGTGTGGGATACAAATATAATAAATAAATAAATACTACTACTACTACTTATCATTTCTATAGTGCTACAAGGCATAAGCAGTGCTGTACACCATACACAAAAAAGACAGTCCCTGCTGAAAGAGCTTACAATCTAGATAAGACAGGCAGACAGACAGAACAATTAAGGTTAAGGGAATAAAGAGGTGAGGATAAAAAGGACAGGGCAAGTGAGCAGTGGTTAGGAGTCAAAAGCAGTGGTAAAGAGGTGGGCTTTAAGTTTGGACTTGAAAACAGCCAAAGAGGGGGCTAGATGTACAGGCTCGGGAAGTTTATTCCAGGCGTGAGATGCAGCAAGATAAAAGGAACAGAGTCTGGAATTAGCAGTAGAGGAGAAGGGGACAGATAAGAGAGATTTATCAACAGAATGGAGTACCCGAGGGGGGGGGGGGGGGCGTAGGGAGAGACAAGAGTGGAAAGGTACTGGGGAGCGGCAGTGAATGCATTTATAGGTCAATAAGAGAAGTGCCTGGCATAGTGCATTATCAGGTTCATTTGTGATACTATTTACACACTTTGCCAACATGAGTCCTGCCAGGGAAATCTTGTGAGTTGAAGGGGAAACACTTAAAAGATAGCAATGTGACAATAATATGTCCATAATATAAACAAAAATGTTGCTTCTTATGAATTATCTTTGGAATAACAGCAATAACCAGCCTTATGCACTCTGGCACGCAAGCAAGATGGTTCAAACTTTGTCTATTCAAACTCAAAACATGGTCAGTTTAGAACCAGAAACATGTTATGTATGAGTGGATAGGAAAAACATACCTGTAAAATGGATATCCTGTGTAGCAGCGTTTGTTCTTTTTTATACAAAATGCACCTGGCTGCAGCTAACCATTGTGATAAAATACAAAACTTCTTCACCGCTGCCATTGACTGTCGTTTCCAAAGGAAGATCTGTACCACAAACAAAATACAGTAAGTGGAAGCGTTAAAGGTCCCACAGCAAAATTATCAGAGTGTGAAACATGAAGTTAAAGGCAAACAAGAAGAGAGGGGTTTGGTATGAGGCCTGGTACTCCAAAACATGTTCAAGCCTGGGACCAAACAGTCTAGTAAGGAGACGGATATGGAACTTTAGCACCTTCAGGTGAACAGGCAAAATGCAAGACAGCATGCTTCTCAAGCTGAGATCTAGACCACCGCCATAAAGAGGAGGGACATGGCAATCAGAGAGAATATGAGGGAATTACTTTATGAAGAGTGCTATGAGTGGAGGAGTGGACTTTGGTCCTGGGGAACTGAGGAACTGAGTTTGATTCCCACTTCAGGCACAGGCAGCTCCTTGTGACTCTGGGCAAGTCACTTAACCCTCCATTGCCCCATGTAAGCTGCATTGAGCCTGCCATGAGTGGGAAAGCACGGGGTACAAATGTAACAAAAAAAAAATATAGGAGAGGCCGGACTGAAACCTGTGTCTCCAGATGTCAAAGACCTGTGCTTTACCCACTGAAAAGACATAATGAAGTCTTAGAGACAAGGTCTCCTTACCTGGATCAGTGAAGATTACATGCTGAACTGGGGGCTTCGTGCTGACCTGCCACACTGTCTTCACTTCCTTCTGCCCATGCCCACTGCTTATTTCCACCTTCCACATCTGTGGATGTGAGCTAAGGAAACCATCACAAAGACATAGCAGAAAATCATATTTTTTGGTCTGAGGGGCCAGTGGCATAGCCAGACTGCTAATTATGGATGGGACAGAGCCCAAAGTGGGTGGGAACAAAGTTTTCTCTCTGCCCCCCCTCCCTCCCTAGCACCTCCCAACTCAAAATATAAATACTTTAGGTGATGAGGATCCCCAAGCTCTGCCAGCTGAAGACTTCCTCCAAAGATGGCCAGAACTCCCTTTTACCAAGCTTGGCAGGAGTGGAGGAGTGGCCTAGTGGTTAGGGTGGTGGACTTTGGTCCTGGGGAACTGAGGAACTGAGTTCGACTCCCGGCACAGGCAGCTCCTTGTGAACTCTGGGCAAGTCACTTAACCCTCCATTGCCTGCCGCATAGAGCCTGCCATGAGTGGGAAAGCGCGGGGTACAAATGTAACAAAACAAACAAAAAAAAAAACTCCTTGAGCCACCGATGCCAGCACTCCATGCATGCTTAGTTATTGTTGGTTCAAGGATGTTGCCTTGTCTGCTGAGCTTTCTGGTTACCTTCAGAGGAGATCCTCACCTGGCGGGGATCCTCACCAGCTAACAGAAGGGTCAGAGCTGGTGTTAAGACATGCTGGGGCCCAGGGCAGAAAATAAAAACAAAAGTTTTCCCCCCATCAATTCCCTCTCCTCTCTGCCTTCTCTCTAATCTCCTCATCTACCATTATAATCATACCAGCAGAACAAGGGATCACAGATTAGAAATAAAAATATGAAGACAAAAACTGAACTGGGAACCTCCGCATATACTGTAACACTGGAGAAATAAAATTCCTTTTCTATTGAATACAGTAATAAGACATCCACTATGCACATTTTCCAAAGCTAGCATACTCCATTTAAAACATTCAAAATAAAATGCTTTTTCTACCTTTGTTGTCTGGACATTTTATTATTCCATCATGCTGGTTCCACTTTCTCTTTCCCGCTTTCCTGTGTCTTCTGCTAATTCTCCTTCAATCAGCTGCTATTTGTCTTTTGTCCCCTCTTCTTCCATTTCCTCACTACACTTGCCTCTTACATATTGATCTTTTCATTTCCGCTCTTTCCTCTCTTTTTTTCTTCTCTTCTGCTCTCTGTCCACTCAAATTTCACCCTCTTTCTAACCTTTTCCTTCTTTTTACTTTTCAGATACCTATCAAATTTCCATCTCCTTCTGTCACCCACTAGCATTCCTATTCCCCATCTTTCCCAGCCTTCCATTCCTGTCAATTTATTCACCATTACCATATTTCTACCCCCTGTAATCACTATCCTCATTCATTTTCTTGCCACACACCCTACCCCTCACCCTCTCCCACATGGTTTCCACCATTCCTACTGTCTCCCATCCTCCACCCTTCTAGCCTAGCATCTGATCCCTTTTTCTCTCCTCCCTACCCTCACAGCCTGACATCTCCCTGTCCCTTCCACTCCGCCCCCACCATCTTCCTATCCCTTCTTTCTTCCTTCCTTCCTTCCTTCCTGCCCCTCCCCATAGTCCAGCATGTCTCCCACTCTCTTCCCTCTCATCCATCCAACATCTCCCTCTTTCTCTCCTACCCCTTTCTTGTGCAGCATTTCTCCTTCCCTCTCCTCCACCCCATGTCCAACATCTCTTCCTATCTTCCCTCCTCCTCTGTTATTGTCCACCACTTCTCTCTCTCTCTCTTGTGCCCTAACATTTCTTCTTCCCTCCATGCAGCATCTCTCCATTTCTCCCTCCCCACCGCACTGCCATGTTCCAACATTTCTCCCCTAATCTCACCCTCCCTCCCCTGCCATGTCCAACACTTTTTTCTTCCCTCCACTCTACTGCCTTGTTCAGCATTGATTTCCCTCTCTCGTCCTTCACAACTCCTGTGCAGCCTCTCCCCACCCATGTAAAGCAATTTTCCCTCCCGCTTCCTTTTCTCCCCATACAGCATCTCACTCCCCCCCCCCCCCCCATGCATGTCCAACAATTATTTCTCCACCCCACCCAGCATTGCCTCATCTTACTCTCCCACACCAACAATGCTCCTGTCTACCTGACACTCTCCCCAAAGCTACCCACCGGCATGTTGCTGAATATAAGGCTCGGGGAAGCAGTATTTCTCCGCCAGCTGCTACTTCACTGGTATTGCCCCCCACCCCCGGCTGGCATTCTAAAAGTTTTGTTCCCTCCCTCGCTTACTCTCACTTCTGGGCCGCATTTTTTATTCTACAACAAAGCCATGCTGGACCGGGACTCTCTGCATGCTGCTTCCTTTGGGCCAGCCCTGCCTTCTCAGATATAACTTCCTTTTTCAGAGGAGGTAGGGGCTGGCCTGTAGGAAGCAGCCGCAGCCTGCAAAGAGTCCCGGTCCAGCGTGGCTTTGCTGTAGAATAAAAAACGTGGCCCAGAAGTGATAGTAAGCGAGGGAGGGAACAAAACTTTTAGAATGCCAGCTGCGGGTGTGGGCAATACCAGTGAAGCAACAGCTGGTGGGAAAAACTGCCTCCCTGAGCTTTATATTCTGAGCGCCTATGGAATGCACTGCTGCTCGGTGGGCCAGAGCTCTAAGTGGGTGGGCCAGGGCCCACCCGTGGCTACGCCCCTGTGAGGGGCCTGTTAATTGTAACATAAGGCTTACTTTTGGTAAAAGTCATGGATGAAAGATGGCCTGATTGGTAGCTGGAACACATGCTGCACATTCCAAGGATTTTCTTTGTAGTACTTTAAACAGAACCTACAAAGTTAAAATAAACGAGTAAGAAAGTAGCAAAGATTATTTTTAAACAAACAAAAAAACTTACAAAACATCACAAATAAGCCTAAAAAATTCCTTCTAATCTGCTTGCCAGAAGTAGCAACCCATCAGCACGCTGCTTTTCTGTAAATGCCATACGTGAATAAGTTAAAAGGGTTGAACTTAGGACCATAAGTGGTAAACTGGATAAGAAACTGGTTGACTGACAGGTGGCAGAGGGTGGTGGTAAATGGAATCCGCTCGGAGGAAAGAAAGGTGAGCAGTGGAGTTCCTCAGGGGTCGGTGCTGGGGCCAATTCTGTCTTAATATATTTGTGGGAGATATTGCTGAAGGGTTGGAAGGAAAGGTGTGCCTTTTTGCGGATGACACGAAAATAGCCAATAGAGTGGATATCCTGGAGGGAGTAGAAACGATGAGAAAGGATCTCCGAACCTTAGAAGAATGGTCGTGGGTCTGCCAGTTAAAATTTAATAAATATTTACAATTCCACCAGTATATTCCATGCAATAATTCAATTATTCTTATTTTTATATTTTTATAATGCAGTGCTCAGAATTTGCTCGAGTGCCTTATACCATAAAGAATGGAGTTGGCTCGTTGCAACCCACCATCATAGCACCGATCCTGCCTACCTCCAAAGTTATTTAGGTGACCGCTGCAATGCTTTGCTAAAATATGATACGGATCACTTATCTGTAGGCGGTCGGTTGATTTCAACGGTTGATCTCATGTGGTTGTTGCCGAACCTTCACCCGTGTTCTAGTGACGTGAATTTAAAAAATCATCTTTATTCCCGACCTGGAACCACGTTTCACAATCATGGCGTTCTCAAGGGAATTTATCTCAACTGTAAAAGAAACAGGAGGGGTCTCTCGTCTGACTTATCCCTGTTATCACGTCACTAGAACACAAGGACATACGAGAAGTGGAAGGACAGTGGTCCAGGCTGAAAGAAGCTATAAATAGGGCCACGAACCTTTATGTAAGGAAAGTAAATAAAAGCAAGAGGAAAAAGGAAACCGATATGGTTCTCCAAGCAAGTGGTTGAGAAAATAAAGGCTAAAGAGTTGGCGTTCCAGAAATACAGAAAAACTCAAGAAAAGGAACACGTGGAGGATTACCGGATGAAAATGAAAGAAGCCAAGAGAGAGATACGATTGGCAAAAGCGGAAGAACAAATGGCTAGAAATGTAAGGAGGGGTGACAAAATTTTCTTCAGTTATATTAGTGAAAGGAGAATGACTAAAAAGGGAATTGTGAGACTAAAAGATACTGCGAACCGCTATGTGGAAAATGATGAAGAAAAAGCAAATTTGCTAAATAGATACTTTTGTTCTGTTTTCACAGAGGAAAATCCTGGAGAAGGACCGCGATGGACTGGAAATAATACAATTGAGAATGAAGTGGATAGAGCACCGTTCACGGAAGAAAGTGTGTATCAACAACTTGAAAAGCTAAAGGTGGACAAAGCCATGGGACCGGACGGGATCCACCCCAGGATATTGAGGGAGCTCAGAGAGGTTCTGGCGGGTCCTCTTAAAGATTTGTTTAATATATCCTTGCAGACGGGAAAGGTTCCGAGGGATTGGAGAACGGCGGAGGTGGTCCCTCTTCACAAAAGTGGTGATAGGGAAGAAGCTGGAAACTACAGGCCGGTAAGCCTCACTTCGGTTATTGGAAAAGTAATGGAAGCGATGCTGAAAAAAAGGATAGTGAATTTTCTGGAAGCCAATAAGTTGCAAGATCCGAGACAACATGGTTTTACCAAAGGGAAATCGTGCCAAACGAATCTCATTGAGTTCTTTGATTGGGTGACAGGAGAATTGAATCAGGGACGAGCTATGGACGTAATCTACTTAGATTTCAGCAAAGCTTTTGACACGATTCCCCACAGGAGGCTCTTAAATAAACTGGAGGGGCTGAAAATAGGACCTGAAGTGGTGAACTGGATTAGGAACTGGTTGACGGACAGACGCCAGAGGGTGGTGGTGAATGGAATTCGCTCGGAGGAAGGAAAGGTGAGTAGTGGAGTGCCTCAGGGATCGGTGCTGGGGCCGATTCTCTTCAATATATTTGTGAGTGACATTGCCGAAGGGTTAGAAGGTAAAGTTTGCCTATTTGCGGATGATACCAAGATTTCCAACAGAGTGGACACCCCGGAGGGTGTGGAGAACATGAAAAAGGATCTGAGGAAGCTAGAAGAATGGTCTAAGGTTTGGCAATTAAAATTCAATGCGAAGAAATGCAAAGTGATGCACTTACTACTACTACTACTATTTAGCATTTCTCACTTAGGGAATAGAAATCCACGGGAGACGTATGTGTTCGGCGGGGAGAGTCTGATAGGTACGGGCGGAGAGAGGGATCTTGGGGTGATAGTATCTGAGGATTTGAAGGCGACGAAACAGTGTGACAAGGCGGTGGCCGTAGCTAGAAGGTTGTTAGGCTGTATAGAGAGAGGTGTGACCAGCAGAAGAAAGGGGGTGTTGAAGCCCCTGTATAAGTCGTTGGTGAGGCCCCACCTGGAGTATTGTGTTCAGTTTTTGAGGCCGTATCTTGTTAAGGATGTAAAAAGAATTGAAGCGGTGCAAAGAAAAGCTATGAGAATGGTATGGGATTTGCATTACAAGACGTATGAGGAGAGGCTTGCTGAACTAAACATATATACTCTGGAGGAAAGAAGAAACAGGTGATATGATACAGACGTTCAAATATTTGAACGGTATTAATCCGCAAACGAACCTTTTCCGGAGATGGGAAGGTGGTAGAACGAGAGGACATGAAATGAGATTGAAGGGGGGCAGACTCAAGAAAAATGTCAGGAAGTATTTTTTCACGGAGAGAGTAGTGGATGCTTGGAATGCCCTCCCGCAGGAGGTGGTGGAATTGAAAACGGTAACGGAATTCAAACATGCGTGGTATAAGCATAAAGGAATCCTGTGCCGAAGGAATGGATCCTCAGGAGCTTAATCAAGATCGGGAGGTGGGGCTGGTGGTTGGGAGGCGGGGATAGTGCTGGGCAGACTTATACGGTCTGTGCCAGAACCGGTGGTGGGCAGCGGGACTGGTGGTTGGGAGGCGGGGATAGTCCTGGACAGACTTGTACGGTCTGTGCCAGAGCCTGTGGTTGGGAGGCAGGGCTGGTGGTTGGGAGGTGAGGATAGTGCTGGGCAGACTTATACGGTCTGTGCCAGCCGGTGGTTGGGAGGAGGGGCTGGTGGTTGGGAGGCGGGGATAGTGCTGGGCAGACTTATACGGTCGGTGGTTGGGAGGCAGGGATAGTGCTGGGCAGATTTATACGGTCTGTGCCCTGAAGAGCACAGGTACAAATCAAAGTAGGGTATACACAAAAAGCAGCAAATATGAGTTATCTTGTTGGGCAGACTGGATGGACCGTGCAGGTCTTTTTCTGCCGTCATCTACTATGTTACTATGCTATGTTACTATGTAACCGACCGCCTACAGATAAGTGATCCGTATCATATTTTAACAAAGCATTGCAGCGGTCACCTAAATAACTTTGGAGATAGGCAGGATTGGTGCTATGATGGTGGGTTGCTACGAGCAGACTCCATTCTTTATGGTATAAGGCACTCAAGCAAATTCCGAGCACTGCATTATAAAAATATAAAAATAAGAATAATTGAATTATTACATAGAATATACTGGTGGAATTGTAATTATTCATTAACCACACCAGCTTGAATTACATAGACCCCAATGCATAGTATTGAGTATCAAGTTAAAATTTAATGCCAAGAAGTGTAGAGTGATGCATTTGGGATGCAGAAACCCAAAAGAGAGATACTGAATAGGAGGGAAGAAATTAGTAAGCTCGACTCAGGAGAGAGACCTTGGGGTGTTGGTGTCAGAGGATCTGAAGGTGAAGAAACAATGCAACAAGGCGACAGCCATGGCCAGAAGGATGCTAGGCTGCATAGAGAGGGGTATAACCAGCAGAAGAAAGGAGGTGTTGATGCCCCTCTACAAGTCGTTGATGAGGCCCTACTTGGAGCATTGTGTTCAGTTTTGGAGGCCGTATCTTGCTAAAGATGTAAAAAGACTGGAAGCGGTGCAAAGAAAAGCTACAAATATGGTATGGGATTTGCGTTGCAAACCGTACGAGGACAGACTTGCTGACCTGAACATGTATACCTTGGAGGAAAGGAGAAACAGGGGTGACATGATGCAGACGTTCAAATATTTGAAAGGTATTAATCCGCAAACGAACCTTTTCCGGAGACGGGAAGGCGGCAGAACTAGAGGACATGAATTGAGGTTGAAGGGGGGCAGACTCAGGAATAATGTCAGGAAGTATTTTTTCACGAAGAGGGTGGTGGATATGTGGAATGTCCTCCTGCGGGAGGTGGTGGAGATGAAAATGGTAATGGAATTCAAACATGCGTGGGATAAACACAAAGGAATCCTGTTTAGTAGGAATGGTTCCGTGGAATCTTAGCGGAGATTGGGTGGCGACGCTGGTAATTGGGAAACAAAACGGGAGCTGGGCAGACTTCTACGGTCTATGCCCTGATCGTGACTGAATAGAGTGCAAATTTTAAGGGGCTTCAATGTTAGCTTCAGAACTTAGTACAAGAACAGTACTGGGGAGGAAGTGACGTCACCAGCGGAGATGGCAGCCTAAGCCAAGAGCTCCGACGAGCCCCGAGCAGAAATAATAAAACCACCTCGCTAAAACAGCGGTTTTTGAGGAAGCTGAGAGAGATAAACAATAATAAACAACAGCCAAGCAAGGAATGATGTTATCACAAGCCTCCGTGGTTGATTTGTCGGCATTCGCGTACGCGAACGCAACCGCGAACAAACATGGCGACGCCTCGGCGGATCGACCGCCCGACTCACCAAGCGAACAGCAAGAGCATGATTCCCCACCTCTGTTTGAGTCGGGGGACGGCCCGGGACAGGAGGAGACCACCTTGCGGGATATCGGCTCTTGGGTGAAGGAAATTCAATCAGACCTGAAGGCCATGCGCTCGGACCTCGCGGCGCTGGGGGCGGACCTGAGAGGAGAGATAGGGGCACTCGGCGTCCGCGTGGCGGAGAATGAAGACAGGCTGGAGGAGCAGGCCAAAGCAATACAGAGCTTGAACCGCCATACAGCTGAGTCGAAACAAGAGTCACAACGGATTTGGGACAAGCTGGAGGATTTGGAGAACCGCAGCAGAAGAAACAACGTAAGGTTTAGAGGACTTCCAGAGGTTCCAACATATGCTGACTGTGAGGGGGTGGCGCAGAAGATCGCAAGTGCATTGCTGACCACGATACAAATCAACAAGCAACCAGCAGAGATTCAGATTGTGCGCGCCCATCGGGCGTTGGGACCACCAAGAGCAAATAAGCCGCGGGACCTCATTGCATGTTTTGCAGACTTCAAGCTAAAAGAAAAGATCATGCAGGCATCCCGGGCGGCGTCAGACTTTCAGTGGGATTCGTATGCGTTACATTGCTATCAAGATTTAGCGGCTTGCACTTTGAAGAGGCGAGCAGAATTGAAACCCTTCACACAATTGCTACAAACTGAGGGGATCCGATACCGTTGGAGCTATCCCTTTGCCTTGCGCTTCTATAAAGACGGTAAGCTTCATCAAATACGTAACCTGGAGGAAGCAAGAGAGATATTGCCTGACGGTTCTTGCGCTAAGGAAGGGAATACAACTCATCCATCCGCCACGGCTAAACCGACCAAGCCGCGCTGGCAACGAGTGACAAAGGGCAGGGGACGCCTTCAGCGACAATACTCGGACCCCCGTTTAAGATCGGTATTGGAGGCCAGTGGACAATGAGCAACAGAAAGTGGAAGAAGAGCAGGAACAAAAGAAGCAACTAAAACAAATAAAATAAAAATAAAAACCAAAAACAGAAGCACAGAATAGCAGTTGAAGTGGGAAGATTATCTACAGAATGAGACTTACAGATATGGTGTCAATAGATAAATCTATTTTGTTATAAGATGTGCATTTGATTTATGGAAAGTGGTAGGTTTGTTATATTTTACAGTTTGCTGGTTTGATACTGTTCTGCGGGTGGGTTATGCTAAATATTTATATGTGTAAAGAGGGGGGTGAGGTCTCTTTCCCAAAGGCACACCTATGCACGGGGTGCAGTTGTGCCAATTAGGAGGGAAGAGGGAAAATGGGATGGGTGGGGGGAAGGGAGGTAGAAGAGGTAAGCGAGGAAACTTGATGACCGTGTCCAACATAATAAGGGAGTTAAGGGTGAGCTATCAGTTAGAGGGCATGAACTATAGATTATTTTGCAAGATCTGGGGATGAGTAGAATAACATGTATGACCCTCAATGTTAAGGGACTAAATTCCCCTATAAAACGCCAGCTGCTATTTAAAGAGACGCAGCGCTTAAAGGCAGATGTGTCCTTTATACAAGAGACACACTTGCTACCAGATAAGGAGCATCTCTGTCCAGGGGGCAAAGGTCGACATATATATTTCGCATCTAACCACAAAGAAAAAAAGAAAAAGGGAGTCCTTATCATATTGACCAACAAGTACCCATGGCAAGTGCAGAACGTAATAAGGGACAGGGAGGGTAGATACCTACTTTTGATAGTGAGACTGGGGAATGAGACGCTTTCCTTATTAAACATATATGCCCCTAACGAACGCCAGGGCGCCTTTTATAAGGAAGTATCCAAGATACTGAGTAAGAATATCAATGGCACTTTATTAGTGGGCGGTGATTTCAACTTGACGTTGTGTCCAAAGCTAGATAACTCAACAGAGGGAGTGCGATATGCTCAATCAGAAAGAGCCCAGTTACACAAATTCCAGGAGACTTGGCACTTAATAGATCTATGGCGCCAACGACACCCACAATCCAGGGGGTACACATATCACTCGGGGGTTCATAACTCACACTCACGCATAGATATGTGGCTAGGGCCTCCCAACATATTCTCCAGAGTAGAAGAAATATCAATACTCCCAAGAACGTGGTCAGACCATGCACCGGTTACATTGGAATTAGAGTGGGTGGTGAGATCCCCAGAGACCCCAACGTGGCGCTTTAGAGATGAGTTGCTAGCAAACACTACGGTGATTACCCGCCTAGAAGCAGAGATAAAGGAGTATTTAGCTATTAACGACAATGGGGAGGTCACATCGCAGATATTATGGGAGGGCCTAAAAGCAGCAATCAGGGGGAAAATAATAGCGATCCAAGCACACATCAAGAAGCAAGTGAATGCTCATACACAAGCTTTACACGCGGAATTGCTAGGCTTGACCTTGCAAGCTCAACAGCAACCTCTATCAAAGCACGATCAAAATCGCATACATGCTATCCAGCTAGCTTTGAGGGAACTACAGTTAGCAGACGTAGCAGAACGGCTACAACAGGTCAGGCAAACACATTTCGAATTTGGCAATAGAACATCGAGATTATTAGCATATAAATTGAAGAAACGTGCTTTAAACTCCTATATACACACAATCCACACAGACGAGGGGAAAACATGCACTAAACTTGAGGACATTAAGGATGTCTTTTATAAATTCTATCAGGGGTTATACCAGGCTGAGGAATTAACAACACCGCAAGAGGCTCAGAACTATCTGATCCAGGCAAGGCTACCAAAGCTGACAGCAGGGGAAGCTGAGGCATTGTCCAACCCAATCACGTTGGAGGAGGTGCAGTGGGCCATCCGGGATCTGCCGAATGGGAAGGCCCCGGGCCCCGACGGGTACACAAATAAATATTACAAAAAGTACAGTAATCTGTTGGCCCCGGTACTGGTCCGAGTATTTAACGAAATGGACTCTCAAACAGAGCTACCGTACTCGTGGCGACTGGCAACTATAACACTTTTATTGAAGCCTGGAAAAGATCCTCAAAAATGTGGATCTTACCGCCCAATTTCTTTGCTAGGTTCAGACTATAAAATCTTCACTAAAATCCTAGCCCACCGATTACAACGTGTGATGCCGAAATTGGTCCATGCTGACCAAACGGGGTTCATAGGAGGGAGACAGACATTTGACAATATCCGGAGAGCGATCCATCTCATTCATGAAGCGGGGGACACGAAACAGCCAACACTACTATTATCACTAGACGCCGAAAAGGCGTTTGATCGGGTCCGCTGGGCATTCATGTTCTCAGTATTGGAGCAGATGGGCATTTCGGGACAGTTCACCTCATGGCTTGCATTGCTGTATGTTAATCCCATTGCTTCACTGCGGATTAACGGATCGAGCTCTGAGCTAATACATCTAGGGCGGGGAACCCGTCAGGGTTGCGCGTTATCCCCACTGTTTTGCACTTACAATGGAGCCGCTGGCTCAACGCATTAGACAACATACTGATATACATGGTTTGACCCTGGGGGCAGAGACCTATAAGATAATGTTGTTTGCGGACGACATTTTGCTTACATTAACCCGCTCTCAAGAATCACTACCAGGGGTAATGAAAAGTTTAGAAGAGTATGGGAGGCTATCGGGATTCCGGGTGAACATGGACAAATCAGAGATAATGGGGGTGGGCCTACCCGAGGAGCTGGAGCAGTCGCTGCGACAGAGGTATTCGTTCCACTGGGTTACTCGATCACTGCGATATTTGGGGATCAATCTTACAGCAAAAATAGCAGATCTCTATGAGGCAAATTTTCCTTACAAAATTCGAGAATTGTTCCAGGAATTAGAGAGGTGGGAAGGGCTAGAGCTATCATGGCTGGGACGGATATCAGCGGTAAAGATGATGGTCCTGCCAAAGATTCTATATTTATTTTTGGCACTGCCCCTGCCAATCCCCCAACAATTCTTTCGTCGCTTACATCGCAAAGTATTTGCTTACATATGGCAACATAAACCACCTAGAGTAAGGGCAGCTATCATGTTCCAACCTAAAGACAAGGGGGGCATGGGGGTACCCAATTTCCTCCAATATTATCAAGCAGCACAATTACGTGTGCTGGTGGCATGGGGTTCCAACATTGTAAAGCCCTGGATACAAATTGAGAAGCATTGGTTGGGTATGGAGAACTTAGACACTATATTATGGGCCCCGCAGAGACAATTATTAACATGTATAGGATGGGCACCCCCCGCAGTACGTTTTCCCTTACAAACTTGGAGTACCCTGCGACAGAAGTTCCTTCCAGGTAGGAAACACTTTAGGCGCATGAAGATACAGACAGCAATGGGATGCCCTATAGGGGCAGCAGACAATCCAGCTTATAATCGAACGAGAATAACGCCCAAGTTCCAACCTAAATCGGGAGATGGGCGTTCTTCTCACAAAAACAAATAAAGCGGCATAATCGAAAGCCGAACTTTGGACGCTTTCAACTGCACTCCGTCGCGGATGCGGACAAAGTTGACGGGGGAGTGTCGGAGGCGTGGTGAAGGCGGAACTGGGGCGTGGTTATCGGGCGAACAGAGATGGGCGCCCTTCGCCGATAATGGATGCGTTTGTAGCTAGAATTTAGGGCACTTTTCCTGGACCCTGTTTTTTGACGAATAGGGCCCCAAAAAGTGCCCTAAATGACCAGATGACCCCCAGAGGGAGTCGGGGATGACCTCCCCTGACTCCCCCAGTGGTCACTAACCCCCTCCCACCACAACAAATGATGTTTCACAACTTTTTACTTTCACCCTCAAATGTCATACCCTCCTCCCAAGCAGCAGTATGCAGGTCCCTGGAGCAGTTGTTAGGGGGTGCAGTGGACGTCAGGCAGGTGGACCCAGGCCCATCCCCCCCCTACCTGTTACAATTGTGCTGCTTAATGCTACTAGTCGTCCAACCCCCCCAAACCCCCTGTACCCACATGTAGGTGCCCCCCTTCACCTCTTAGGGCTATAGTAATGGTGTAGACTTGTGGGCAGTGGGTGTTGAGGGGGATTTGGGGGGCTCAACACCCAAGGGAAGAGTGCTATGCACCTGGGAGCTCTTTTCCCTTTTTTTTTGTTTTTGTAAAAGTGCCCCCTAGGGTGCCCGGTTGGTGTCCTGGCATGTGAGGGGGACCAGTGCACTATGAATCCTGGCCCCTCCCACGAACAAATGCCTTGCATTTATTCGTTTTTGAGCTGGGCGATTTCATTTTCCATTATCGGTGAAAAGCAAAAACGCCCAGCTCACACCTTGGCGAATAAAACATGGGCGTCTATTTTTTTTTAAAAAATACGGTTCACTCCGCCCCTTCACGGACCCGTTCTCGGAGATTAACGCCCATGGAGATGGGCGTTTCTGGTCGATTATGCCCCTCCAAGTGTTTCCAATATGGAAACAAAAGGGGTTGGTAGCTTTAAACCAAATATGGGCAGAAGGGAGTATGATACCATTCGCAGAATTACAAGAAGAATTTGATTTGCCAGGGTCACACCTTTATCACTATACTAGAATCTGGGATTATGTAAATAGGAGGGCTAAAAGGGAGCTGACCATAGAGGATACTGCCTTGGAGATGGCTTTGGGAGGAGGATGTAAAAGAGGGTGTATATCTCGACTATATAGAGCGTTGGGATCATACTATATTACACCCAAAGGTGGGAAAAAGCTTTAAAGATAAGCTATGATAACAAAAAGTGGGATAAGGCACTGATGTATATGCTAAGAGTTTCCATCTCTAGTTCCCTAGTGGAAAGTGGATATAAAATGTTGTATCAATGGTATATGACTCCTCACAAAATAGCAAAAATGTATAAGAAAGGCAACGGGTGGTGCTGGAGGGGGTGTAAGGAGAAGGGTGATATGACTCACATATGGTGGACATGCCCCAAGGCACAGGAGTATTGGTTGAAGCTAATTCAGACGCTAGGAAAAATCATAGGGAAACCATATGACTTTAAGGCTGAGACGTGCCTATTACATTTTCAACCAGCAGCCATTCCATCGACAGCACATCGGCTGGCCTCGGTGTGGCTGGTCGCAGGGAAGATTGCATTGGCGTCGGCGTGGAAGCAACCCACGATGCCACCAGTGATAAAGGTGATACACAAGATGGATTATCTCTATCAAATGTCCAAAATGACTGCAATAAAGGCAGGACGGATTACACAATTCTACAAGCAGTGGGACAAGTATACAGCATGGAGACTGGCAGCTGGCGTGGATTTGGACGCACCCAAACTTATAGTAACTCCTTAATATGGAACTAGGACAAAACAGCACCATGTAGACATAACGGTCATTATCAATATTATGTGTTGGGGGGGGGGAGGGAGTAGAGGATTGAACACGCAGGAGATTGGTTCAAATGTTGGTATTAGCATCTGTTCTCTGTATGTTAAAAAAGTAATAAAAATACTTTAAAAAAAAAAAAAAACAAGAACAGTACTGGGCAGACTTCTACGGTTTGTGCCCTGAGAAAGGCAAGGACAAATCAAACTCGAGTATACATATAAAGTATCACATGCCATGTAAAATGAGTTTATCTTGTTGGGTAGACTGGATGGACCATACAGGTCTTTAGCTACTGTCATTTACTATATTACTATGTTACTATATTACTATGTTGTGGCATTTTTCTTATTAGTCACTGTAATTCTAATGGGAAAACACTGTCTTTTTGTAATCTTAAATGTGGGAGGAACTGACCTGTTGTTTTAAGTAACAAGCATTGCGTGCACTGCAATACTACTACTAAACATTTCTAGAACACTACTAGGGTTGCGCAACGCTGTACAGTTTAACAAAGAAGGACAGTCCCTGCTCAAAGGAGCTTACAATCTAAAGGACAAAATGTCAAGTTGGGGCAGTCTAGATTTCCTGAATAGAGGTATGGTGGCTGAAGGTGACATTGAAGAGGTGGGCTTTGAGCAAGGATTTGAAGATGGGCAGGGAGGGGGCCTGGCAAATGGGCTCAGGGAGTTTATTCCAAGCATGGGGTGAGGCGAGGCAGAAAGGGCGGAGCCTGGAGTTGGCGGTGGTAGAGAAGGGTACTGAAAGGAGGGATTTGTCTTGGGAGCGGAGGTTACGGGTAGGAACGTAGGGGGAGTGAGGGTAGAGAGGTAGGGAGGGGCTGCAGATCGAGTGCATTTGTAGGTTAGCAGGAGAAGCTTGAACTGTATGCGGTACCTAATTGGGAGCCAGTGCAGTGACTTGAGGAGAGGTGTGATATGAGTATATCGGTCCAGGCGGAAGATAAGATGTGCAGCAGAGTTCTGAACGGACTGAAGGGGGGATAGATGGCTAAGTGGGAGGCCAATGAGGAGTAGGTTGCAGTAGTCAAGGCGAGAGAATGAGAGAGTAGATGAGAGTTCGGGTGGTGTGCTCAGAGAGGAAAGGGCAAATTTTGCTAAGCCCCCTCCCTGCCCGTCTTCAAGTCTTTGCTTAAAGCCCACCTCTTCAATGCTGCGTTCGGCACCTAACCCTTACCGTTCAGTGAATCCAGACTGCCCCAATTTGACTGCCCCTATCGGACCGACCGTTCACTTGTCTATTAGATTGTAAGCTCTTTGAGCAGGGACTGTCTCTCTTTGTTAAATTGTACAGCACTGCGTAACCCTAGTAGCGCTCTAGAAATGTTAAGTAGTAGTAGTAGTAGGAAGAAGCGACAGGTCTTGGCTATCTGCTGGATATGCGCAGAGAAGGAGAGGGAGGAGTCGAAGGTGACTCCGAGGTTGCGGGCAGATGAGACGGGGAGGATGAGGGTGTTATCAACTGAGATAGAGAGTGGAGGAAGAGGAGAAGTGGGTTTGGGTGGGGAAGACAATAAGCTCGGTCTTGGCCATGTTCAGTTTCAGGTAGCAGTTGGACATCCAGGCAGCAATGTCGGATAAGCAGGCCGATACCTTGGCCTGGGTTTCCGCAGTGATGTCCGGTGTCGAGAGATAAAGCTGGGTGTCATCGGCATAAAGATGATATTGGAAATCATGAGATGAGATCAGGGAGCCCAGGGAAGAGGTGTAGATTGAAAAAAGAAGGGGACCAAGGACAGATCCCTGAGGAACTCCAACAGAGAGCGGGATGGGGTGGAGGAAGAACCATGAGAATGTACTCTGAAGGTACGGTGGGAGAGATAAGAGGAGAACCAGGAGAGGACAGAGCCCTGGAACACAAATGATGACAGTGTGGCAAGAAGTGTCAAAAGCGGCGGATAGGTCGAGGAGGATGAGGATGGAGTAGTGGCCTTTGGATTTGGCAAGGAACACGTCATTGCAGACTTTAGCAAGTGCCGTTTCTGACGAGTGTAGGGGGCGAAAGCCAGATTGAAGCGGATTAAGGATGGCATAAGAGGAGAGAAAATCAAGGCAACGGCTATGAACGGCGCGTTCAAGTATCTTGGAGAGGAAGGGCAGGAGGGAAATTGGGCGGTAGTTGGAGGGACAGGTAGGGTCAAGTGATGTTTTTTTGAGGAGTGGTGTGACTACAGCATGCTTGAAGGTGTCAGTAACAGTGTACAAACTTGGTGGCAAAATCTGTACTAGTTGGGAAAACAAATCAGTTAACAGAGTGTTTTGAAAGAAATAGCAATTACTGTGTCAGAGGATAAAGGTTCTCGTGCTTAAGGTTCAGGAAAGCATCGCAGTAGGCAACAATCTCCAGTATGTGATGGAGTTTCTGAACACGATGAACTTGCTCCTGGAGATCAACAGAAGAGGAAATAAAGTATTCCTGTAACAGAGAAAAGAAAACAAGGAAATATTAACCACTGAGTTCTAATAAAGATAAGCAGGGTGGGATCTAGTAATTATTTAGATGAAAGACCTCCAAGGGACTCACTGTTGCAGAAAAGTGAGATAAATGGCTCAAAAGAGGGCATTTCCTCTGAGGCAGTATTGACTCAATGTCCTGGTATGTTGTTAGAGAAAGAATCACCTAATCCATCCAGTCTGTCTATTTGAGCACATCTATTGTGCTGTCATAGATCTTTCTTGAAATGTGACTCTCCATCTCCATCTGCCAATAAGGGTCTTTGTGTCTATCCTATGCATGTCTGAATTATGTCATTGTCCTGGTTTCCATAACCTCTACTGGAAGAGTAATACAGAGGTTCACTACTACTACTACTACTTATCATTTCTACAGCTCTACTAGACGTACGCAGCCCTGTGCACTTGAACATGAAGAGACAGTCCCTGCTCAACAGAGCTTACAATCTAATTAGGACAGACAAACAGGACAAATAAGAGATAAGGGAATATTAAGGTGAGGATGATAAAATAAGGGTTCTGAACAAGTGAATAAGGGTTAGGAGTTAAAAGCAGCATCAAAAAGGTCGGCTTTTAGCTTAGATTTGAAGACGGCCAGAGATGGAGTTTGACGTACCGGCTCAGGAAGTCTATTCCAGGCATATGGTGCAGCAAGATAAAAGGAACGGAGTCTGGCGTTAGCAGTGGATGAGAAGGGTGCAGATAAGTAAGTACTGTCCCTGTGACTCGGCATGGGGTTAGGGGACACTCTTTCCTCCAAGACTGACCCAATGTATAACGAAGTACCAGACCATCATTTAGAAAAGGTTTCACTTTGGGCAAACTTTTCACCAGACTAGAAATATTAATCTTGCATCACTGTTAGATTCTGCTATACACCGAATAATCTGGTACTTTAATAAAATTGCCTCTGTAGAAAGAATTGAATTAGGCTTAGAAAATCTCTGCCCTATTTTCTAATATATGTATTTCTCAGTAAGCACCAATAAGAACATTGGATAAAACTGTCACATGTTTGTGTAGATGTCAATGTATCTGATCTGTGTGTTTTCTACTTTTGACATTAGACTTATTAGAAACTCTTTCTTTATATTCACTCCACCTCCTAGCAACTAATTCATTTAGTCTGTCTCTGGGAGTTTGATGCATGGAAAAGTAGGGCACCATTACCTGACAGGGTGACATTCTGCTAGAGATGCTTTAAAAGATACACAGTATTGCAGAAACAAATGAAGTTAGATCTTACCTGCTAATTTTATTTCATTTAGACCGAACAGATCAGTCCAGAAATTGTGGGTTATGCCCATCTGCCAACAGGTGGAGATACAAACAAATTACACTTTGTCAAATAGGATGGTGTGCAACTGGTTCATTCAATACCAAAGCAGTTAAATTTCAATGAACTATTAACAGCTTTTTAATTTTCATCAAAAACCATCCAAGACCAGGGCTGCTGGCATCATCATTTAAAAAAGAGATAGAGCAGCTTTTAAATTAGTAATGGGGGGCAGGCAGACAGTCGCACAAAAGCGTATGGTTTGGAATAAGGTATCTTGCAAAGATATCGCCCAAACAGGGAAGACAGGGTTTCTTGATAGGGAGGTTGCAAAAGATACTGTAGTAGATTCAATGTCCTTAAATAAAAATAATCAAAACCAGACAAAAGATAGTAAAATAGTTCAACATGATGTGATAAGGAATAACAAGTCTAGCTTGAAGTGTCTATATGTAAATGCTAGGAGCCTAAGACATAAGATGGGAGAATTGGAATATATTGCACTGAATGAAGACATAGACATAATAGGCATCTCTGAAACCTGGTGGAAGGAGGATAACCAGTGGGACACTGTCATACCGGGGTACAAATTATATCGAAGTGATAGGGTGGACCGGATTGGGGGAGGAGTAGCATTGTATATTAATGAGAGGCTTGAATCAAATAGATTGAAAATTCTGCAGGAAACAAAAGACCTCTTGGAATCATTGTGAATCAAAATTCCATGTGCAAAGGGGAAAAGGACGGTGATAGGGGTGTACTACCGTGCGCCCGACCAGGATGAGCAGACGGACAAAGTCATGTTAAAGGAAATTAGGGAGGCAAATAAGTTAGGCAACGCAATAATAATGGGTGATTTTAATTGCTCAATATATAGATAAGATCTTACAACCCCATATGTTGACAATACGCTCATATGTACGGGACAGCACCCATTTTTTGACGCTGTTAGAATCTTTACAGATACAAGACGAATCAGCTGTTCTGCTAGTCACCCTGGATGTATGTGCTTTATACACATCCATACCCCAGGAAGAGGCCATTCTAGTTTTGGAACAGATTCTAGAATCTAGACCTCATCCCCAGTTAATTCCTACCGAATTTATCATTGAATTAATTCGCATTACTTTATCTAGAAATTATTTCACATGGAACCAGAGATTCTATTTTCAGAAAACAGGAGTCTCTATGGGAGCTGCTTGTTCTCCCACTATTGCTAATCTTTTCATGGAATATTTTGAGAATCGGTGGATTTACACTTCTGAGTTATTTGTCCATGCCATATGTTGGTTTCGCTATATAGATGACATCTTCATGGCTTGGAGAGGGACATTGGAACAGTTGAATTCATTTGTACAAGAACTCAACACATGTCATAACACGATTAGATTTGAAGTTAAACATAGTGTTTCATCGATTGCTTTTTTGGATGTGGATGTAAGTTTAGAACAACACCATTTGAACACCTCTGTGCATATCAAACCTACTGACAGGAATACGACTTTACAATACAACAGTATGCATCCGTATCATTGCAGGACCAACATTCCTTTCGCACAATTTCTTCGATATAGAAGAACTTGTTCTTCTCGAGATGGTTATGCACAACAAGCCACCCAATTACAATCTAAGTTAATAGATCGAGGCTATCCTAAACAATTGGTGGCTAAAGCCAAGAAAAGAGCTGGAAATAATCACAGAGATTGGTTGTTACACCCTCCTCCAAAAACTCAGGAGGCAGAAGAAACATTGACATTTGTTACACGTTTTAATGTTCATTCAAACAAAATGATTAAAATTGTTAAACGCCATCTATCTTTGCTACAAGTCCACCCTTGTTTTCAAGATTTACGTGTGATTTTTGCCTTCCAACGAAATAGTAATTTTAATGATGTGTTATGTCCCGCGGATGTTTGGAATCGGGACACCGTCGGACGAAGAGACGAAGGTGGTCATAGTCCATGTGGACATTGTTCTGTATGCAATATCATGATACAGTCTCGTATATTTACGGATCCTCATTCAAAGAAAACGTACACGTTATACGCTAACACAGATTGTGCTTCATCGCATGTAATATACGTTATTACATGCCCGTGTGGTTTATGCTACGTGGGACAAACATCACGGAATTTAAGAACACGGTTAATAGAACACCGACATTGTATACATACGGGTAAAATTTATGAGCCCATGGTTACACATTGCTTGAAATATCAACATCAATTTTCGGCTTTAAAATGCATTGTACTAGAACAAATAAAAATAACAGAAAGGAAGGGAGACATCAGACGAATTTTAAGACAAAGAGAACAACGTTGGATATTTAATTTACAGACTGTCATTCCCAAAGGTTTAAATGTGGCAATTGAGTGGAAAGCGTTTCTTTGAATAGTGCTCCGTCTGATTGGATGAAAATGAGATGACGTCAGACGCTGAGTATTTAAACTTTTCACGGGTATTGAGAAGCTGTCCGCCATTTTCTGTTCCAGTGAGATTGGAGACGGAGATATTTTACAGGCTTGGGATTGCGTACATTGTGAAAGATTCCCCTGAAGCAGCTACTATATCTAGCGAAACAGGGCTTCCCTGTCGGGACCTTTCGATTGTCAAGAATATTTTGAATACGGCTGGACTTTCTAAGCATTTACATATTGAGATAAGTACTCTTGCCAAGCTTGAATGTATATGAAAACAGTGTCTCTCATGCATCTGTTTGTTGGGACTTGAAATTTATGAGAAATTAAGTGGAGTTTTTTTTGAGACCCATGATTGATAAGGCCTCCTCATTATACAAAAGGCTTGTCCTTTAAGAACGAGGATTAGCCGAGTGACCTGAGGTCTTTTTTTCTCCACTTTTTTGTACTTTTTTGCATTTTTATTAGAAGTGTCCCTCAAACACGTTGCATAACCGGTAGGAGAGTGACAGTATTATTGAAAATAGATCCTACTTATTCCGAATTATTATAGTGATTTTAATTACCCCTATATAGACTGGGTTAATGTAACATCAGGGCACGCTAGGGAGGTAAACTTCCTCGATGAAATAAAGGACAGCTTTATGGAGCAGCTGGTACAGGAGCCGACAAGAGAAGAAAAAATTCTAGACTTAGTCATTTATGGAGCACATGATCTGGTACGGGAGGTAGCGGTCCGGGGGCCGCCTGAAAACAGTGATTATAACATGATCGCCTTTGAAATTTGCTTTCAAAAAGGTAAGCATAGAAGTCAAATATGTTAGCGTTTAACTTTAAAAAAGGAAGCTATGATAAAATGAGAAGAACGGTAAAAAAAAAAACTTAGGGAAACGACTGAGAGGGTAAGAAACCTACAACAGGCGTGGATGCTGTTCAAAAACACCGTCCTGGAGGCCCAGGCCAAACGTATTCCACGTATCAGAAAAGGAGGACGGAAAACCAAATGACAGCCGGCGTGGTTAAAAAGTGAGGTAAAGGAGACTATTGGAGCTAAAAAGGAATCCTTCAGAAAATGGAAGAAGGAACCGAATGAGGAAAATAAGAAGCGGCATAACTAGGAATATCAAGTTAGATGCAAAGCGCTGATAAGAAAGGCAAAGAGGGATTTTGAAAGAAAGATAGCGATAGAGGCAAAAACTGATAGTAAAATTTTTTTTAGATACGTTAAAAGCAGGAAACCAGCAAAAGAATCGGTTGGCCGCTGGATGACCGGGGTGTAAAAGGGGCGATCAAGGAAGACAAAGAAATAGCAGAAAAACTAAATGAGTTCTTTGCTTCGGTCTTCACCGAGGAAGATTTGGGTGGGATACCGGTGCTGGACAGGGTATTCGAAGCTGAAGAGTCGGAAAAACTTATTGAAATATCTGTAAATCTGGAAGACGTAATGGAGCAGTTCTGCAAACTGAAGAGTAGCAAATCTCTTGGACCGGATGGTATTCACCCTAGGGTACTGATAGAACTAAAACACGAGCTGGCGGCGCTACTGTTATTGATTTGTAATTTATCCTTAAAATTGAGCTTGGTACCGGAAGATTGTAGGGTGGCCAATGTAACGCCGATATTTAAAAAGGGTTCCAGAGGAGACCTGGGAAATTATAGACCGGTGAGTCTGACGTTGGTGCCGGGCAAAATGGTAGAGACTATAATCAAGAACAAAATTACAGAGCACATTCAAAAGCATGGACTAATGGGACAAAGTCAACATAGATTTAGTGAAGGGAAGTCTTGCCTCACCAATCTGCTGCATTTCTTTGAAGGGGTAAACAAACATGTGGACAAAGGTAAGCCGGTTGATATTGTGTATCTAGATTTTCAGAAGGCGTTTGATAAGGTCCCTCATGAAAGACTACAGAGGAAATTAGAGGGACATGGGATCGGAGGTAGTGTCTTACTGTGGATTAAAAACTGGATGAAAGATAGGAAACAGAGAGTAGGATTAAAAGGTCAATATTCGCAATGGAGAAGGGTAGTTAGCGGGGTCCCTCAGGGATCGGTGCTGGGACCTCTACTTTTTAACATATTCATAAATGACCTAGAAATGGGGGTAACTAGTGAGGTAATCAAATCTGCATATGACAAAAAGTTATTCAAAGTAGTCAAATCGCGGGAAGATTGTGACAAACTACAAGAGGACCTTACGAGACTGGGAGACTGGGCGTCTAAATGGCAGATGACGTTTAATGTGAACAAGTGCAAAGTGATGTATGTGGGAAAGAGGAACCCAAACTATAACTACGTCATGCAAGGTTCAGCATTGGGAGTCACGGACCGAGAAAAGGATCTAGGTGTCATCGTAGATGATACGTTGAAAACGTCTGTTCAATGTGCTGCTGCGGCTAGGAAAGCAAATAGAATGTTGGGTATCATTAGGAAAGGGATTGAAAACAAAAATAAGAATATTACTCTGCCGTTGTATCGCTCCATAGTGCGACTGCACCTCGAGTAATGTGTTCAATTCTGGTTGCCACACCTCAAAAAAGACATAGTGGAATTGGAAAAAGTGCAGAGAAGGGCAACAAAGATGATATAGGGGATGGGACGACTTCCCTATCAGGATAGGCTGAAGAGGCTGGGGCTCTTCAGCCTGGAGAAAAGGCGGCTGAGGGGAGATATGATAGAGGTCTATAAGATGAGTGGAACGGAACAGGTCGATGTGGAGCGTCTGTTTACGCTTTCCAAAAATACTAGGACAAGGGGGCATGCGATGAAGCTGCAGTGTAGTAAATTTAAAACAAATCAGAGGAAATTTTTCTTCACTCAACGAGTAAACTCTGGAATTCGCTGCCGGAAAAGGTGGTTAAGGCAGTTAACTTAGTATACTTCAAAAAAGGGTTGGATGGCTTCCTGGAGGAAAAAGCCATAGAATGTTATTGAATGGACGAGGGAATAATACAGTATTTCTAGGATGGGCGGGATAAATTGCTTGTTCTTTTGGCCGCTGTTGGTGACAGGGTGCTGGGCTCGATGGACCCTTGGTCTGTCCCAGCATGGCAATGCTTATGTATTTATGTAAATTCGTAGACTTCAAACACCTAAACTGAAGAAATGCATCTAAACAGAGAATACTGAAAGAGAAACAGAATAATGTAGAAAACAGAGAAAAGTAGGTTGGGACTAAAGGAAAGAAAATTAGCAGGTAAGATCTAATTTCTCCTTCCTTAGCATCACCAACAGATGAATCCAGAAACTGTGTGATGTATCACAGCAATTCTTAAGTTGGGTACAGAACATAAGCCCCTGATATAAAAGCACCGAAGCTCCAAAGAAAGTTTATTTTCTGGCTCAAACGTCCAATAAGTGAAGACCAAGTGGCTGAGCCATAAATTTCATCCAGGTATATCGCTTGTGATTCTGCCCACGAAGTGGAAAGACCTCTGGTAGAATGTGCCTTAAGAGAAGTAGGCGGCTGGAGGAGTAGCCTAGTGGTTAGTGCAGCAGAATTTGATCCTGGGGAACTGGGTTTGATTCCCACTGTAGCTCCTTGTAACGCTGGGCTTAAACCGCATTGAATATAACATAGTAAATGATGGCAGATAAAGACCTGGACAGTACATCCAGTCTGCCCAACAAGATAAACTCATGTAGTTGCAAAAACCACAGAAAGGTGGTATATCAAAAGTCCCATTTTCCCCCACCTGCCAGAATATACATTGATGAAATAATTTCCTTCAACCAATGAACGATGGAAGCTTTAGAGGCAGGAAATCTTATTGGATCCTGCAAAAAGGATGAAGAGATGATCACAGTGCTGAAAATAATTCATAACCCGAAGATACCTATAAATGGAACGATGAATGGCCAATAGTTTCAAGGAATCAATCTTTCCCATATTCTTCTTGGTTGAAGGATGGCAGGCATAAGGCTGATTTAAGTGGAGAGAGGACACTATCTGCAGAAGAAATAATGGAATAGTTCTGATGGAAATTCCTTCTTCTGTGAAACAAAGGAAGGGATCTCTACAAGAAAGTGCTTGAATTTCTGAAAACCCTTCTAGCAGTTGCAAGCGCTACCAGAAATTTTTTTTTTTTCAAAGATCCTTTAAAATGGTTCTCAAGACGTTCAAAAGGGACAGGGAAAACCAAGTATGCCTTTAAAGTGGGCACCCCCAGCCATAACACCCCCTGCTCTACTGGCAAAGCACAGGAGCCACCCCAGGCAGAAATCCAGGAGCTGAGAAGCGACGTCCATACCTGCTGGGAGATAGAGATATACTGAAGGCAGAGGGGGCTGGGCGTCCTGGAACACCATGTGCTTTCAGTGTTCTCTATCTCCACCTGCTGATAGAAGGATACAACACATCAGTTAATGGATTCGTCTGCTGTTGATGACAAGAAAGTTAGGTATTACCAGGAAAGGAATGGAAAACAAAAAGGAGGACATTATAATGCCTTTGTATCACTCCACGGTACAACCGCACCTCAAATACTGTGTGCAATTCTGGTCACCGCATTTCAAAAAAGATATAGTGGAATTAGGAAAGGTACAAAGAAGGGCGACAAAAATGATAAAGGAGATGGGACGACTTCTCTATAAAGAAAGGCTAAAGTGGCTAAGGCTCTTCAGCTTAGAGAAAAGACAGCTGAGGGGAGACACAATACAGGTCTATAAAATAATGAGTGGAGAGGAATAGGTAGACGTGAATCGCTTGTTTACTCTTTCCAAAAATATTAGGACTAAGGGCCATGCAATGAAGCTACAAAGTAGTAAATTCAAAACAAATCAGAGAAAATATTTCTTCACTCAATGTATAATTAAACTCTGGAATTTGTTGCCAGAGAATGTAGCAAAAGCAATTAGCTTAGCGGGGTTTAAAAAAGGATTGGATAACTTCCTAAAAGTCCACAAGCCATTATTAAAATGGACTTGGGAAAAATCCACCGCTTATTTCTAGGATATTTCTATTTCCATCAATGGCTCTCACATCCTCCCTGTCTCCTCGGCTTGTAACCTTGGAGTCATCTTCGATTCCTCTCTCCTCGTCTCTGCGCATATTCAACAGATCACCAAAACCTGTCGTTTCTTTATCTACAACATTAGCAAAATTCGCCCCTTCCTTTCTGAATACGCTACCAGAACCCTTATCCAAACCCTTGTCACCTCTCGCTTGGATTATTGCAATTTGTTTCTCACTGGTCTTACACTCAGCCATCTCTCCAGTCTGTCCAAAATTCTGCAGCACGACTTATTTTCCCGCCAAAATCGTTATACCCACACTAGCCCACTCCTCAAGTCACTTCACTGGCTCCCTGTCCGCTTCCGCATACAGTTCAAACTTCTCTTACTGACCTTTAAATGCATCCATTCTGCAGCCCCCCATTACCTCTCCACTCTCATCTCTCCCTACATTCCTCCCCGGGAACTCCGCTCACTGGACAAATCTCTCTTGTCGTCCCCCTTCTCCTCCAATGCTAACTCCAGACTTCGTTCCTTTTTCCTCACGGCACCTTATGCCTGGAATAGACTTCCTGAGCCTGTACATCTAACTCCATCTCTACCTGTTTTCAAATCTATGTTGAAAACCCACCTTTTCACCACTGCTTTTGGCTTCTAGCCACTACTCAATTGCCCTCCCCTTGCTCCTTCTCACCCAGTACTTCCCTCGCCCTTGTCCTGTCTGTCTGTATTTTTAGATTGTAAGCTCTATTGAGCAGGGACTGTCTCTCTGTGTCAGGTGTTCAGCGCTGCGTGCGTCTGGTAGCGCTATACAAATGCTAATAATAATAATAAAATGTATTGTACTGTTTTGGGATCTTGCCAGGTACTTGGAACCTGGATTGGCCACTGTTGGAAAAAGAATGCTAGGCTTGATGGACCTTTGGTCTGTCCCAGTTATGTTCTTATGAAAAAAGAATTACTCACCAGGTAATTCAAAGTCGCAAGTTCTTGTCCTACAAAAAGAAAAATAAAATTTTATTACATGCATTTTTAAAAAATATAAAGCCCAGCAAGTTCTAGGCTTCTGCTGTTCTTTCTTCTATAGGTTGAATCCTCGTGCAATCAAACAGCCTCACCTATAAAGCAGTTGATGTAATCTCTTTTCATCTTCTCCAATCCAATCTCTATCAGCATGTGAATGGGTGTGAGGCCACTGAGGGAAACTGATTCCATGCGTCCATAATAGGACTGCTGAATTAATTTGCTTAGAGAACTGCTGCTCCCTCTGTGGATCTAGAAATGAAACACAAAGTCTTCGTTATAGGACACCTCTCATCTTTCTAGATCAACCACTTTTTTCCAAGAAGAAAAGTACGAGAGTATCAGATTGGACATCACTGTCAGCTGTCTCCTGGGAAAAGTCAAGTATTAACAAGCAGGGAAGGAAATCATTTCCCCAACTCCAACAAGAGTTGGTCAGTGGGAGCCCGATACCTCTCGGCCTAAGAGACTCTCATGAACATTTTTGTCAGTATACTGATTGGATATAGAAGGAGGAGACCAAATTTCTGTTATTGAGATGGACATGGGGGAAGCCACTGCTTGCCCCGGGATTGGTAGCATGGAATGTTGCTACTAATTGGGTTTCTGCCTGGTACTTGTGACCTGGATTGGCCATTGTTGGAAGCAGGATACTTGGTTAGATGGACCATTGGTCTGACCCAGTATGGCTATTTTTATGTTCCTTTAAACATAGTAGTAATTATATTCTATTTAGTCTATATGTCCTTTGATAATAGAAATAATCCTCTCTCATGTGCCAAAAATGAAAGGCTCCCTTTCATCTGTAACCACTGCTACAGCAGCAGTAACATATGACTTAAGGAAGGTCATGAATCCGACATTAGAAATGATCAGAATTTCACTGCTGAATCAAGCAGCCAGACAAGGTGTATTGAAAAGATCCTTGTTCATATACAGTGCTCATGCTCAAACATGAGTGTCTGTGTAATGGCTAACTTACCCAGGGCTGTACATCACCACGTTTCAGTGACTGGATAAGCAGTGTAAAGCAATCTACGACATCCTGATAAGATGAAGCAGCTGAAAATGCAAAGTATTCTGTCAGCATTTTACACCATAATCAATTTATTCATTGGAAGTCTCCTCCACACATTTGATTTAAGCAACCTTAAGTGTAACCCATTATTTGCTGCAGATGATTTTTGAGAGGAAAGTATATAAGGTAATTCATATCGCTCTAAAGAACACCTGCAGGGCAATTTCAGTCTTCCCACTTAGCTTGCAGGTCTCTGTTTACCCACAATTACCTTCCTTATAAGAAAGGATCCATGAATGTGAAATATGTCTTGTGAAACAGCACTATTGCTCACCTGTAGAAGGTGTCTTCTGTAGACATCAAGATTGATCATACACAAGTGGGTGATGTCATCACACTGTCAGGACAGAACAGCTCTTACAAAACTCAAACTTAGTGTAAAGTTCTGAGCATTCATGGCCCTTCGTGTGCACATTAGTCTCCTCACCATCTCAGTTGGTTCCGTAGCTCAAGAATGAATAAAACTTTTGGGGAGGTGGGAAGGGTTGTGTGCCTGATCAATCCTACTATCTATGGGAAAAAACAATGGCTTCCCTGTTAATAAGCATGACCGAGTCAACACTCAAGTGGGTGACTACCAAGCTCAGGTCTGCTCAACTGTTTATGTATTGTCTATTTTCAGGAGCATGCTGCACATCAAAAAAGGAGTTGCAAGCCCACATAGACAGATTGGCTAGCACATTTAGACCAAATACACCGTTTCTTACTTTGATCTGGTCCACAGAGTAGTGTGAGATAAAAGTATGAAATAAAGTCACCACTTTACAAATAGTATCCAGTTAAGCAGACCAGCAGAGTCATAGTAGCTGCAGCATCTCCGATCTGATGAGATTTTACATTACTATAGTGGTTAGATGAGCATATTATTTACTACAGAAGTGGATATAGGATGCTAGCATTTGCTAAAGTTTGTTTGGTGACTGGAAAGACAATCGGTTGGGATCAAAGTAGGCGAACAACTAAGAAAAAGAGGCAAATGGGTAAAGGGTCATGGATTTGATATACTGCCTTTCTATGGTACAACCAAAGAAGTTTATATATATCATATTGTTTCTAATAAACACCTGGGCTATAATTATAAACAATGGGTTTTCTAAAGTCTAGGGTGGGCTATAAATGGAGGTACCCTACACCATTTCTCTCCTCCACCCCTGCTCCCTGCAATGACAACCATTTCTCCCATGCACCCTGTTTCACACGATAATCAGTATTGCTCTCCTCTACTCTCTACCCGGTCCCATCTCCATAAGTACATAAGTAATGCCATACTGGGAAAAGACCAAGGGTCCATCGAGCCCAGCATCCTGTCCACGACAGCGGCCAATCCAGGCCAAGGGCACCTGGCAATCTTCCCAAACGTACAAACATTCTATACATGTTATTCCTGGAATTTTGGATTTTTCCCAAGTCCGGATCTCTTTTCCTACCTCTCCTCATGATTATAGCACTAGACTAGTGTGGGTCCTTGATCATCTGTGCATGCTTAAGGCCCCGCACCAGCCCAGTGCCAGGACCATGAGAAAAGGTAAGAAGAGAGATCCAAGTATCGCTGGGGGGGGGGGGGGAAGGGGAGAACTGGAGGAAAGCAGTGCCCGTTACTGTGAATTTGGGGGGGAGGTGGAGGGAGGACTGTTATTGGAGGAATCTAAATTGATTCCTAGGTAACTAAGGGGGAGTTATCAAGCTGTATCAGGGACTTTTTGCATTATTTGCCCATTAACATGACAACGTGCCCTAAGGAAGCTTGTCTTGCTCTACTATGGTGACATTTAGGTTACCACATGTTACATAGTAATGAGATGCAAAACATACAAATGCATGTAGAACAGCTCATTACTATATAAAAACCACAAAGTGACATGCAGTGTGTACCAGGTGCATACCGCAAGGCGCCTTTGGGTGGGGTTATTTTACCATTACTATTTTTCTATAGCGCTACAGCCAGCCTGATGCTCTTGGATTGAACTGCAGAGCCTGTGTCATCCCCCCAATCCCCTTGCTATTCCAAAGGGCCAATAGTTTCTATGGTGGTTTAGTGGTCTTTAGGGCAGCAGCAATCCCCAGTCATTTCTGCCCTGGCTGGCGCCATCTTCAAAATGAAGCTCCTAGCAGTAATAGCATAAGACTACCAGTAGGGCCATCATTTTGGAGATGGTGCCGGCTAGAACAGAAGTAACTGGGGATTGCTTTATTTTTTTTTCTTTAATCTTATTTTTGATTTTATAATTGTAAATACGGTAGTACCAAATATTAAAATACAAACAGTAAGGATAGTTGAGTATTACAAAATGATACACATTTAGTTCAATCAGTTGTATCAAGGTACTCATCTAGTTTTTTCCATTTGCATAGTCTAGATAGTATGCCTGAAGAATGAAAAATTATAGATTGTTCATATTTTTTGAATAATAGTCAATTCTACCACATGTAAACATTAATGGATTAATTATTTTTCCAGTATGATATTACTAACTTTAGTGCCACTGTAATTATCAAATAAAGGTTTGTCGTCATCTGGTAGAGTAAAAGGTATCAATATGGATTTCCATAGAAGGTATTTAAAAAAATAAAAGTGACTGAACCTTAAAAGCGTCTTGTATCTTAAGACAATTGTCCGATCAAAACATTTGTCAATTAGGACATTCAAAAAGGAGGTGCACCAGGGGAGATGTTCTTGTTGAAGGGACAGAAGGAATTAGAAAACAACACAATGGGAATGAGGAAATAAGCAGTCCAACAGACAGCCTGCAGCTTGCAGACAGCCCTGAAGCTAAGTACAGACTGTTTTTGTTGGATAAAGATGCAAAAGAAATGCTAATGACTCATGGGAAGGAGAGAACGAATGGGAAAGTTCAAAGATAACCTGTGAGACAGGGAGCTGCAGTAATAAGCTGGGCTGGATAACAGTCAAGATTGGGCACTGTAGTAAGTCGTTTTCAAATGTAAGGACGACAGAATCAGTTGCAGAAAATATTCTGCTCGGTACATTGTGAAGCTGTATTTCCGAGGTCAGGAGTCATTGGTTTTTCTCCTAAATGGGAGTTTTTTTTCCAAGTGACTTAAGAGATCTGGCCTCTGAAAGATTTTGATAGCAAATATAGGACCAGTGATAACAACTACTTTCAGTAAACAGCTTGAGTGCATGTATGAAAATATTATGCAAATGAGTTCTGAATAGAACAGGCAAGCTGGGAAGTTTTGAGGTCCTCTTAATAAAATTAAATTAAGAACTAAAAATTGTGATTAACAAGCAGCTGTGGATGTTTGAAGCAGAATATTTTGAATACCACGTGGTAAATAGCATAAGGATTGTATACTACTTACAATGACAACACAATATTGACATGAAATCACACGATAAACATTTCATAATGAATAAAGGACCACGAAGTGATTAATCTAAAATGGTTTGCCCCAATACTAGCACAACTGTCAGAGATGCCGTAACACAGAAGAAAGAAATTGCAGGGTCATTATAGCACAACTGTCAATCATTTACTAATCAGACAGACCTAAAGAAATGGACAACAGACCTCAATGTGGACATAACAGCTACACACAGATACAGGCCCATGTCCTCTCAATCAGGAAAACAACCACACAAGCAACACATTGGGAGTATATAAATTTGCCCTTAGACTGCACGTTCCTCCCCGGCGGGCATTTTACATGGGACTATCTCCTTGGGGAGAATGCCCCAAATGTGGGGCAGAAGATGCAAGTTTGGGCCGCATGTATTGGACATGTGTAAAAATACAAAAATATTGGAAAGACATTATAAAATATGTTAATTTACTCTGGAACCAAAAATGGAGATACAACCCAGCGTTGCTGTTTGGGAGCTTAAGTTTGGGATGCAACAAACCAAGAGGATTTGTAACATTTGAAAAATACACCATAATAATCAGCAAACAAGTGATATTGACGGAGTGGCTGACTCCAAGAACCCCAACGATACAACAGTGGCGCACAAAAATGATATGGTTACTACGGATGGAGCGACTGGGTATTACAGACATTGACTCAGTGAAGGGGAAGCAATTCCAAAACCAGCGGACCCCCTTTTGGAACACATTAACCCCAGCAGCACGTAGTCATTTGTTAAATCTATAGCAATTAAATGAATAAAGATGGAAGGACACTGGACATGGGAAGGGAAGGAGTAAGAAGTAGATTAAAGGGAAGGTTGGGAGGAGGGCAGGAAGAGGGCGGTAGCAATCACTAGGAGAAAGATGTAGGGGTTGGGGAAGTTGTTTGGGGAGAACATTTTGAAAATGATTGTTGGTACGTGTAGATACACTTTATACAATATAATTTGTACAATGCTATATAATGTATACCACCAATAAAAATGAGTTAAATATAATCAGACAGACCTAAATCACTAATTTGAAATGCAAGTGACTAATTACAGGGATGCTGAGATAAAATAAGCACAAAGACTATATTGGATAGGAAGTTATGGACTCTTTACTTTTAACTGAATACATATATATATATCAGTCCGCTCTGTGAACTCATTTTCCCAATTTATAGGGTGGTTTATGGGGCTGGTCCTGAGCTTGGATGAGATAGCGACAGGCACCGAGTAGGAAGTGAACTAGTGAGTGTTTAGAGGCTTTATCTCTCCCTGGATTCTGTGCCAGGGCAAAGGGATATAGACATCTTCCTCTGCCCCCCCCCCCCCACTGTAGATTCACGTATAAAACAGGTTCCCCTTTAGAAAATGAATGTTGATGCCATATAAAAGCATAAAAATGCAATACCTAAATTAACTACATGAATAAAATATGACATATTAAGAGATGACACCTACTTTTTCTCATACTGCACCATAACTGTTCTGCAAAGTCCAGGTCTCCACGCAGAGTCAGGAAGGACTGAATGGAGTGGTCTACAGCTGCAACATTACTTTGTACTTTCTGCAAGATAGTTTGAACAACCTTAACGCAGCAATATCTACAAGAGCTCCAGCCAAAGATACCCTTGAAGAAACTAAATTCCGAGAAATAAAATACACTCTACAAAAGATCAGTAAAGCTGATCTTTAATTAGACCTGCATAAGGTATCTTGTTAACAAGGAGGGAGACTGTCGGAGAAATCTCTCTACTTCCAAATCTCCCCCGATGCCCAGCAGTACAAATGCTTATATTTGTAGCCCTCAAACCACAGATGAGGTCATTGATCCATCTATAAAGAAATCCATAGCATCAGCAAGCCATCTTTTTAGAAAACAGAACTTATTGTAAGCAAATATGCTAAAAGTCTAAAGTATAAATGCCTAATACAATTTTAAAAAATCTGTTTTCTTAAGGTAAATACAGCCTACGATTTACTCTTCCAAAAGAAGATATCTATCATAAATACAGGTTGGTTTGAGCCCCTCTGTTACTTCTTTTATCAAAGGGCCCTTCTTTGTCAATATAGATAAAGAAGGCTATAATAAACAAATACTTCTATTTGCACATATTGGCCTTCTTTAACTACTACTAGTAATCATTTCTATAGTGCTACCAGACATACGAAGCACACTGTACACATTATATGCAGATACTTTCTCTATCCCTAGAGGGCTCACAATCTAAGTTTTGGTGCCTGGGGCAATAGAGGGTTAAGTCGATTGCCCAAAGTCTCAAGGAACTGCAGTGGGAATTGAACCCAGGTTGCCAGGATCAAAGCCCGCTGCACTAACCATTAGGTCTCCTCCACTCCATATAAAGTGGAATTTGCCAAGCTCGCATTTGTCAATAACTTACTCAAGATAATTTCTTACAGTAATAGGATGTTTTCGCCTATTCCTCTTACCTCAGTCTCATATCATGAGAAAATCAGTCAGTAAAACTGCGGAGACACTGCCGATGTTAGCAGAACATGATAAAAAGGCACATATCTGACAGAATTATTGTAAAATGTAACACAGAACAAATGGAAAAGCTAATGTAAAATGACATACCTCAATGTCTTTTTTAGTTGTCACACTAACCCCATTAAGTTTATTCTTTAAATCTATGAAAAGAGAAAAATAAATATTACCACCACCAGCGAGCATAACAAGCCCCTCCTACACTGTTGTACTTTTTATTCCCTTAAAAGAATACTGTAGGATTAAAATATATTGTCATAAAGCCTTGCTGAGCTTGTTGAGTGAGCTGCTCATCCCTGCAGCTCCTTCTTGGTATGTTCAGTAATTCAGAGGAGTGGGAAAATGGTACAGGAACTACTAGAGGGAAACCAGAAGAAACCTGTCTTGAAAAGTCCCACGTAAGGGGGGAAAGGTTTTGACTTACACTCTATTTTTTTTTTAAATTATATTTGTACCCTGCGCTTTCCTACTCATGGCAGGCTCAATGCGGCTTACATGGGGCAATGGAGGGTTAAGTGACTTGCCCAGAGTCACAAGGAGCTGCCTGTGCCGGGAATCAAACTCAGTTCCTCAGTTCCCCAGGACCAAAGTCCACCACCCTAACTGCTAATTTATGTTTTGTATATTTATTTATTTATTTATTTATTTGTTTGTTGCATTTGTATCCCACATTTTCCCACCTATTTGCAGACTCAATGTGGCTTACAATATTACATCGTGGCAGATGCCATTCAAGAGTAGATAAACAATTGGTTACATACAACAAAACAAGTGTAACATAGTGGATATAATCAATTCAGTAAATCAGAAAACAGACAGATTATCAAGTAAGTAGTGATGCATTGGAATTCCTATTGTTGATTATTATGATAAGCCTTGTTAAAAAGAAAAGTATTTATGAAATACTTGACCTTTGACCTCACTGATGTACTCAACTTGGTTGATCACACTTTGCTCCTAGCTAGACACCAATCTCTAGGTACCTCTGGTACTGTCTACTCCTGGTTTTCCTCATTTCTCACTAAATACACCTTTCATATTTATTTATTTGTTGCATTTGTATCCCACATTTCCCCACCTATTTGCAGGCTCAATGTGGCTTACAATGTTCCGTCATGGCATTCGCCATACCAGAGTAAAAGATATAATTGGTATTACATAAAGAACATGGATTACATAATAGAATTAAGCAAACAGGTATAGAGAGATAACATTTATCAAGCTTGGTCCACTTCCAACACCCACTTTCTCTCGTGGTGTTCCAAAAGACTCAGTTCTCGCTCTTGCTTCTTTTTAATATTTTCCTCAGTCCTCTTGCTCTTCTGATTCAAGATCTTGGTATGCACACTTCTTACTATGTTGACGACACCCTTCTTTTTTTGATACTTGCTCACTCAACTCTGACCTAACTAAATTTTAGCTTCCACTGAATCTTGGCTAACTCCAAACTGTCTTGATCTTAACCACTCCAAAACAGTTTCTTGCTGGATCTCTGGCTCCCTATCAACCCTATCATAATCCCTGTTCTTTCCAGGTTCCCCCATATCTTTTGTCACCCACTTTCATTATTTTAGACCAGGATCTTTCTTTCATCTGCCAGCTATCTTCTCTTGCTTGTGCCTGTTTCGTGTATCTCTGCCAATTTAAGACTCTCTCTCTAACTTGAGTCACAATCAAAAAAAGACACTTCTACACAAACTCTTGATTACACAATTACACAACTGCAGCATTGTTTATTCTGGCCTTCGCCAGTATTCCATTCACCGCCTGCAAACCATCCAAAACACAGCAGTTCATATCCTCTCCAGTGCATCTAGATTGTCACACCTCTCTTTATACACTACCTCTGGCTTTTTTTTTTTTGTTACATTTGTACCCCGCGCTTTCCCACTCATGGCAGGCTCAATGCGGCTTACATGGGGCAATGGAGGGTTAAGTGACTTGCCCAGAGTCACAAGGAGCTGCCTGTGCCTGAAGTGGGAATCGAACTCAGATCCTCAGTGCCCCAGGACCAAAGTCCACCACCCTAACCACTGGGCCACTCCTCCACATACCTCTGGCTTCCCATCCCTTTTCCATATCCATTACAAAATTCTTATTCTTGCTTATAATTTATTTATTTTTTTATTTGCACATTTATATCCCACTTTTTTCCACAGGTATGCGGACTCAAAGTGGCTTACAATGTACTGAAAAGGCTATAGCCAGACCAGTTATTAAACAATTACAATTTCATGAAATAGGATAGAAGGAACAGAGGAAGAAGAAATAGGAAAAGGGTAAGAGAGCGTAAATAAAAAAAGGGCAATAGACATATCATTAGGAAGGACTGTAGGGAATATGAGGAAAGTCTGAAGATGGCATTCAGAGATAGGCCGGTCTTAGTAGATTCCAGAAGCGGAGAGGGTTCAGCGGTCTGCAAGGCAAACCATGATAGGGAGCAGGTTTTTTACTCAGTTATCTCCTCTTATCTTTCTTTCCTTCTTATCCCCTACACCCCTTCTAGAGTTCATTCCCTAAATAATAACTGGCTACAACTTACCCCCCTCCTTCAAAGAAGCCTGCCATTTTTTTGGCTAGCACCCTCCTTTTGAAACTCTCTTCCTGCCCCTATCCGCCTTGAATATTCTTATTCTAAATTCAAAACTCTCCTAAAACTCCACCTTTTTGAGACCGCTTTTTCTGTTCACATCAACCCTGGTGGTCCCCCCAGGATCCACAAACTTTGCAGCCTCCGTCTCTTTTTCTTTTATCTCCTATTTCTTTGTTATCCTTTTCTTTCCTATTATATTTTGATGTTCTTTTCCTCTTTCACGTTAATCTTATGTTTTTATGTATATCGCTTTGTCATCTCTGGAGGAAAAGCAATAAATTAAATTTTAATAAATCAAATCAAATAAATCAAACCAATTTCATAACCTAAAATATCCAAAAACAATGTGCAAGGGGTAATTTTATCAAGCTTTTTCTGAATGTATAGCTTCTTCATCACCCTGAAGGAGAAATTAGATTTTACCTGCTAATTTTGTTTCCTTGAGTCCCTCCAGATAAGTACATAAGTACATAAGTAGTGCCATACTGGGAAAGACCAAAGGTCCATCTAGCCCAGCATCCTGTCACCGACAGTGGCCAATCCAGGTCAAGGGCACCTGGCACGCTCCCCAAACGTAAAAACATTCCAGACAAGTTATACCTAAAAATGCGGAATTTTTCCAAGTCCATTTAATAGCGGTCTATGGACTTGTCCTTTAGGAATCTATCTAACCCCTTTTTAAACTCCGTCAAGCTAACCGCCCGTACCACGTTCTCCGGCAACGAATTCCAGAGTCTAATTACACGTTGGGTGAAGAAAAATTTTCTCCGATTTGTTTTAAATTTACCACACTGTAGCTTCAACTCATGCCCTCTAGTCCTAGTATTTTTGGATAGCGTGAACAGTCGCTTCACATCCACCCGATCCATTCCACTCATTATTTTATACACTTCTATCATATCTCCCCTCAGCCGTCTCTTCTCCAAGCTGAAAAGCCCTAGCCTTCTCAGCCTCTCTTCATAGGAAAGTCGTCCCATCCCCACTATCATTTTCGTCGCCCTTCGCTGTACCTTTTCCAATTCTACTATATCTTTTTTGAGATACGGAGACCAGTACTGAACACAATACTCCAGGTGCGGTCGCACCATGGAGCGATACAACGGCATTATAACATCCGCACACCTGGACTCCATACCCTTCCTAATAACACCCAACATTCTATTCGCTTTCCTAGCCGCAGCAGCACACTGAGCAGAAGGTTTCAGCGTATCATCGACGACGACACCCAGATCCCTTTCTTGATCCGTAACTCCTAACGCGGAACCTTGCAAGACGTAGCTATAATTCGGGTTCCTCTTACCCACATGCATCACTTTGCACTTGTCAACATTGAACTTCATCTGCCACTTGCACGCCCATTCTCCCAGTCTCGCAAGGTCCTCCTGTAATCGTTCACATTCCTCCTGCGACTTGACGACCCTGAATAATTTTGTGTCATCGGCGAATTTAATTACCTCACTAGTTATTCCCATCTCTAGGTCATTTATAAATACATTAAAAAGCAACGGACCCAGCACAGACCCCTGCGGGACCCCACTAACTACCCTCCTCCACTGAGAATACTGGCCACGCAATCCTACTCTCTGCTTCCTATCTTTCAACCAGTTCTTAATCCATAATAATACCCTACCTCCGATTCCATGACTCTGCAATTTCTTCAGGAGTCTTTCGTGCGGCACTTTGTCAAACTCCTTCTGAAAATCCAGATATACAATATCAACCGGCTCCCCATTGTCCACATGTTTGCTTACCCCCTCAAAAAAATGCATTAGATAAGTCCAGATGTGTGGGAATACGCTCTCTTGCCAGCAGAGACTGAGAATTACTGGCTCTATGAAGTCACCCTATAAGGATCCTATGCAGTTCACAGTCAGCCAGAATTTCCACAACACAGCAATAAAGTAACTAATTTGCCTCAGAACCAAGGGATAAGAAACAGACAAACCAATGCTAATATTCTTGAGGAAGTCAAGTGCTGTCACTGACTTGAATGGAACGCTGATCACTGTGCTCCAGTGGTACCCCCAAGAGAAAAAAAGAATTCTCCACAATAACTGCAACAGTGTTTGCTTGCTTGGCTGCCGCCACACACTGGGCAGAAGATTTCAGCATATTGTCCACAACGATATCTAGATCTTTTTCTCAAGTGCCGACTCCTAAGATTTGGAATATTCTTCCCAATGTGCATCGCTTTGCATTTGTCCACATTAAATTTCATCTGCCATTTGGATGGCCAGTTTTCCAGTATCCTAAGGTCTTCCTGCAATTTTTCAAAATCTGCATGCGTTTTGACAACTTTGAATAGGTTTGTGTCATCTGCAAATTTAATCACTTCACTCATCATTCTGTTTTCCAGATCACTTATAAATATGTTAAATAGCACCTGTCCCAGTACAGATCCCTGTGGGACTCTACTATTCCCCCTCCTCAACTGAGATAAATGGTCATTTAACTCTACCCTCTGTTTTCTATCCAATAACCAATTCCTAATCCACACAAGGACATTGCCTTCTATCCCATGACTTTAATTTTCTCAGGAGTATCTCATGAGGAACTTTGTCGAAGAAGTCCGATACCAATGCTTTTTTGCCTTTACTCAATGGCATTGGGGTCTCGGTGCCAACGAGGACAACACCGAATCCTATTGTGTCCCTGGTGTCTGGTCTGATGATGCCTGGCTCTATGGGGCCCTACTGACACCCGACATTGAGGTAGGTAGAGACCTCCTCAGTATCGGAACGTCCCCAGTGTCTGATACAGCTCCGCCAGCCATGGGGAGTAATGCCTCCAATGCTGATGTTGATGGGCCAGACTTAGTAATGCCAAAAAGCTTCTTGCACAGGGCCTTATGACTCTTCTGGGTTTTTCCGCCCATGCATTTTAGAAGGCTTGGTGGTTGGGTCCAAGGCACGAAAAGCAGCAATTATGAGGGTCAGTCACAGACCATGAACATTTCTTAAAACCACTGGCAATTTTAAGGGGCATTGTGGCAAAAATAGCTGCAGCAAATTCACATGGCTCCATTTTTTGAAAAATAAAGGAAGTCCCCACCGGGAGCTCAAACCTAAGCAGGCTGTGGAGCTGTGCCAAAAATAAAGAAAACTTAAAAGGTCCCACAAAACTAAGAAAACTAATGAGCAGAAATAAAAACAGAAGAAAAAGGGAGCCCATGCACTCATGCTGGAGAAACAATAAAGAGACGACACAGAAAAAAAAAATCAACTACTGATTTTTATTGATGTTCAAAGCAAAAAACAGCATTTTCAACAATATAACCACGAATGCACTCAATAGTGCCCATCGTATTAAATATGCACTATCATATTAAATATGCACAGTTACAATATAGTATCTAAGGGGAAAAACTTTTAGGGAATCAGGTCCCTTAATAAATGATTGCATGCCACTGGTAAAAGCAGATAGCCAGCCACTCCCATTTCCCCAGTCCATTTTTTCAATATCCTACCTTGTCTTCCCCAATATCTCTGTCTCTAGGTCCTTTCAGTTACTCTCTCACACTATCTACAGCACTCTTAATTTTTCTTTTGTCCCCAGCTGTCTCTCTTCTTAATCCCCTACCCCGTAATTCTCACAGAGCTGTCAAGTTACTCAGTTCCAGGAGGGAGATTTTGGTTTAGTACTGGATTTCTACCAGCCTCATCTTGGTGCATTATGGACCATATATTTCAATGGATAGAATCTGGCCAAAAGTCTCCTTTCTGGAACTGAGTAACCAGGCAGCAATATTCTCATTTCCACTGTTACCCCTCATTCCTATAAAATACTAGCACAAACTCCACAGAAATCCCGTTACATTGAAGGCTTTAAGCAGGCATGTTAGTATATAAAATATGTATGTAAATCGTGACTGACCACGCCATGCCAAAACTCCACTCCCGAGCATGTTTACTCACAAATACATACCTACTTGAACCACATATATTTAGAACCCCGGCTTCTCCGGTTCTCAATTCACTGCTATAACCACTAGGCCACTTCTTTTTTTTGTTACATTTGTACCCCGCACTTTCCCACTCATGGCAGGCTCAATGCGGCTTGCAATGGAGGGTTAAGTGACTTGCCCAGAGTCACAAGGAGCTGCCTGAAGTGGGAATTGAACTCAGTTCCTCAGTTTCCCAGGACCAAAGTCCACCACCCTAACCACTAGGCCACTCCTCCACTTTTGTCTTTTGCCATATAAATGAATCAAGTTACCATTCAAAAGTTCCTGGACAAGGTCAATGGCTGTCCTACTCTCTAAAGGCTCTGGCCACTCAGTCATTCCAGTCTTCAAGCTTTCCACCAAAACCTGGCAGCACAAAGGAGACAGAATAATGTTTTCATGAAACTCTTATGCATCAGTTTTCACTTATACTTACTGGTGATTAAAAATTGAAATATTAATTCAGCAACTTCAGATGTGTACTCACAAGCAGAAAATCCAGTTCTTTATAAACCTGATATACTGGATTTCGTGGATCCCCAGGTTCCAGTTGAATATTCTGAAAGCACCAAAAATAATTTATGCACAAGAATTACTGACTTAGTACATATCACAATCTCTCTCTCTCTCACACACATTTTAATTACTAACTTTGGGCCCCTTTTACAAAGTACCCGTACTGCCGCTTTGCTGTGTGCCAATCCAGGACTACCAGTGATAGTGCCTGCCCCCAACAAGCACCATTTCCAGTGTGTCAGATTTTTAAAAAATGTTTTTGCATCCGGGATGGTTACCGCTGAGTTAACGCGCGAGTTCTTACCACCTCCTAAATAGGTGGCAGTAAGGGCTCCCCTGGGAAATGGTTCCACAGCAAATGTTTCACTGACCACACAGCCATTTCCACCCCCTGGACGGAATTTCCTTTCTCCGGGTGGCTGTAAAAGAGGGGCCACAGCGCACACCAAACACCACAGGGCCCCCTTTACCCCCACTTGGTAAAAGGGGTCCATAGTGCACATCATAATCTCTCTCACACACACATTTTTTTCCCAGTTTTAACAGTAACAGTTGGATAAATCAAGGTACACAATGAAAAAGTGACTTGCCCTTGGTTACAGAGAATCAGAGATAGCACTTAGATTAAAAATGAGGTCAAAGGAGATTTACAGGACACATTTTCAAACTGTGTGCATTGAGAAATTCCACGGGTATTTTTTTTTTACTTTTACCAGTGAGCTCTGCACCAATTTTCAAAGCATGCCTGTATTTTCACTTTAAAGGTTGCTCTAGACACTTGCAACTGTTTTGTACAGTTTTATCATGGAAAATAAATCTCAAATGCACATCATCTTCCTCCCCTGCATTGTACTACATATACTTTTAGATGCTATGAGACAGTCAATTTGTCCGCATCGATGGCTTTGAAAGTTGCCCTCGGAGTGACTTTAGTTCACATTACAGACAGGACTCTAAGCTATTGTGGTTCTGTCTGAATTGGTAATCATAATATTTGAAAATTGAACTAAACACTTTCCAGGGTATTTAGCCACTACATCTTGACACAGGGTCAGAAATGACTTTGGCCACTGTTGGAAACAGGATGCTGGGCTTGATGGACCTTTGGTCTGTCCCAGTATGGCAATACTTATGTACTTGTGCCTCTGTGCGTAAGTCGGGGAAACATCATGCAGGTTGACCACAAAACTCAGTGGCCTGGTTATGAAAAAAAAGCTTGCATGGAGGAAGTGACGTCACCAGCGGAATGGCTGCCTGAAGATAGAGCTCCGAGTGACCCACAGGGAAAAAGCAGAAATAATACTCGACACGAACGCAGGAACTCTCCGCAAAAACGCTAAACATCACTGCTCACTTTAGCGGGTCGAACAGCTGTGCTGAACGCGAAGTGCAGAAGTGGATCTTTCGCGATTCGCCTTCCCGGGTGCGGGGACAGCAAGAGCGGCGAACAAAATGGCGGCCGCGGCGCACACCCAAGAACAGCAAATGGCAAGCACATCGACTGCAGAGCCCCAGAGGGAGGGTATGGAAGCAGAAATCTCGGAGGAGGACCAATGGCCTGACTGGAAACAGTGGCTACAAGAAATCAGAGCGGACTTGAAGGCCATGTGGGGCGATCTGGCAACTTTAGGCACAGATCTCAGAGGGGAAATACGAGAGCTGGGGGCCCGATTAGAGGATACGGAGACCCGGTTGGATTCCCACGATGAAACACTGAGCACACTTGACCAACAAGTGGGAGACTTGCAGACCTCCCAACAGCAAATCCTGGACAAACTGGAGGATTTAGAGAATCGCAGCCGGAGAAGTAATCTGCGCTTTAGGGGCCTGCCTGAGACACCAACATACTCAAATTGTGAGGACACGATCCAGAGGCTAATACGGGACCTCCTGGCTACGGGCGGAACCCAGCTGGAACAATCAGAGATTCATCTAGAGCGGGCTCACAGGGCGCTCGGAACTCCGCGATCGAATCTGCCCAAAGATATCATTGTGTGCTTCAAAGACTATAAGCTGAAGGAGCAGGTGGCAAACATAGCGCGCCAGACCCCAAACTTTAAATGGGATTCGTATGAAATAGAAATATACCAAGATCTGGCGGCAGCCACTCTAAAGCGCAGAGCGGATTTAAAACCAGTCACCAAGCGATTACAAGAGATGGGTATCCGCTACAGATGGAGACACCCCTTCACGCTGGTCTTCTACAAGGAGGGAAAGATGCAACAAATCCGATCTTTGATGGAGGCCAAGGAGATTTTGCCAGAAGAAAACTTGGGAGTCATTAAAGGCACTGAAACCACCACAAAGAAGGTCGGGTGCTCCCCCAAAATGGCAGAGAGCGGGGAAGGGACCACGACGCCTACAGCGGCAGCAATCGGCTGCTAAGATAACCTGACTTTGCCCTTAATCAATCTACTAAGAGACATGACTAAAAGACTGTTGGGCACAGGACACTGCTTGACGTAAAGTCAGGAAAAAGGTTTGAAATAGTTTGCAAAAGTTAATAGAGCTATACAAAATGAGACACTGTATAAATATTGTTGGGTTATAGTTAAAAAATGTCAGTCGAGGATCGTTAATTAGTATAATGAGCCCTGTAGGGGCACTTGAGAGGCACCATCCGCCTTCCACTTTCTCCTTACACTACCCACGTTACTTAACGTGGGCAGCTATAGATTTTTGGGGGAGAGACGGGGAGGGAGGGAGGGGAAGAAGAAGGGATGGGATGGTTGGGTGGGGGGAGGGAAGAGGGGAACAAAAGGGAGAGAGCGAATACTATGAGGAGAGTGACCATGACTCGAAAGCAAGGGAGAGAGTCACAGGAGGGGACACTTAATTTAAGCAACTTATATGATTATCTTAGATAATCCATGGCTGAAATAAATTTTCTACTGCTTAATGCACGAGGGTTGAATATTCCTAGAAAACGGCAGCTCCTGTTCAGGGAGCTACTCCGCCTTCGGACGGATGTGGCCCTGGTACAGGAAACGCATCTCCTACCTAGGCATGAGCATTTGTGTCAACATAAGAAATTTCCTGGTATATACTTTGCATCCAATAGGGATAACGTCAAAAATAAAGGGGTATTAATAGCATTTAACGGAGCCAAGCCCTGGAAGATACAAAAAATTGTTAAAGATAAAGGGGGACGTTACATCTTAGTGATTTTTTCCTTAGCAGAGCAGGTATATACATTAGTTAACATTTATGCACCCAATGCAGATCAGGGATCTTTTTTTTGTGAGCTAGACCAGATAATTTTAAAACACTTAGAGGGCTCATTACTGATAAGAGGGGATTTTAATCTAACGCTGCAGCCCCATTTAGACAACTCTTCACGACACACAGGATATGGCCAAAGAGATAGGGTGGCGCTACAAGAATTTATTGAGCGCTGGCACCTGGTCGATTTTTGGCGACAGGCAAACCATACCAAGCGCAGCTATTCCTATTTTTCGACAGTGCACCAGTCTTCATCGAGGATAGACTTCTGGCTAGGAGAGGCTGCGATGCAGGGGCTTATAGGCTCACAGCAAATCCTACCCCGCACATGGACAGATCACTCTCCCATATTGTTACAACTAATCCTCCATAAGACTCGACGAGAAAAAGGGGGCTGGCGACTAGATGACACTTTGCTCCAAGAGCCCGCTAACATACTAAGCCTGGAGCGACATATCAAGGAATACATTCAGTTCAATGATACAGGGGAAGTGACTCCTATAGTACTTTGGGAGAGCTTCAAAGCAGTCATGCGCGGACATCTGATAGCATTAAAAACCCACATAGGGAGAACAAAGAGAGCCAAAGAAGCCGAATTGCGGGGACAACTAGGGAAAGCGGAGACCGCACTTCACCGAGATGGGCCCAGGCCGGCAGTGGAGATTATCGATCAAATTCATAGACTGCGAAAACAGATAAATGAGTTGGAGCTGGCGGACTTGGCGGAAAAACTTCAGCGGGTCCGCCAGTCCCACTTTGAATTTGGCAATAAAGCCAGCCGGCTTTTGGCTTATAAACTTAAACAAACTACACTCCGGAATGTGGTGGTGAGTCTAAAAGATGAGGGAGGGATAGCACGAGTAGATCCCGAGTATATTGAGGCGGCATTTGGGGACTTTTATAAAACACTATATATGGCAGGGGAGGAGGTACCGGAAGAGGAAATGGAGAATTATTTTGCTGACATAGAACTCCCTAAACTAGCAGTTAGTGCAGACCAAGTCCTGTCACAACCAATTGAGCTAGAGGAGCTCCTGCGGGCTCTCAAGGAGCTTCCTATAGGTAAGGCACCGGGGCCCGACGGATTCACCAACAAATTTTATAAGGTGTTTGGGGGGGTGTTGGCTCCACTGTTATTAAGGGTCTTCAACTCGCTTGAATTTAGTCAGGAGCTCCCCCCCACATGGAATTTGGCTAGCATTACAGTTATCCCTAAGCCGGGAAAAGACCCGCAATTATGTGCATCATACAGGCCGATTTCTTTGTTGGGGGTAGATTATAAGATCTTTACAAAAATTTTAGCGACCAGACTCCAGAGATACCTCCCAACGCTAATTCATGAAGACCAAAAGGGTTTTGTACATGGAAGACAGACTTTTGATAACATCCGCAGGGCCCTCCACATGATACATCACACACAGGAACATAAACTTTCTATGTGCCTGCTATCCCTTGACGCAGAAAAGGCATTCGACCGGGTGAGTTGGCCTTTCCTGTTTACAGTCTTAGGTAAGATGGGTTTCACCGGGCGATTCACACACTGGCTTAAACTGATCTATAAGGCACCCTTAGCATCGATAAGGGTAAATGGGAGACTCTCCAAGCCATTTCAACTACATAGGGGGACCCGACAGGGTTATGCGCTATCACCATTGCTCTTCGCGATAGTCATGGAGCCATTGGCTATTCAGATACGAACGCACCCTGATATCAGGGGACCACGGGTGGGGGGCCTGGAAACACGGGCGCTCCTCTTCGCGGATGACATATTACTTATGCTACGGGAGCCAGGACCCGCAGTTCCGAAGATACAAGAGTTGCTCCAGTCGTATGGGAGAGTGTCTGGCTTCAAGGTTAACCTAGACAAGTCAGAAGCGTTAGATATAAATATCCCAGCCCCACAAAAAGCACAGTTGCAGACTACTTCCCCATTTCGATGGGCTGCACGACATATTAGATATCTGGGAGTCAATATTCCGAGGAGTTTGGATGAGCTATTCCAATCAAATTTCCCAGAAATGGTAAAAAGGCTCTTTACAGAACTACATCGATGGGAGGGATTGACACTGTCTTGGAGTGGGAGGATCAATGCAGTTAAGATGGTTATATTACCTAGAATTTTGTATCTTTTTATGGCCCTGCCCATAGCCATCCCAGATAGTTTTTTGCGAGGCCTCCAGAACAAGGTATTCTCATTTATCTGGAGAAAACGACCCCCGAGGGTGAAAAGAGAAGTCATGTACCAATCGAAAGAGAGGGGAGGGATGGGAGTTCCTTCCTTCACACACTACTTACAAGCAGCCCACCTTAGAGTAATAGCTACATGGCTCCAGGATACAGGGAAGGCCTGGACAAGGGTGGAGCAAAAATGGATGGGACCTTTTCCGCTGCGAGCTATCCCCTGGTTGTCACGGGAAGATTTAGGAGAAATAATCAAGGGAAGCCCGCCTATGATGCGCTGGCCTCTATTGACGTGGAGTAAGATCAGGGGACATTTTTTCCCAGGGCGAATATATTATAGGCATATGTTCCTTCGCTTTGCTCCCCAGTTCAGACCGGGCAAGCAAGATATAGCTTTCCAGCGATGGGAGGAGATGGGGCTCTATGAATTAGGCCAAATGTGGGAAACGGATAAGACGGTGCCATTCCAGGAATTATGCCAGGAGCATGGCCTCTCTCCCCTGCAAGCTTTTCAGTATTATCAAGTGAAGGATTTTATAGTTCGCAGAGCACAGGATGAGTTAAAGCTACCAGAAACTAAATTGGAGGAGGCGATGATGAAGGGAGGAGGAAGGGGTAGCATCTCAAGAATATATAGGGCACTACTTCTACATGCTAACCCAGTGGAGCGATACCTATCAAGGTGGGAGAAGGCCATGGGGGAAACCTACACAAAGCCCCAGTGGAAAGTGGCACTTAGATCTCTGCTAGCAGTCTCGGTGTCTAGTGCCTTAACTGAAAACGGTCATAAAATATTATACAGCTGGTACTATACTCTCCATCGCTTGGTTAAAATGTTTAAAACAGGGTCAGCTTTGTGTTGGAGGCAATGTGGAGTAGTGGGGGATATGACTCATGTGTGGTGGGCATGCAAGCATGCGCAGGAGTATTGGGGGGAGATATTGAAGTTTCTAGGTGAAGTTACAGGAGCGAACTACCAGATGAGAATGGACTACTGCTTACTCCATTTTAGACCTACAGGAATTCCTAATGCCATACACCGCTTTGCCGTACAACTATTCGTGGCCGCCAAATTGGTGCTGGCGGCGGCATGGAAGCAACCCACACTTCCGGAACTGCGGTCAGTGTTGCGGAAACTGGACTATATTCATTTGATGTCGAAGTTGACAGCTTTACGCACTGGCCGTATTCCGCAGTACCATAAAACGTGGAACCCTTATGAACAATGGTTAACCTCTCGGACACCCCAGATCAATGTGTCACATGGACAAGTCTAAAGAGAATTGGTCACAAAACTTCCTAAGAGGAGGGAAAACAATAGGGGAGGGAGGGTACTAGTTGGAAACATGTTAGTTGAAAGAGGAATTCTAATGTCTGTACAAAGATAAAGTGTGGATACTGTTATGTTTCTAATGGAAAATAATAAAACAAATTTGGAAAAAAAAAAAAAAAAAGCTTGCATTAAATTTTTACCACTCTTGATTATGAAAGTAACTGGTAGGGAAGCCCCGTCTGTCAGTTCATCCTCTGATGTTTCCAAGACAGATGACATCAGAGGGTCCAATCTCCCTTGGTTCCAAAACACCTTCAAGTTGTTGTTTCAAGACTTCTTTCAGATATCTCCTAAGTAAATCTTTAGGTCAAAACATTTATGAACGAAGAAAGCTAACAAATCGTAAATTCATATGCCTATTTTCAAAACCTCCAACCTCCTCTATGCATTTCCACAATCCCGTATTACATATGATTGGACCCTTGGATGAGCGGTGCTGCCTTGCGACATCTATGATACATTCTGAAGAAGCCCGTGGAGGGTGAAACCAGTTAGAGAGGAGCAGATATGGCAGTATGAAAGTAATGGGATTTTACATACCGTCTTTCTGTGGTACAATCAAAGCGGTTTACATATATTTTTTTCACGGAGAGGGTGGTGGATGCTTGGAATGCCCTCCCGCGGGAGGTGGTGGAGATGAAAACGGTAACGGAATTCAAACATGCGTGGGATAAACATAAAGGAATCCTGTGCAGAAGGAAGGGATCCTTAGGAGCTTAGCCTAGAATGGGTGGCAGAGCTGGTGGTTGTGTGGCGGGGCTAGTGCTGGGCAGGCTTATACGGTCTGTGCCGGGGCTGGTGGTTGGGAGGCGGGACTAGTGCTGGGCAGACTTATACGGTCTGTGCCAGAGCTGGTGGTGGGAGGCGGGACTGGTAGTTGGGAGGCGAGGATAGTGCTGGGCAGACTTATACAGTCTGTGCCAGAGCTGGTGGTGGGAGGCGGGGTTGGGGGTTGGGAGGCGGGGATAGGGCTGGCCAGACTTATACGGTCTGTGCCCTGAAGAGGACAGTACAAATAAAAAAGTAGCACATATGAATTTATCTTCTTGGGCAGACTGGATGGACCGTGCAGGTCTTTTTCTGCCGTCATCTACTATGTTACTATGTTACATTTATTATATACAGGTACTTTCTCTGTCCCCAACAGGCTCACAATTTAAGTTTTTGTACCTGGGGCAATGGAGAGTTAAGTGACTTGCCCAGACTCACAAGAAGCTGCAGTGGGAATCAAACCCAGTTCCCCAGGATCTAGGCCCACTGCACTAACCATTAGGCTACTCCTTCACATGAATTCTAAAATATGGATATATTGGTAGATAAATAAAGAGTTTATATTTTTATAAAAAGATTTTTTTTAATCTCTCTACAGTAAAAGAAGAATATTACCTCCTTGAAAAATAATTAGAGCCCTTTTTGGGTTGATGGTTTCTAATTTTGATTACTGGACTATTGTATTCTTGCAGGAGCAAGCCATGAGAAGACATTCTTACATATAAGCACTAGATTTGTGTTTACTTTCTCTCCTATCAGTGAACTGAACAGAAGCCTCTACCTGACACCATAAAGGAGAAATTAGGTCTTTTCATAAAGGAGAAATCAGCAAAATTCGCCCCTTCCTCTCTGAGCACACCACCCAAACTCTCATCCACGCTCTCATTACCTCTCGCCTTGACTACTGCAACCTACTCCTCACTGGCCTCCCACTTAACCATCTATCCCCCCTTCAATCCGTTCAGAACTCTGCTGCACGTCTTATATTCCGCCTGAACCAATATACTCATATCAACCCTCTCCTCAGGTCACTTCACTGGCTTCCCATCAGATACCGCATACAGTTCAAGCTTCTCCTTCTTACCTACAAATGCACTCAGTCTGCAGCCCCTCATTACCTCTCTACCCTCATCTCCCCTTACGTTCCCGCCCGAAACCTCCGCTCACAGGACAAATCCCTCCTCTCAGTACCCTTCTCCACCACCGCCAACTCCAGGCTCCGCCCATTCTGCCTCGCCTCACCCTATGCTTGGAATAAACTTCCTGAGCCCTTACGCCAAGCCCCCTTCCCTACCAATCTTCAAAGCCTTGCTCAAAGCCCACCTCTTCAATGTTGCTTTCGGCACCTAACCTTTTTACCTTTCAGGAAATCTTGACTGCCCCTACTTGACTGACTGTACATTTGTCCTTTAGATTGTAAGCTCTTTGAGCAGGGACTGTCCTTCTATGTTAAATTGTACAGCGCTGCGTAACCCTAGTAGCGCTTTAGAAATGTTAAATAGTAGTAGTAGTAGTAGTCTTAACTGATTATTATTAGTCCTTCCCACTATTCCAGAACCTGTGGGATAGTTGGAACATAAGAACAGCCATACTGGGTCAGACCAATGGTCCATCTAGGCCAGTATCATTCTTCCAACAGTGGCCAATCCAGGTCACAAGCACATGACAGAAACCGAATTAGTAGCAACATTCCATGCTACCAATCCCAAAGCAAGTAGTAGTTTCCCCATGTATGTCTCAATAGCAGAGTATGGACTCTTCCTCCAGGAACTTGTCCAAACCTTTTTAAACCCAGATATGCTAACAGCTGTTACTACATCCTCCAGCAAAGAGTTCCAGAGCTCAAGTATTTGTTGAGTGAAAAAATATTTCCTCCTATTTGTTTTAAAAGTATTTCCGTATAACTTCGTTGAGCATCCACTGATCTTTGTACTTTTTCAAAGAGTTAAAAAATATCGATTCACTTCTACATGTTCTACAGGGACAGACTGATGAGGCTAAACGTGATGTCTTAGGAGCCGGAGAAGCAGCAGTGTGAGAAACTGAAGCACCTTGCAGCTATTCTGACTGTCCCTGCTTTAGTAGATTGGTCTGGTGTAAGAGCGATATCAACTCAAGAGAAAAAGATCCTGTTATAGCTGAATGCTTGTCACGGTCTCAGGGTCTTCGCAAACTGTCAGGGTCTCAGGGACAATGTGAGCTCTTGGGCTACTGTTGCCGAACGGCAGCAGTAGGCAAGCTCTCCAACCAGGACTGGACTAAACAAGCAGGATTGGAGCAGACTAGAAGTGCAATAAGCACACAGGCAGAAACAGACCAGAAGTGCACAAAGCACACAGACGGTACCAAGAAACAGTACTCGACTAGTCAGGGAACACTGGGACAAAACCAAGTAAAGCCAGAAGAGAAAACACTCATAGGGGCCGCAAGGCCGAACTGGAACCCGGGCACACAGAGCCCTCTCATATGGGCCGCAATGCCGAACTGGAACCCAAACACAACAGAAGACACTAGGCAGGACTCTAGGCTGGGCCACACGGCCACCAAACAAATAACAGATCAAACAGGAAATAACCAAGACAGAAGTGCTAACCCTAGCAAACAGACAAACAGAAGAACTAAAGCAGAAGTGCTAACTGTAGCACACAGACAAACAGAACTAAAGCAGAAGTGCTAACCCAAGCACACTAACTAGGAAACAAGACAGAAAGTGCTACACAAGCACACCAACTAGGAAACAGGACAGAAGTGCTACACAAGCACACCGACAAACCTGGAGACCTTTGGCTTTGCAAAGGCCCTGAATGAATGTCCTCACCTTCCTTATGAGGGCCTTCACTGATAATGTCACGACTACAGGAAAGAGACTTGAAACACACTGAACACCAGAGTGAGGCTTGGAACACTGAACACCAGAGTGAGGCTTGGAACACAAAGGAAGTGGCACCAGAAGCAACAATGCAAAGAAAAGAACAGACTGGAGCCACCTCTGAAGCTGACCACCGGAAGACAAGGTGAGACTGAATGGGGAGTCATGACAACAGTCGTGACAATGCTCTGTTGGGCCCTGAGACTGTAAAATGGCTGCTGGGCTTTGTGTGTGATCAGATAGAGGTTGTTCCTCACTGCCAGTCAGCCCCAACAAAACAGCACCCATTCCTGTGCTCTCCTGCCTCAATCCAGCACACTATCCCTGTTGGAGAGCCTGAAATTCCTGGCATATTTCTCCCACGCCCCGTGGGATTCCCAGCTTGCACGAACTGCAATGCCTTGATGCTGGCTGATGGGTCCCAACAGCAGGAAAACCGCTTAAATGCCTTCGCGGGAGTTTGCTGTTCACACCACTGGCATCAGTGTAGTACAATGAAGCATAGAATTAGGATCTCTGCTCTGCACCAAGTAGAACTTGCAGCCTTCCAAGTGGTTCCAAGTCAAACTTTAGTTGGATTTACCACTGCCAGCTGCTCCCCCCAAGCTCACAGTGTCCACAAGTCTTACTCCAGATGAGAAAGAATCAGGATTGATACTCTGTCCCACATTCTACAGTAAACCTCTTTCTTTTTTTTTATGTTGTTTTGCTGGAAAAGGAGAGCTCCTCAGGAAACAGAGGAGATGTGAAGGGAGGGAAGAAGTAAATTCATGGGGCACCAGAGACAGTGATCTGAAGATCTTCAAAAATGACTGCAGACTCAAGCCACCTACAAGGCTCAACTGGGGACCAGAATACCAACTGGACCAGGAGCAAAGAGAGCCAGAGGCTGAAACGTGTTTCCATCCACCTGCTGAAGATAGAAAATACTGAGGAGCTGGACTGGATGACAAGCGATATCGCAGCTCAGTTTTTAGTTCTGTATCACCACCTGCTGGTTAATGGACACAACTATCCCACAGGTTCTGGAATAGTGGAAAACTACGTATGGAATAAATATTATTTTTGTTCACCTTAAGCAACTGTGTGGCTCCATTTTATCCAGGCTCTGGGCCTACCCTTGTTCATGTTACCACACAGACTCCAATTTTCCTATCACGGAGGTCTATGAATGCACTGTTTCCCCTCTAATTATGTTTCTACTTAAGGACAACCCCCCCTACGTGACCAAACACCTTATTCTTCTCTTTCCATGAAGAGAATATAAAATCCTTCGCCTTAGCCACTTTAAGCTAGGATCAGGTATCACAGCCAGAGGAGATCCCTCTCCAGCTATCAAGTGTATCAGGAAGCATTGTGTGTGGGGGGGGGGGGGTAGGGGGCAAGGTATTTGTGACCTGGATTGGCCACTGTTGGAAACAGGATGCTGGGCTTGATGGACCTTTGGTCTGTTCTGGTATGGCAATACTTATGTACTTATGTAAAGGTCACTCAGAAATATAGGATCCTCCTACAGATTAACATCTCTCATTGCCCATTCAAGAGTTACCTAGAGATCAAGACTTAGAGGATTACCAGTTTCTCTTCCCCTTAAGGCGGCAATCTCCCTCTGTCTGCTGAACTGGCTCTCATTCCTTGCCCCAGCCAGTGGAATGATGCTCTGGCAAACATTAGAAGCTGTTGAAGCAAGTCACCCAGGAGTTTAAAAAAATTATTTTCAAGTTCCAAATTTTTTTCATGCATCACAAGCCTAATCTAGTCTTGAAGGTACTCTGGGAAGCTTGTACGCAGGGGTAGATGGTTTGAAGTAAGGAACTGGAGCTAGGCAGGCTCTGCCATGCTTGAGGGTAGACATATAGCATTCAAGAACTTTCCCACTTCTCTATCAGAGAGAGAGAGAAAACAGTGCCGGGCAGACGGATCGGATAGACTTCGACAGCAACTCCAGTAGTTGGAACATACGGACAGAGCCGGGTGGACTTCTACAGTCTATGTCCCAAAAACAACAAAGAAAGACCATGATCAAGTATATAATAACAAGTTCATTGTTGATTTAATCTAGAATTGAGAATGAATGTGACTGTTGGGCAGACTAGATGGACCATCACTCACTATGTTAGAGAGAAATAACCCAGCTTGCTTTAGTATGATTTTTTTTTTAAACGCAAAGCTGCAAAAAAAAAAAAAAGCCAGAAATTATAGGTCCCTCAAGAGAAATCATGTTAGGTCTTACTCCACATACAGAACACAGGCCATAGCTCAATCTGAGAAACCTCTCCAGCTTCGCTTTTGGCTGGGTGCTAAACTACCACCCCTTCTTGCTTGAAGAAAAAAGAAACTAGAGGGGTGGAGGAAGACTGAGACTCCTCTGAATTATCTTCTTCTGCAGAGGCCTGCGTCCAGAAGTCAGCCCTGAAAATGACCTCAGGTGTGTGGGCTGAGCCAGCAAAAAGGCTGGTGCTTCAGCCTAGCAGTTCTGAAATAAGCTCCGATGCCAGCCCAGGCACTTGGCCTCTGACACAAGTTCCCTCAGGGCTTTCTGATAAAATAGGAAACCACTCTTTCTCGTGGTACGAGTGCAAACTCCCACTCGTTTCCACTAACTGGTTTAGTAGCCTGAACAAGCACGCAAAATTTCAAGCTCTTCTAATGTTTTGAAGTGAGGAAGCAACTTCCTATCCAATTAGTTAAACCTCTTTTGAGGAAAAGACAAAAAAACAGTAGTGAACAAGGGGGGGGGGGGGGGGGGGGAAAGAACCTGGTCTCCTGAGTATCATCCCTGCTCCAGATCCAATTCAATTGCTTTATGCCTTTTTTAAATGAAGCATAAACTTCAAATGAAGTACCCCTCTGCTCAAATGACATCCAGTTCTTCAACTGGGGCACAAGATGCACATTCTGCCTATTGCCATCTGCTGGAGACAGAGGAATACTGAGTAGCTAAGGGGCCTTAAAGGGCGAAACACACAAAAATATTTTATTTCTCTGGTATTGAACTGCTCTAGTGATGACACTATAGAAAACAGATTACACTTGTTGGTTCTTACCAGTGTTGCAGCTGATGTGAGTGGTGGTATTTGTAAAATTTTATCCACATTATTCCATATAAAATCCACACACACTTTACTCTCAGATTCAATTATTGAGTTCTCCACTGTGGCACTTCCATACAAATCATACTGAGCAAGGCCCCTGGTTGCAATCTGGAAGAAAAATATTTTGGACAAAAATTGTGATGACAAGAGGTCAGTCAGTGCGCAATCTTTGTTTACAGTGAATCTTCTATACAAGTGTGAAAGTGTGGCTAGCAGCAGGACCTCACAGAAATGTGGTGCACACACAGAGGTCTAAATACTTTATTTATGCATACAAAGGGACATTAATAAGCTCCATTACTTCACAGGCTTAGTCCTTTTAATTACAGTCTCCTTCTCTCTCTCAATATAGTCACAGGAAATACTCTTAACAGGGCTGGCTCCTAGCCAGGCCCAAACACGGTGGCTCCTAATGCTGTCTTGGGCCCTGTCTGGGCATACACCAAAATCAGGTACTCTTTGGATATACTTCTAAGCTATCTCCTACCTTGGCAGTCTTCCTTGCACATACTCCTGGAGGCTGAGTTGAGCTCTATGGCATTTAACCTCCTCCCTGACTGAGCCTCACCTTTCTGACTCAGAAGGTAAACTCCACCTATAAGCACAGAAGAGCAAAAGTCCTCCACACAGGTGAATCCAGGCAGGCAAGTACAGTGGAGGTGACACCAAAGATGAGGTAAAACAAAATGTCCAACGAAAAGGTCTGCTTCAGGAGTCCCTGTGTGTTGTAATAATATGGCTACTCAGTGCTCTATAGGTATTGAAGGCAAATTACCTAGTCTATGTGTATCAGTTGCAGGATCACCTACAAAGTCACAGCTGACCAAAACATGATTCGTGTCGAGTCCATTATACTTTGAATAAAGCTTCTGATGTGAAATCTGAGTCTTGTTGGACATTTTGTTTTGCATCATCTTTGGTGTCACCTCCTTTTGTTTGCCTGTCTGGCTTCACTGTCAGCACCAGTGAGGGAGTGTTCCTAAGGAAATCTACCACTGTACCACTCACTCCCTCACAACAAATAAACACTGGTCTAGTAAACATCTGCCAAGTACCTGAATCTTGTCTAGCCATATTCTCTGCTAGTCCAAAACCAAAACCTGATAAATTCCAGCTTCTCCACTCAATTACCCAGTCCCTTTGTCAGCTGACCCAGCAAGCTTAGTAATGTATAGATATGATGCTGTTTCAAAAGGATACTGTAACGGGGAGGACAGACCATTCCACACAAACACAATGCATTCTGCATGAAAACAATCACAAAACAGAGCTGTTTGTACTTTACACCGGACTAAACCTTCTGATGGCCCCACTCTACTAACAACTGAATAGGTGATATTGCTTACAAGAATCTGTTGATCAGGCAAAGAAACAATCTTTCCCAAACAGTAAAACTAACACAATACATTTGCCCTACTCATGAGCTGAGAGGAACTCATACATGCTGGAAAACCTACAGCTGATGAATGATGTCTTCCCTTGTGAATCTTAATGAGTTGTCCCAGATTTGCAATAGTTTTCTCAGCCACAGGGCCTGTAAAAATATATGAAAAGAATCAGAGAACAAAATGAGCAAAACAATAGATTTATTTGCAGATGTAAAGCTGATGAACGGTGCAGTTGAGAAAGAGAAAGCTAACCTACCATCACTCTAATCGACTGCCAAAAGATTTCCTCTCATTCTGTGTTTATGGGAAAAATATCCTCTATAAACCTCTTTTTTAAGATGGCACACCAAAACAAAGCAAATGAGAGGCCTTTGATATAAAGTGCAATCCGTTTAAGTGCAAGGGTCTGGGAACAAAGAAATACATGCAATTAACCGGAGCGTGCACTTAACCGTTGTGACCCAAAGAAGCTTGACATCTGATAAACATATGTACAGTACTGTTTATTATACGTACAGTATACAGTCTCCGTAAACTGACGTTATACAGTCTCCGTTAACTGACATTAGGCTTACTTGAAGTAATCAGTCATAGTCCTCTGTACACTATTGTGTCTGTGAGTTCCTAGACTACGTCTGCCAGACGGTAAAACCTGTCATAGCACTGACATCCAGTGGCCTCCAGATAGGCCCGCACGGTGTTGAGACTCTCCAGCGCTCTTGCAAAAGTGACAGGAGGTTGTTGAATTTCGTCAGCATGTGCCTCGCTGCTCATTTCATCATCTGTTTCATCATCAGCCGTTGCCTGCGTGTAGGCGCATATCTGGACATCAGTGCTGTCGTCAGTTGTTTGTAGATCATAATCAATAGCTACGTAGCGATGAAACTCCTTTTCAGTAACACTGGCTGGGAAGTTAATAGCCTGTTCATCTGACGCATTTGCAACAGCTGCATCTGTTTCGTCTCTCTCCACATCCTTAACAAAGCTTGCCCGCTTGTAGCAGTTCACAATGGTTGCCTGTGTAACATGATTCCAGGCTTCTTTCTGCATATGTAGTGAATCCAACAGTGATAGATTACATAAGTACATAAGTAATGCCATACTGGGAAAAGACCAAGGGTCCATCGAGCCCAGCATCCTGTCCACGACAGCGGCCAATCCAGGCCAAGGGCACCTGGCAAGCTTCCCTAACGTACAAACATTCTATACATGTTATTCCTGGGATTTTGGATTTTTCCAAGTCCATTTAGTAGCGGTTTATGGACTTGTCCTTTAGGAAACCGTCCAACCCCTTTTTAAACTCTGCTAAGCTAACTGCCTTCACCACTTTCTCCGGCAACGAATTCCAGAGTTTAATTACACGTTGGGTGAAGAAAAATTTTCTCCAATTTGTTTTAAATTTACTACACTGTAGTTTCATCGCATGCCCCCTAGTCCTAGTATTTTTGGAAAGCGTGAACAGAAGCTTCACATCCACCTGTTCCACTCCACTCATTATTTTATATACCTCTATCATGTCTCCCCTCAGCCGTCTCTTCTCCAAGCTGTATAGCCCTAGCCTCCTTAGTCTTTCTTCATAGGGAAGTCGTCCCATCCCCGCTATCATTTTAGTCGCCCTTCGCTGCACCTTTTCCAATTCTACTATATCTTTCTTGAGATGCGGCGACCAGAATTGAACACAATACTCAAGGTGCGGTCGCACCATGGAGCGATACAACGGCATTATAACATCCTCACACCTGTTTTCCATACCTTTCCTAATAATACCCAACATTCTATTCGCTTTCTTAGCCGCAGCAGCACACTGAGCAGAAGGTTTCAGTGTGTTATCGACGACGACACCCAGATCCCTTTCTTGGTCCGTAACTCCTAACGTGGAACCTTGCATGACGTAGCTATAATTCGGGTTCTTTTTTCCCACATGCATCACCTTGCACTTGCTCACATTAAACATCATCTGCCATTTAGCCGCCCAGTCTCCCAGTCTCGTAAGGTCCTCTTGTAATTTTTCACAATCCTGTCGCGATTTAACGACTCTGAATAACTTTGTGTCATCAGCAAATTTAATTACCTCGCTAGTTACTCCCATCTCTAAATCATTTATAAATATATTAAAAAGCAGCGGTCCTAGCACGGACCCCTGAGGAACCCCACTAACTACCCTTCTCCATTGTGAATACTGCCCATTTAACCCCACTCTCTGTTTCCTATCCTTCAACCAGTTTTTAATCCACAATAGGACATTTCCTCCTATCCCATGACCCTCCAATTTCCTCTGTAGCCTTTCATGAGGTACCTTGTCAAACGCCTTTTGAAAATCCAGATACACAATATCAACCGACTCCCCTTTGTCCACATGTTTGTTCACTCCTTCAAAGAATTGAAGTAAATTGGTCAGGCAAGATTTCCCCACACAAAAGCCATGCTGACTTGGTCTCAGTAATCCATGTCCTCGGATGTGCTCTGTAATTTTGTTTTTAATAATAGCCTCTACCATTTTCCCAGGCACCGACGTCAGACTCACCGGTCTATAATTTCCCGGATCTCCCCTGGAGCCTTTTTTAAAAATGGGCGTTACATTGGCCACCCTCCAATCTTCCGGTACCACGCTCAATTTTAAGGATAAGTTGCATATCACTAGCAGTAGCTCCGCAAGCTCATTTTTCAGTTCTATCAGTACTCTAGGATGAATACCATCCGGTCCAGGAGATTTGCTACTCTTCAGTTTGCCGAACTGCCCCATTACGTCCTCCAGGTTTACCGTGAAGTCAGTAAGTTTCTCCGACTCGTACGCTTGAAATACCATTTCCGACACCGTTATCCCACCCAAATCTTCCTCGGTGAAGACCGAAGCAAAGAATTCATTCAGTCTCTCCGCTACGTCTTTGTCTTCCTTGATCGCCCCTTTTACCCCTCGGTCATCCAGCGGCCCAACCGATTCTTTTGCCGGCTTCCTGCTTTTAATATACCGAAAAAAAATTTTACTATGTTTTTTTGCCTCTAATGCTATCTTTTTTTCATACTCCCTCTTGGCCTTCTTAATCTGCGCCTTGCATTTGCTTTGACACTCCTTATGCTGTTTCTTGTTATTTTCAGATTACGGGCCAGTTCAACAGTATGTTTATCCTTGCCAGTCTGGTCATCCATAACGCTCATCAGACGACGTAGCACATGAGCCCGATAATGTTTTTTTTTAAATTGGCTATTATGCCATGATCCATAGGTTGGATCAGAGAGTTGTGTTTGGTGGCAGGAAGAACACCTTGACGTTAGACAGCCTGACATCATCACTGTGTGCAGAACAATTATCACAAAGCAACAAAATCTGACACTTTTGTGCCCATATTCTAGTGTCTAACTTCTTTAGCCATTGCTTCCAAATTTCCCCAGTCATCCATGAATTTGCGTTAGCCTCGTGTGACACAGGAAGTCGCTTAACTTTCTTGAAGCAACGGGGCTGTTTGCTCTTTCCAATGACGAGGGGTTCCAGCTTCTCACTCCCATCCATATTGCAGCAAAGGAGGATCGTCAGTTGGTCCTTCAACGTTTTACCTCCAGTAGTTTCAGCACCCAACGCATAATTAAACTCTGGAATTCGCTGCCGGAGAACGTGGTGAAGGCGGTTAGCTTGGCAGAGTTTAAAAAGGGGTTAGACGGTTTCCTAAAGGACAAGTCCATAAACCACTACTAAATGGACTTGGGAAAAATCCACAATTCCAGGAATAACATGTATAGAATTGTTTGTACGTTTAGGAAGCTTGCCAGGTGCCCTTGGCCTAGATAGGCCTCTGTCGAGGACAGGATGCTGGGCTAGATGGACCCTTGGTCTTTTCCCAGTGTGGCATTACTTATGTAGTTATGTTTGAATGCAAATGGTTCCATCAGGAAATTGCTCGCCAGTAGAGACCGTTTTTGTCAGCATTGAAAATGTCATGAGGTGCAAACTCATTCAAGATGGTAGGAAGAACTGAAACAACCCGATTTTCAGCACTAAAGTCATCAGCATCTTGTTTCTCACCATGCTGTTTCTTGAATTTTATGTTGTTCCTCTCCTTCCATCTTTCCAACCATCCAACAGTGGCTTTGAATTCAGTTAGTCCAAGACTTTCAGCTAGCTGATCAGCTTTCTCAATAAGCAGTGGACCACTGACAAGAAACTGTCTGCTCCTGACTTGAGAAAACCACCGAAGAAGAGCATCTTCTACATCCTCAGCTTTTCCTGCCCATTTATGTTTCCTGTGTGGATTTGTATTGTTTTGCCAGTCTTCCAGGAGCTGATCTTTCTGCTTCAAGATACGTGAAATTTGACTGGGATTGACACCATATTCTTTAGCAATACATGCTTGACTTTGTTTTCTAATTTTTTAAGAACGTTCAGCCAGTGTTAAAGTCTTACAGTTGCGTGACGACGACGACGACTCCAGTGTACACTCTTACCACCACCACCACCTATCATTTCTATAGCACTACCAGACGTACGCAGCGCTTCACACTTGAACATGGAGAGACAGTCCCTGCTCAATAGAGCTTACAATCTAATTATGACAGACAGACAGGACAAGTAAGGGATAAGGGTTAGGACAGACAGGACATATCAGGAATAGGGGACAGTTGAAGGTTTAGGAGTTAAAAGCAACATCGAAGAGGTGGGTTTTTAGCCTAGATTTGAAGATGGCCAGAGATGAGGCTTGGCGTACCAGAAGTTTATTCCAGGCATACGGTGCAGCAAGATAGAAGGAACGTAGTCTGGAGTTAGCGGTGGAGGAGAAGGGTGCAGATAAGAGAGATTTGCCCAGTGAGCGGAGTTCCCGGGGAGGAGTGTAGGGAGAGATGAGAGTGGAGAGGTATTGAGGAGCTGCAGAGTGAATGCATTTGTAAGTCAGTAAGAGGAGTTTGAACTGAATGCGGAAATGGTTAGGGAGTCAATGAAGTGACTTGAGGAGAGGGCTAATATGAGCATAACGACACTGGCGGAATATTAGTCGTGCAGCAGAATTTTGAACAGATTGAAGAGGAGAGAGATGGCTCAGTGGGAGACCTGTGAGAAGTAACAACTTTCTTTCCCTTATTCTGCCTGTGGCAGTTAACCAATGAGATTTCAAATTTATCGCCCCCTTTGTCACGTGCCAATCGGCTTCCATACTCCGTGCGTGCGCTTATGCAGAGTCTTTCCTGCAGAAGAGCGGTTTTAAACCATGCATATAAGCGAATCTTGCACTTATCAGTGGAATGCCCTCCCACGGGAGGTGGTGGAGAGGAAAACGGTAACAGAATTCAAACATGCGTGGGATAAACATAAAGGAATCCTGCTCAGAAGGAAGGGATCCCCAGAAGCTTAGCCAGTGGTGGGAGGCAGGGCTGGTGGTTGGGAGGTGGGGATAGTGCTGGGCAGACTTATACGATCTGTGCCAGAGCCGGTGGTGGGAGGCGGGTATAGTGCTGGGCAGACTTGTACGGTCTGTGCCCTGAAAAAGACAGGTACAAATCAAGGTAAGGTATACACAAAAAATGGCACATGTGAGTTTATCTTGTTGGGCAGACTGGGTGGACCGTGCAGGTCTTTTTCTGCTGTCATCTACTATGTTACTATGTATGTTACTATAGGGACACAGCGGGGTGATGCTGGACAGAGCAAGAATAAAGACACAGAGTGGAGATGCTCAACATGGGAGATAGAGGCAGAGACACAGAGGGGAATTAAATGATGGACATGGACAGAAAAGAAATGCCAGGGTCTCCTTATTTTGCAAGAGTTAAAAGAAGACAGAGGAAAAATAAAATGACCAGACAACAAAGGCAGAAAAATACATTTTATTTTCTATTTATTGATTAGACTATGTCAGTTTTTGTAATGTACATATGCCAGAACTGGTGTTAGATGTGCCTGTGGCCCATGAGAAAAATCTCACTCATTGGCGTTCAGTCTCCAGCACAGCAGGCATTGCTGAGACCATGGAGGGAGCATAGGGAAAGGGACATAGATGCTGAATATAGAGGAGAATATGGATACTGAGAGGACAGCTGCTGAACATGGAAGGAGGACAGGGACGGGGCACAGAGGGGAGACACTGGACAGGATGGATAGGGACACAAAAGAAAAATGGATAGTGGACATAGGGAAAAAAAGACAGCAGACCCTGGAAAGAGAGCTAAAAAAAAAAACAGAAAAAAGAGACACTGGGACCAAAGCAATGACCAACCAACAAAGGTAGAAAAAAGTTGTGGTTTTTTTTCTGAATGTATTAATTGTAAATATGTCAGCTTTGGGAATTATGTATCTGTGATATCTTGCATTTCAGTTTCTAATTTCTATTAGTGTGACAGGTTTTCTATATCAGTGTTTCCCAAGTCAGTCCTGGAGCAACCCCTTGCCAGTCAGGATATCCACAATGAATATGCATGAAACAGATTTGCATATAATGGAGGCAGTGTATACAAATCAAGTTCATGAATATTCATTGTGGATATCCTGAAAACCTGACCAGCAAAGGGTACTCCTGGACCGACTTGGAAAACACTGTTCTGTATACAGGTCTGGGATGTGTTTGTTTTTTGCAGACAAGCTGATGGAATGAAACACATGCACTCTGGGGTGGGGTAAAATATGCTCCTCTCCCTCTACTGCAGGAGCGTAGCTATGGGTGGGCCCAGGCCCACCCATTTTTGGCTCAGGCCCACCCAGTCTCAGTGATCATCAATCTTCTAGGGCCACTGATTCCTGCAGACTCTATTTTCATTCCTTTTCAGGTGTATGCTTCAAGAGGATATTAGAGAAATCAGTTAGCTATCGGGTGATTCAAATTTTGAGTTCCTTGCCCAACTCTTGTCAACTCTTATCTTTCCTTTCAGAAATGTTTGAAGACCTATCTGTTGAAGACATTTTTGTCATAATACTTTTTATCTTCTTCAAAATTTAGGGCTCCTTTTACAAAGCCACGCTACCGATTCTAGCACGGCAAATGTGACAAAGTCCATTCAATTCCTATGGGCTTTGTCACATTTGCTGCATGGAAATCGCTAGTGTGCCTTTGTAAAAGGAGCCCTTAATTTTGTTACCTGCTTTGAAACTTATCGGGAGGTGGTGGAATACAAATGCCACATTACATAACATTACCTTTGCATGTTACTGTGTGGAAATTCATTTCAGCAATCTTGTTGTTGCTAGTTTTGATCGGCTCTGCTCCAAGCCAACAGGTGCCTTCTGGATCCAAGCTATCACATCTCACCCACAGCGGAGGAAGCACAACAACTGGACTGCCATTACTCATGTTTGGATTATGTGCTAGAGTGTAAATGGAGAGTAATTGCCTTAAAAGACATTTTAAAAAAAGAATAGGAGAAGAGAGAAGGTTAAGAATCACTGTCCTCTGATTTCCATCACCATAATATTTATACTAAAGTTTGCTTCTCCCTACCTACTTATGATGGCAAGTAAGAATCATAGAACATGCTTTAATCACTCAATTTAGTTCCTGGTGCAATGTGATATACCACAGTTAATCTACAACTTTCTCTTCATCTTCTGTGCTTATCCCAGGCTTTCTTGACTTCTCTAACTGTTTTTTTTTTTTTTTTAATTAATGACAAATTACTTAGGGCCCTGTTTACTAAGGCGCGTTAGCATTTTTAAACACCTACAATTAGCGTGCGCGCTGTGTAGGCACCTATAGAGATATTGTAGGCGCATATACAGTTAACGTGTGTTCGAAATGCTAACGCACCAATAACTCAGTTTAGTAAACAGGGCCCTTAAATAATAAAGTACATGAAAGGAAATATAGTAGAAAAAAAAAAACATTAAAGGTTATACAATAAATGTAAAGAAAAAAAAAGTAACAAAAATAAATCACCTCATTCAGACCACAAGAGCCAAGAACAAAGAAATATTTTCATAAAAAAAGGAAAAATACCTAAACCAGGAGAAGGAGAAAACAGACTAAAAAACAGAGTAACAGTATATTCTTTATCAAGTGGAATGATTCACAGGAACCAAAAAAAATACCCCCCCCCCCCTTCTTTAGGGACCAATAATTCTAACTTTTCAGATCGAAGAACATATACAAATAATGACCATCCAAAAAAAGTATATTGTACGTGCAAATTTTAACAAAAAAAGTGGCACCAAAAGCAAGGACTCTCGGCCTCAAAGCTAAGAACCTTAAATTGTTCTAATCTGATTTCTAAATACTCCACTTTACAAACTGTAATATCTCTATCTTTTAAGGTCACCAAACAAAAAAAAAGTCTGATTCGCTTGTGCAGGATGCTCCAAAACACTCAAGTTTAATCAGCCTGCTATTCCAGAGCCATAGTAATAGTTACAAATTTCCCCTGAAGAGAGTACAAATACACACCAACTTTCTGAGATAATTTCAGAAGAGAAATATGGATACTTTGAAACCACATCCCTTAGGGACTCCATGAACACCTCAGCAGGTTCCTTACTACTTTTTTGGATTTCTCTAGAAAAGTCAGAAAAAAATTTGAACTTTTGATCCTAAAAGTTGCATTTATACATCAAAAATAAAACAGAGGACTATTATTCTTATCTGGCTCTACAGCAAATGTCACTAAGACTGAGGTGTGTTCAGTTATTACATCCATTGAGCTTTCCAAAAACTCAGTAAGATTGATTGCTGCTCTTGATCCACAGCTGATATCCCCTCCCTGTCCAGAGCACCTTCCTCCACCTATTCCAGATAGATATTGTACACGGACAATGGGGGGCAGCAACTCATTAGAAATACTCAATACCTTTTATAGGCACTTTTTCACCATGTCCACCACATATAGCAAAGGGAACACTGGAAAATGGCCGCCCTATCCTAGAGATACCCAAATCCAAGATTATTATTATTATTAGCATTTGTATAGCGCTACCTTTGTATAGCGCTACCAGACGCACGCAGCGTTGATCATCTGATACAAAAAGACAGTCCCTGCTCAAAAGAGCTTATAATCTAAATAATACAGACAGACAAGACAGTTACGGGTGAGGGAAGTAATGGGTGAGAAGGAAGGAAGGGACAAGGGGAGGGCAATTGAGTAGTGGCTAGGAGCTAAAAAGCAGCAGTGAAAAGGTGGGTTTTCAGCATAGATTTGAAAACAGGTAGAGATGGAGCTAGACGTATAGGTCCAGGAAGTCTATTCCAGGCATAAGGTGCCGCAAGAGAAAAGGAGCAAAGCCTGGAGTTAGCAGTGGAGGAGAAGGGGAACGTCAAGAGAGATTTGTCCAGTGAGCGGAGTTCACGGGGAAGAATGTAGGGAGAGATTAGAGTGGAGAGGTAATGGGGGGCTGCAGAGTGGATGCATTTAAAGGTCAGTACGAGAAGTTTAAACTGAATGTGGAAGCGGACAGGGAGCCAGTGAAGTGACAAGGAGTGGGCTAGTGTGGGTATAACGATTCTGGCGGAAAATAAGTCGTGCCGCAGAATTTTGGACAGATTGGAGAGGAGAGAGATGGCTGAGCGGAAGACCAGTGAGAAGTAAACTGCAATAGTCCAAGCGAGAGGTGACAAGAGTGTGGATAAGGGTTCTGGCAGCGTATTCAGAAAGGAAGGGGCGAATTTTGCTAATATTGTAGATAAAAAAACGACAGGTTTTGGCGATCTGTTGAATATGCGCAGAGAAGGAGAGAGAGGAATCAAAGATGACTCCAAGGTTACGAGCCGAGGAGACAGGGAGGATGTGAGAGCCATTAACAGAGACAGAGAAAGGGGGAAGAGGGGAGGTGGGTTTAGGGGGAAAAATGAGAAGTTCAGTTTTGGTCATGTTGAGCTTTAGATGGCATTGAGACATCCAAGCAGCAATGTCGGACAAGCAGGCTGAGATTTTGTCCTGGATCGAGGTTGAGATTTCAGGGGTGGAGATGTAGATCTGAGAGTCATCAGCGTAAAGATGGTATTGAAAGCCATGGGATGAAATCAGGGTACCAAGGGAAGAGGTATAGATGGAGAAAAGGAGGGGTCCAAGGACAGAACCCTGAGGCACACCAACAGAAAGCGGGATGGAAGTTGAAGAGGATCCACTAGAGTGAACACTGAAAGAACGAAGTGAGAGGTAAGAGGAGAACCAGGAAAGAGCAGGGCCCTGGAATCCAAGCGAGGACAGCGTATCCAGAAGTATAGTGTGGTCAGCAGTGTCGAAAGCAGCAGATAGGTCAAGAAGGATAAGGATAGAATAGAGACCTCTGGATTTAGCCAGTAGCAGGTCATTAGAGACTTTGGTAAGTGCAGTTTCAGTAGAGTGAAGAGAGCAAAAACCAGATTGCAGTGGGTCAAGAATAGGTTGCGACGAAAGAAAGTCAACTTGGAAAGCTAAAGGTGGACAAAGCCATGGGACCGGACGGGATCCACCCCAGAATACTGAGGGAGCTCAGAGAGGTTCTGGCGGGTCCTCTTAAAGATTTGTTTAATAAATCCTTGGAGACGGGAGAGGTTCCGATGGAGAACGGCGGAGGTGGTCCCTCTTCACAAAAGTGGTGATAGGGAAGAAGCTGGAAACTACAGGCCGGTAAGCCTCACTTCGGTTATTGGAAAAGTAATGGAAACGATGCTGAAGGAAAGGATAGTGAATTTCCTGGAAGCCAATAAGTTGCAAGATCCGAGACAACATGGTTTCACCAAAGGGAAATCGTGCCAAATGAATCTCATTGAATTCTTTGACTGGGTGACAGGAAAATTAAATCAAGGACGTGCTATGGACGTAATCTACTTAGATTTCAGCAAGGCTTTTGACACGGTTCCCCACAGGAGGCTCTTGAATAAACTAGATGGGCTGAAGATAGGATCCGAAGTGGTAAACTGGATTAGGAACTGGTTGACGGGCAGACGCCAGAGGGTGGTGGTGAATGGAGTTCGCTCGGAGGAGGGAAAGGTGAGTAGTGGAGTGCCTCAGGGATCGGTGCTGGGGCCGATTCTGTTCAATATATTTGTGAGTGACATTACCGAAGGGTAACAAGGTAAAGTTTGCCTTTTTGTGGATGACACCAAGATTTGCAACAGAGTGGACACCCCGGAGGGAGTGGAAAACATGAAAAAAGATCTGAAGAAACTGGAAGAATGGTCTAACGTATGGCAATTAAAATTCAATGTGAAGAAATGCAAAGTGATGCACTTAGGGAGTAGAAATCCAAGGGAGGCGTATGTGTTAGGCACGGACGGGGAGAGGGATCTTGGGGTGATAGTATCTGAGAACCTGAAGGCGACGAAACAGTGCGACAAGGCGGTGGCCGTAGCTAGAAGATTGCTAGGCTGTATAGAGAGAGGTGTGACCAGCAGAAAAAAGGAGGTTTTAATGCCCCTGTATAAGACGTTGGTGAGGCCCCACCTGGAGTATTGTGTTCAGTTTTGGAGGCCGTACCTTGCGAAGGATGTTAAAAAAATGGAAGCGGTGCAAAGAAAAGCTACGAGAATGGTATGGGATTTGCGTTCCAAGACGTATGAAGAGAGACTTGCTGACCTGAACATGTATACCCTGGAGGAAAGGAGGAACAGGGGTGATATGATACAGACGTTCAAATATTTGAAAGGTATTAATCCGCAAACGAATCTTTTCCGGAGATGGGAAGGCGGTAAAACGAGAGGACATGAAATGAGATTGAAGGGGGGGCAGACTCAGGAAAGATGTCAGGAAGTATTTTTTCACGGAGAGGGTGGTGGATGCTTGGAATGCCCTCCCGCGGGAGGTGGTGGAGATGAAAACGGTAACGGAATTCAAACATGCGTGGGATTGCATAAAGGAATCCTGTGCAGAAGGAATGGATCCTCAGAACCTTAGCTAAAATTGGGTGGCAGAGGGGTTGGTGGTTGGGAGGTGTGGATAGTGGAGGGCAGACTTATACGGTCTGTGCCAGAGCCGGTGATGGGAGACGGGACTGGTGGTTGGGAGGCGGGGAATACTGCTGGGCAGACTTATACGGTCTGTGCCCTGAAAAAGACAGGTACAAAGCAAGGTAAGGTATACACATATGAGTTTATCTTGGGCAGACTCGATGGACCGTATAGGTCTTTTTCTGCCGTCATCTACTATGTTACTATGTTACTATGTAAGACAACGGCGGTGAACAACACGTTCAAGTAATTTGGAGAGGAAAGGGAGAAGGGAGATGGGGCGATAGTTGGAGGGACAGGTAGGGTCAAGTAAGGGTTTTTTAAGGAGTGGAGTGACAACAGCAAGTTTGAAGGCCATAGGAATAGTTGCAGTGGACAGTGAAAGATTAAGGACGTGACAGATGATTGGGATGATAGTAGGAGAGATAGTGTTAAGTAGATAAGTGGGGATGGGATCAGAGGAACAGGTAGTACATTTAGAGGAGGAAAGAAGAAGGGCAGTTTCCTCAGTAGAAACGTCTGAGGAGGAGGAAAAAGAAGGAGAGGAAGGAGAGTAGGGGGTGAGGACTAAGGGAGAGAGAGGAGGGGAAGGTTTGGATGAAAATTCAAGGTTAATCTTATGGATTTTATCATGGAAGTGCTCAGCTAGGGTCTGAGGAGAAAGAGATGGGGGAATTGGGGATGGAGGTACCTTGAGAAGAGAGTTCAGTGTGGCGAACAGGAGTCGAGGGTTGGAGCCAAGGGAAATTGTCAATTGGGTGAAGTAATCCTGTTTGGCAAGTGAAAGGGCAGACTGGAAGGAGTTAAGCATGAATTTGAAAATGAATTTGAAATGAATGAATGAAGATGGCTGCCCCATCCTCAGATGCCCATATCCTGAACGATCAAGGAACATAACACCTTAAGTCATTTGCTGGACTCGCAATCTTGGAATTCCTAAGCTAAGAGTCTGTTTGAGATATAGAGGAAGTCTTAGCTAAGTATTTACGGAATTTACAAAGTGTAATAGATATGAGTTTTTTGCAATGTATCCAGTGCTCAGATTCTAACTCAGTAACAGTGTTCAAAACCTGAGACAAAGAGGCATATTTTCAAAGCACTTAGCCTTCCAAAGTGTCCTAGGTTTCTGAGGGCTTTTTCTCCTAACCTATAAGTGTTTAAGTAGTACTAGAGCATTTGTGAATGAATGAAGCTAAAGCCTGTATATATTTGTATTAGGTTCATAACCCTGTCCCTATAATTTTTGCATTCAAGACCGCTTACTAATTTCATAGCCGCCCTCTGGACCGACTCCATCCTGTTTATATCTTTCCTAAGGTGCGGTCTCCAGAACTGCACACAGTACTCCAAACGAGGCCTCACCAGAGACTTATACAACGGCACTATAACCTCCTTTTTCCTGCTGGTCATGCCTCTCTTTATGCACCCAAGCATCCTTCTGGCTTTGGCCGTCGCTTTTTCTGCCTGTTTGGAAGCTTTAAGGTTGTCAGATACAATCACCCCCAAGTCCCGCTCTTCCTTCGCAAACTGAAGCACTACACCCCCTATACTGTACCGTTCCCTCGGATTTTTGCGACCCAAGTGCATGACCCTGCATTTTTGGGGATTAAACCTTAGCTGCCAAATATCGGTCCATTCCTCTAGCTTCGCTAGGTCCTTCCTCATGTCATTCACACCCTCCAGGGTGTCCACCCTGTTGCAGAGTTTAGTATCATCCATAAAGAGACAAACCTTAAACAGCCCTTCCGCAATATCGCTCACAAAGACGTTAAAAAGAGCCGGCCCTAGGACCGATCCCTGCGGTACGCCACTGACAACATCCTTTTCTTCAGAGCAAGCTCCATTTACTACCACCCTCTGTCTCCTACCATTCAACCAATTTTTAACCCAATCACTTACTCTAGGTCCCACACCGAGGGCACTCAATTTATTTACTAGTCGCCTGTGTGGAACTGTGTCAAAGGCTTTGCTGAAATCCAAGTATACCACATCAAGCGCCCCTCCCACATCCAACTGTTTGGTCACCCAGTCGAAGAAGACAGTCAGATTCATCTGACACGACCTGCTACTAGCGAAGGCATGCTGCCTCGGGTCCCGCATTCCATGTAGTTCAAGAATTGTCACAATCCTCCTCTTTAGAAGCGTTTCCATTAGCTTACTCACCATCAAGGTCAGACTCAGGGCCGTGCCTAGGGTCTCTGGCGCCCCCCTGCAGACTATCAGTTGGTGCCCCCCCCTGCAGACTATCAGTTGGCGGCGGCGGCGGCGCCCCCCCCCCCCCCCCCCCGTGAAAATGATCGCTCACCACTTGCCACACTGACAGGAATTGTCAGCAATATTCTTAGAAACAAATTGCTATACATTGCAAAATAAGATAGCAGATGTAAATTCTCAAAGTGGACATATTCCAAACACTAAAATGAAACTAAAATGATTTTTTTCTACCTTTGTTGTCTGGTGACTTTCTTTTTCTGATCATGCTGGCCCAGTATCTGATTCTGCTGCTATCTGTCCCGTTTCCAGGGCTTCCTTTCCATTTATTTCTTTCCTTTCCTCCTTTCTTCTTCATTTCTGGTCCTCAGCTTCTGCCTATTTTCTTCATCCATGTGCAGTTTTTCTCCTCTCTTCCTTTTCCCTCATTTCATTTCCTTCATCTCTCTTCCCTCCCCTCTATGTCCAGCAGTTTCCCCTCTCTCCCTGAGCCCTGCCCTCCCATCCATGCTCCTCTGTCCCATGCCCCCTCCATTCATTCCTCTCCAGCAATTCCCCTCTCTCCCTGAGCCCTGCCCTCCCATCCATGCTCCTCTGTCCCCTCCATTCATCCCTAATTCCCTATCCAGCAATTCCCCTCTCTCCCTGAGCCCTGCCCTCCCATTCATGCTCCTCTGTCCCCCTCCATTAATCCCTATCCAGCAATTCCCCTCTCTCCCTGAGCCCTGCCCTCCCATTCATGCTCCTCTGTCCCCCTCCATTAATCCCTATCCAGCAATTCCCCTCTCTCCCTGAGCCCTGCCCTCCCATCCATGCTCCTCTGTCCCCTCCATTCATCCCTATTCAGCAATTCCCCTCTCCCTGAGCCCTGCCCTCCCATCCATGCTCCTATGTCCCCTCCATTCATCCCTAATTCCCTATCCAGCAATTCCCCTCTCTCCCTGAGCCCTGCCCCTCCCATCCATGCTACTCTGTCACCCTCCATTAATCCCTATCCAGCAATTCCCCTCTCTCCCTTCCATGACCCCCCCTCGCATCCATGCTCCTCTCTCCCCTGTCCTCCCGCTCCCATGTCCCAGTTGGCCTGGCCCGCCGCCCTCTTCTCCCCCCCCTTCACATCCATGCTCCTCTCTCCCCTGCCCTCCCGCTCCCATTGTTCAACTGCCCGCCCTCTTCTCTCCCCCAACATCCCTTTTCTTTTTTTTTCTTTTTAAATTTACCTCCGTGGCGGTCAGAAGAAGGCGGAACACAGCGAAGGGAAGGTTAGAGAAGTCGGGAGCGCCGCCTCCTTCACTGACGCTGCTGGACCGCCATGGAGGTAAATTTAAAAAGAAAAAAAAAAGAAAAGGGATGTTGGGGGGGGGAGAAGAGGGCGGGCAGTTGAACAATGGGAGCGGGAGGGCGAGCGAGGTGAGCATGGTGCGGCAGCACCCCCCCCCCAGAGGGTGGCGCCCCCCTGCCATGCTTACCCCGCTTACCGTGTTGGCACGGCCCTGGTCAGACTGGCAGGTCTGTAATTCCCAACCTCCTCCTTACTTCCACTCTTGTGCAAAGGAACCACATCCGCCCTTCTCCAGTCCACCGGGACCACTCCAGTTTCTAAGGAAGCACTGAAGAGGTCCGTCAGCGGAGCCGACAGAACTTCTCCGAGTTCCGTAAGCACCCTCGGGTGTATCCCATCAGGCCTCATCACTCTGTCTACTTTTGTTTTTGTTACATTTGTACCCCGCGCTTTCCCCACTCATGGCAGGCTCAATGCAGTGGGCAATGGAGGGTTAAGTGACTTGCCCAGAGTCACAAGGAGCTGCCTGTGCCGGGAATCAAATTCAGTTCCTCAGTTCCCCAGGACCAAGCTCCTCACGAACACAGTCCTCCGTAAATGGGTCTTGGTCCCCATTTAACCTTTGTTTTCTGCAGCCCTACCCCCGGTCTTTCATTCGTGAACACAGAGCTAAAATAATCGTTAAGCAGTTCAGCTTTATCCTTATCATCTTCCACATATTTCTCTCCCTCAGCTTTGAGCCTCACAATGCTATTATGGCACTTCCTCTTGTCCCCCAATTTTACCGTACTAGCTGTATTTTCCTCCATTTGCCGCTTCGCTTTCCTGATAGCTTTTCCAGCTTCTCTTTGCTTATTTAGGTATTCTCTTCATGTTTCTGAGTCGTCTTATAACATGCAAAGGCTAGCTTCCTTTCCCTTATCTTTTCAGCTACTACATTCGAGTACCAGAGAGGCCTTCTTTTCCTCTTACTTTTATGTAATTTGCTACCATAAAGGTTATCATACAGAATACAGCTGCAAGACTAATATACAGATGGAATAGATACACTAGTGTTTCAACTCATCTAAACAAACTGCACTGGCTTCCCATAGCAGAAAGACTCAGGTTCAAAGCTGCTTGTTTAGTTTTTCAAATCTTACAGGGCTTCACCTCTGAACTCCTAAGACCAATTTGCTATATCTAGTTCAATCTAACAGACTGAAAGAAGAACTAATATTAGCATCACCATTTCAAAAGAAATTCAAAATCAGAATATTTTCAGCTCTCTATTCCCCATTGTTGGAGTCAAAATATGGAACTCTCTACCTATTCTGATCAGAACAGAAAACAGTTACCTCAGCTTCAGGAACAGGCTAAAAACCTCTCTCTTCCCAAAGACTGCTTCATAATAATCCATCATGACTTCTACTTCCTAGTATCATCCATTATCCTTTCCTTTTATGTTTTTAGTCTCATGCTTTACACACAATGGTCTCTAATGTTTCTCATACCTCACACTAACACTATCTGCTTTTGTCTCACCTAGAATGTAAACTGCACTGAACCCTGGAAAGGGGATATTACTGGTATACAAGAATTGAATTTTGTAGGTTTTTATTACTTTTTTCCATTCCAACTTTGTCTCGTCGGTTTTTTACTTGAGGCATCTCTGTTCTCGTTTTCTGCATTGGCTTTTTAGTTCCTTTGAATCCTCATTGAATCAAGAGGATGATTTGGCTCTGTATTTCTTCTTCTTCATTATTGGGGTGATTTCATCTAGTAAGGATTTGCATTTTTTTGTCCCAAGTTGTGAAGAATTCTGTGGTTTCAGTTGGTAGGTTTCTAGTGTTTTTAAGGATTCAGTCCCAAAACTCTTGGCCATTAATCTTGCCCCAGGTTTCATACTGAGTCGGTGCTTTCTTGGTTTGTGACAAGATTTCTTTCCAGTTAAGGGTTAGGTACAGTCTGTGATGATCAGACCACGGTATTTCCTCCCAGTTATAGTCTCCTATTTGTAAGTTTTGGCTGGCAATAAATCTGTATGCTAGTAAGTCGAGTGCATGCCCTTTTTCATGAGTTTTGGTTACTGTTGGATACAGGAAATCCCACATTTTTAGTATTTCTCTACATTCTCTAGTGTTTTCATCTTCTATTTCAGCCATATGTAGGTTGATATCCCCTATAAGTATGGTATCGGAACAAGTCACACAGGTGTTGGAGATAAAATCCATGAAGTCTGGTTGGGACTCCTTCCAGTTGCCCGGTGGTCTGTAAAATAGGTTAACACAAAGACCGCCTAGTAGTGATTCATCGGTTATTTTGAGAGTGATTATTTCTAGGTGGGGAGCTATGAATTCTGAAACTGTCTCGGTTTTGAAAAAAAGATTTGTAGAGCACTGCTATTCCTCCTCCCCTTTTCTTTTCTCTGGTCCAATGTGATATTTTTTAACCTGGGTGGGCATAACTCATTTAAGCTTTGGGTCCTCTTTGGAGCGAAGCCACGTTTCTGTGATAAAAATTAGTCCTAATTTTAATTCTTCAATCCAGTCCTTGATGATTTCTGCTTTGTTTAGTACCAATTGTGCGCTAATGCAGCCTACGGGGATGGGTAGACAGCTTTCCTAGTGTGTGGGTTCTAGTGTTATCTTTGTCAATTTCTATTGGTTGTTGTCTCTGCATTTGTTCTGGTATCTCCTGTTTCCCCTATTACATTTGTTTTCTGATGGGTTGTTTCCCCTGGTAGAGTCAGAGGAGCTGTGTTTGGTGTGTTTGACTTCATCTCCTGTGTAGTTTTTCAGTCGCCTGTGATCTATTGTTAGCAGTTTGCTGGTGTTGTCTCCGGGTTGCTCACTTAGTGCATTTGTTCAGTTTTGCTGTGATGTCGTTAGGAGCCAGTGCCTTTGCATAGCTGTGTTCCTTTGTGTCTTTTTTTGTTGTTGTCTCCGTGTACTGAAGCGATGGTTCTGAATAAGGCAGCACTAGGAAAATGTGGCCTTTGAGCTTGTGCTCCTAAGTAAGTGTGTGGTAGCTTGGGAAGGGTTTCCCTTAGGCCCTAACTGTACCAGTTCTGAAGCAATCAGAGGTTACTTACAGTTTGTTCTGCTTGATCGGTAGGACAGGTTAGTGATTAGTAAGATGTGACTCTTCCAGCTTCCACCACCAGCACCGGCATTCAGCATGGCCATTTGCATGGGCAGTTAGCATGGCCGCCCGTGGAACGAGCCTCTGTCGTCACCTCTGCCCTTTGGGATCTTACATTTTTAAAAATTAATTTATTTTCCACTCTGTCCTTTCTCTGCCCGCTTAGCTGCTACCATGCCCCTTCCACCTTTCCTCCTCCAGCTTCCACCACCAGTACAGGCATTCAGTACAGTCGTCGACACGTGCAGTCAGCGTGGCCACCCTGGGCACGAGCCCCTGTCGTCACCTCTGCCCTTTGGATGTTACGTTCCTAATGGACCACACTCTCGAGTGCTTCCCTCTGCTGCAGGGCATGAGCACTCTACAAGGAAAGCCTGAGCATGGGGAAGCCATGCCAGGGCTCAGCAGATTGGTGTTGGTGTGCCGGTAGGACTCTGTGCACCGGTGGGGCTTCGGTGTGTTTGGGGTCGTGGGAAGATGCAGCACCCTCCGCACTTCGGCCGTGGAGCGCACAGGATGTGAAGTGAGCGGAGGCCCCAGACCAGAGAAGCTGCACTGTGGCCCAACAGTGGCTAGTCCCGTCTCAGTGCACCAGGGGTCATGAGGGCCTAGTGCGGAAGATGTGCTACCCTCCATTTTTCAAGTGCACGAAAGGGAGCTCTAGCAATCAATCTTGTCCACCATGGATATGGGTCCGAATCGGGCGATGTCACTGGATATCCCTGTATGATATATAACCTAACGACTGCAAAGTTGACGACTGACAAATCAAAGATTCTACTATGATTGATGATATGAAACAGTGGATGTAGTTTTGTTATTAGGGGAATTTTTTTTTAAATATAGCATAAGGTTTTTATATATTGAACTGTGTAGGTTTTTATTGTTATCCGCACAGATGTGTCAATATAAATATACTTTGAATAACAAGGTTGACAGACACACTCAAAAGCCATTCCTTGGTTGCATAGGGAGAGGAATGGTCACCGAGAAAAAGAAGGTGATAGTGACACTGTATATGGTGAGACCCCATTTAGAGTACTGGTGTACAATTCTGGAGACCGCAGGAAGGTCCTGAAGAAATGTTTCCTACTCATTTTTGTAGGACTTCTTGAGACAGGAAACAGACTGTTTTCTGAAATAAAGGTTTTGTCCACTGTATTTTGCCACTAGATGGCGATCTTACGCAGCTGAAAACTTTAGAGATTGTTGAACTACCTTGTACATTCAGCATATTCTTTTAATGCATCATGTCATTTTATGCTTATTGACAATGTGTTGATCACTCTCTGTCCATATAAAATCTTCTCAGGGATAGAATAAGCAGTCAGATTAAATTAGGGGTATCCAACCTCAGCCCTCACCAGGTCAGCTTTTCAGGCTTTCCCCAATGATATGAATGAGATACATTCGCATACAATGGAGGCAGTGCATACAAATAGATCTCATGCATATTAACTGGGGAAATCCTGAAAACCCGACTGGACTGCAGCCTTTGAGGACCGAGGTTGGATAGCCCTGGATTAAAACAAGTTAGCATACCTCTGGTAGACATCTGAGACTTAACAATATCACCACTAAAATGTATAACCTACAGAAAATTGCCTTGAAGGATTATATGCTGTAAAGGAAGAAAAATGATCTTTGCATCTGCAATGAATTGTGCACATTTTAAAGATGAATACTGTTCACTACACGCTAATTAGGTCTTTTGTACACATTTGCATCTCATTATCCTATTAGAACTGACTTCACATTAATAATTTTGCAAACTAGTTTATGTGTTTTAACTACTTGCGATTGATAAAGCAGGTGTTTAACGTGCTACAACTCAACTGAATAGCCATTCTATAAATCTTATCTGCAGAGCATTTTTAAAACAAATGTCTGTTCTAGCTGGCTTTTGTTCTACTAAATGCAGCCTGCTCAAATGAAGAAAGCTCTCCTATGCGAGTTAAACAGAAGAATGAAGTTTAGTATTCTGGAGCTTTTTTGTCTTCTCCCTTTCACCCATAGCCTCGGCTTTTCCACACCACATGTGAGAAGCCAGGCAAGTCCATGGCAATGACAATGGCCCAGTCTCTGCACTGCTCTTTAACTGGCATAGTTGAGCTTTCCTAAAAAGCAGCACTTCATGTAGCAGGCTAAACCCAGCCACAAATTGACATTTTTGAACTTGGAAACACTAGACTAAAAGGAGCATGTAGAAGACGGAGGTATAAGAACAAACAAACAAAAAAAAGACATTTTCAGTTAGACCAAGATCCACTGAGCCCAGCAATCGGTCTTTTGACAGTGGCCAGTGCAAATCAAGTGTCTGACAGATCCCAAAAAAGCAGCTCAATTTCATGTTGTGCCAAAAGTACAATGAAAACAGTTCAAGTGATGATTATCTTTGCTTTTAAACTTTTTTCTCATAGTTACAGGAGTTTAAATAAGATAATTGAGTTTAACCCCCAAATTTACCTCGCTTTCATAACAGGCAAAGCAATGGATCCAGTCTGCTCCAGATAAAGGCCCTTGAAAACAAAGCTTTCATCTTTCTGAGATTCATCCACGCTGCCTTCTGCCTGCGATTCACCTAAGGTGCCATCTTCTTCAATTCTGAAAGGCTTACATGAAAATCAACTTTAGTCAAAGAAAATCTACAAACTAGAAGGCAGATTCTGCCCAGTCACTTCCAGATCATGTGTCCCTCAATGCAAATGTTTCTCTTCCATTTGAATACACATCAAAAGTTCTAGGAATTACCCTGGACTCATTGCTTACATTTCAGCCTCAGGTGAACAGAGTAATGCAAACATTTTTTTTTTAATTAAAGCAGTTGAGAACTGGACTGACTTTTTTTTTTTTTTTTAAACATCATTTTGCAATTTTGACCCCAATATATAGTGCTGTCTTGATTGTTGTAATTCAATTTATGTTGGAATTATGGTTAGTTTAATAAAGAAATTACAGCTGGTTCAAAATATGGCAACTAATATGATTTTTAAAGTCCAAATTCAATCAGGTCTCATCTCTTTTTACGGAACGTCATTGGCTGCCACTTAAGACTACAAATTTTAAAATTTTGTGTGTGTGTGTGTTTTAAATATTTTGTGGAGACATACCGGAACAGTTTCTATCAATAGTATGCGTTCTTGCTAGAAAACTACCTTGTAGACAATCTAGAAATTTTACGCTTAAGTACACTTCTTTTAAAGGTGTTTGCATTAGTCACTAGAACAATCTTTTTCTTATAAGGCAGCTTCAATATAGAATGCTCTCCTTGAAATCATTAGATCTAAAAATTCTTATTTCTTGTTTAGAAGTTTTAAAACATTTTATTTTAAGGAAATATGCTGTTGAAGTTTTAGTTCTATTTCTGCTCATATATAGACCTTAGATGAAGGAGTAGCCTAATGGTTAGTGCAGTGGAGTGGGATTCTGGAGAACTGGGTTCAATTCCCACTGTAGCTCCTTATGACCCTGGGCAAATCACTTAGGGGTCTTTTTATAAAGCAGGCCATTCTGCTTAGTAAACCAGTGTGTTAGCCCTCCATTGGCCCAGATACAAAAAGACCCCTCAAAAACTTAGGAGTCCTTTTACAATGGCATGCGTTTTTAAGCATGAGCTAAATGCTAGAGATGCCCATATATTCCTATGGGCATCTCTAATGTTTAGCGTGTGCTAAAAACGCTACTGTATGATAGGGAGTGGGAAGTGGACCAAAGACTCCAGGGACTATGGTGATAAAAGAAACAACTTTATTCACAGACTCGACACAGTACTACCGTGTTTCGGCCACAGGCCTGCCTCAGGAGTCTCGATCAATCCTTGAAGCTTGTATGTAATATCGGGTAGTCTTGATAAAGACTATAACCATATCATTCGGGTAATATAGCGTCACTTTCTCGTTTGTCTTTTGTACACCAGAGAGTGACACTATATTACCCGAATGATATGGTTATAGTCTTTATCAAGACTACCCGATATTACATACAAGCTTCAAGGATTGATCGAGACTCCTGAGGCAGGCCTGTGGCCGAAACACGGTAGTACTGTGTCGAGTCTGTGAATAAAGTTGTTTCTTTTATCACCATAGTCCCTGGAGTCTTTGGTCCACTTCCCACTCCCTATCATACAGTAGCGTTTTTCGTGGGAGTTTGTGTTCATCCACCTAGTGGATTGCCTCCTACTAAAAACGCTACTGCAACTTTGTAAAAGACCCCCTAAGATTGTGAACCCACTAGGGACAGAGAAAGTACCTGCATATAATGTGTACAGTGCTGTGCTATACAAACAAAAAAAAGCAACACTGGGCCTTCAAGACTAGGACAACAGGAGTACTTTATTGACAGATGGCCCGACACGGCTATTTATGCATAAGAGACAACTTAATTGTTCACATTAATTGATTTGATTACTTTATTTATTTTTTGTCTATTAGATTGTAAGCTCTTTGAGCAGGGACGGTCTTTCTTCTATGTTTGTGCAGCGCTGCGTACGCTTTGTAGCGCTATAGAAATGCTAAATAGTAGTAGTAGTAGTAGCTTCCACAGGAGCATTTTTTTCGCGCTGCGGCGAATATCTCTGAATTATAGCACTTTGATGTATTGAGGCACTTGACCTGCACAATTTATATATTGCAGAATCAGATTTTGACCCCTGAGGCAGGCAATCATTTGACGCCGTAACATGGCCCCTGTCAGGTCATCTGTCAATAAAGTACTCCTGTTGTCCTAGTCTTGAAGGCCCAGTGTTGCTTTTTTTGTTTGTATATCTTGTTTGTATGCTGTATTGCCCTCTCTATTTGCTTAGTGCTGTGCTATAGAATTGATGACAATTAGTAGTAGTAGTAATAGTATTTTCTGTTTGTAAATTAATTTATTTTGTATTTCTGATGTAAACTACTCCGGGACCTTTTTAAGCGTAGAAGGAGTATATAAGAACAAAGAATAAAATAGAACAGGTTCTTTTTGTGTCTACTTTTAGTACTAGCAAATTTTCTAACACATTTATGCAACTGTAAAATAACTATTTGAGATTCCTTTGCAGCCTCTAAAGGGCAAAACAGTGAAAAAAAGAGTTTCCATAAATGGAAAAATTAGAGCATGATCATTTTGCTCATGTACTCAGGTGCAAAGTGATTTTGCAAAAGCGTACTTCATGTGGACCCCCCCCCCCCCCCCCCGAAACATGAAAACCCACATAAACGCCAAATAAAACTGAGAAGTCGATGCACAAAGCATTAGCTCAGTTTTAACCTAGTTCTAACTTCAGGTTTTACTTGCTGAGCAATGCTCAAATGGTTTCAGCATGAGTATTAACTAGTGCAGAAAACATTACTGCAGATTGGTCAAAAAGAAAAAAAAAAAAGCTTCTTATGTGAATTTAGCACTGGAAAGGGGGACATCAGACCACCTGGGTATTTTTTTTTTTAATATTAGGTGAACGGGGGAATCAGTCATATGGGGCAGCGGGGCTTCTGCTAGACACCAGTGATATGTTTGGGTGGGGGGCAGGAAGAGGGGTTGGAGGAAGTTTTTCAGGGCCCTTGATGCTGTGACATGGTTTTGGTTTTTTGTTTGTTTATCATGATTATTAAATTAGCAAACAACAACCTTACAAACATATAGGAACAATATCAGAACAGAACATAGTAAGGAATATGCATCAGGTACAGTTATTAAAAATCTATTTAACTCCTGCATGCTCCCCCTCCCCCAAAGATGCTACAACTTCCACCCTATCTTTTTTTGTTCTCATGTTTAAGTCAAGGAATGTGGACAAAAGAAAAAGGGGAGATATCAAATAAAGGAACTCAAATGGTATATCAGGAAATAATGAACTTAGAAACATATGGACTCCATTTTTTAATTCTTTAACTACTCATTCCCAAATCCAGTTCCCAGGTTGCTCTATCTGATCCATCCTGTAGGAAGGTCTTGCTTCTTTCTTTTACTTACAACTGGCTCTGGACATCTCTCACCCTCAGCAGGGCTGAGATCCCATAGTCTGAGCCAAGAGGTTCATGGCCTTCTAGGCAGTACCATCCTGAGGGCTATGTGAGCAGTGCAGGGGAAGTAGGGGGCACAAAATTTGCTCCCTGTGGATGCATCGCACAGGGCACTTCCAGCTTGGGACAATTCAGAGGTTTTAGGCTACAAAAGGTTAACTTACATTCTGCATTAAAAATTTCAGTGAAAAGAAACATACTGAAGACTATAATGAACTAAGGTTCAAAACATTAGGCAAAAGACTAAAAAGAGATTTAGAGAAGAATCAAGTTTCTGAATATTTACCTTTTTCTCCACAATAAATGCCATATCATTTCCATTCCAAAAGCTTTCTAAAGGATTTCTTTCACCTTTCCTGATCAATTGCACCTGGAGATCATTCTGGCAAAGTCATAAATGAAAAAACAAAAAACAAAAAACAATTTGTGCATTTCCAACATACTGCCTAACAAATAAGGCTAAACGTGTATTCCAAGTACATGGGACATTAATAAAATTCTATTACTACGGACAGAGCATTTAATAGCCAGAAATATTTTGAAAAATTACTCCTTCCAATGTTTAAGCATCTACTTTAACCTTAAAGGAATATGAAAAGAAATCATTAAAATATTTGTCAGGTAATGCTATTTGAAGGGCAAGGAGAGGCTTTGATCCTTCAGCTTTTTCAGATATTGTAAAAGGGAAATGGAAATGGGACTTGATATACCACCTTTCTGAGGTTTTTGCAACTACATTCAAAGCGGTTTACATAGTATATACAGGTACTTATTTGTAGCTGGGGCAATGGAGGGTTAAGTGACTTGCCCAGAGTCACAAAGAGATGCAGTGGGAATCGAACTCGGTTCCCCAGGATCAAAGTCCACTGCACTAAACCAGTAGGACCTCCACCCCACATCAGAAAAATCCATATTAAGCCATTATTATGATGGATTGGGACAACCCACTACCTTTTTCTGGGATTAGGATCTTGTCAGGTACTTGCGACCTGGATTGGACACGGTTGGTCTTTCCCAGTATGGCAATGCTTATGTACTTCTTGAGTCACTGCTTGTCAGCATTCGTTTACTTAATGGGGTCTGTAAGCACTAGATGCCTTAAGCTACCTTGTTGGAATACTACTTATCTTTATTACACTGTTTAGGGCAATTTGAGCATTGAAGATGTAGAGTTGAGAGGTCACTGTGGGTTTCCCATAAGAACATAAGAGTAGCCACATTGGATCAGACCAATGGTCCATCTAGCCTAGTATCCTATTTTCCAAACAGTGGCCAAGCCAGGTCACAAGTACTACTACTACTACTACTATTTAGCATTTCTATAGCGCTACAAGGCATACGCAGCGCTGCACAAACATAGAAGAAAGACAGTCCCTGCTCAAAGAGCTTACAATCTAATAGACAAAAAATAAATAAAGTAAGCAAATCAAATCAATTAATGTGAACGGGAAGGAAGAGAGGAGGGTAGGTGGAGGCGAGTGGTTACAAGTACCTGGCAGAAACCTCAGGACTGTATGGGTTTGAGTATTTTTATAGAAGTGATTAGGCTGTGCATACAAGAAGTATGGTGGCTCTGCTAGCAAAAGACAGCACAGAAGAATTTGCTTTCAGAACTATTCTAGCCCTCAGTCAGTAAAAGATTCTTCTGTTCACTTAGAATCACTGACAAGAAAACAAAGACACAAATAATACAAGCGATAATGTTAATTACCTCATAGATAAATGGGACTGTTGGAGTCTTTTCTTCATTATATATTCTGCAAAGAGGAAAAAAAATATGCAAATGGATTAAAAAAGTGATAGCTACACTGATAAAAAGGCTCACTCATATTCTAAGAGCAAGCAATTTGAATAAACATTTTGGTGCTTATTTTCAAAGAACACCGACTTACAAAGTTACATAGGGGTTCATTTTTGAAATAGAAAAACGTCCAAAAATTGTCAAAGCACCATTTGGGTGGATTTCTTCTCAAAACATCCAAATCAGTATTTTCGAAACCTGTTTTGCAGAGGTCTACCTACGTATTTTGTCTGTAGTGTGTCCAAATCAAAAGGGGGCATTTCGAAGGTGGGATTAGGGTAGGCTTAGGGTGTGCCTAACACTTGGATGTTTTACAGCCATAATGGAATAAAAACAAAACGTCTAGGGTGAAAACTTCAACGTTTTGGTCTAGACCTGTTTTCTTAACCAATAAGACACAAAAAGGTGCCTTAAATAAAGGACCAGGTATGATCCTGTTCTGGGCGGGGTCCCAGGCAATCAGCTCCACCTAGGCCAGGCAGGAGGAAGTGATGATAACTCACATGACTCCTCGCCTAAGGTATTGAACTTCCAGACCTGCATAACCACAATAAGGCACTTAGAGAAGGGGTGCAATGGAAGCAAAAGCCACTGCCTACCATTATCCCCTAAAAGACAGATTCTAACTCTGTCTATGAGGACTCCTGTGCACATATATTATATTATATATATACTACTACTTAACATTTCTAGAGCGCTACTAGGGTTACGCAGCGCTGTACAAATTAATAACTAAGGATGGTCCCTGCTCAGAAGAGCTTACAATCTAAAGGACGAAATGTCAAGTTGGGGTAGTCTAGATTTCCTGAGTAGAGGTGTTGTGATTAGGTGCCGAAAGCGACATTGAAGAGGTGGGCTTTGAGCAATGATTTGAAGATGGGTAGGGAGGGGGCGTGGCGTATGTGCTCAGGGAGTTTGTTCCAAGCATGGGGTGAGGCGAGGCAGAAAGGGCAGAGCCTAGAGTTGGCAGTGGTGGAGAAGGGTACTGAAAGGAGGGATTTGTCTTGAGAGCGGAGGTTACGGGTAGGGACGTAAGGGGAGATGATGGGAGAGAGGTAAGGAGGGGCTGCAGATCGAGTGCATTTGTAGGTTAGTAGGAGAAGCTTGAACTGTATGCGGTATCTGATCGGAAGCCAGTGAAGTGACTTGAGGAGAGGGGTGATATGAGTATATCGGTCAAGGCGGATACAAATGTAACAAATAAAATAAATAAATAACCAAGTGGGCTGGACGACCCTCTTGGATTTGCCACGTCTTGCTGGTGTTAGGATTTCTGGTGGCCCCCCCCCCCTTGCAATCCATAAATCAGCATCCTCCTCACTCTTGCTTTCTCTCCACACCCCCCCCCCCAATCCAATGCAGCATCTCTTGTTTCTCTTCCCCTTCAGCATCTCTCTCCATGTCCATCATACATTCCCTCTGCGTCCGGCATCTCCTTTCTGTGTCTCTCACCCTATCCTCTCTCCTTTCATATTCATAATTATAAAATGAGTTTATCTTGTTGGGCAGACTGGATGGACCGTACAGGTCTTTATCTGCCGTCATTTACTAAGTTACTATAATATGCTTTCTGTGTTCCCATCCCCTCACTGTACAGCATTACCCCTTCTATGTCTCTATTTGTGCCCATGTCCACCACCCCCACCAGTAAACATCTTTCTCCTCTACCCTCTTCCCCTCAGTCTCTCTCTCTCTCTCTCTCCTTCCCTCTGTGGACCCAGTGTCTCTACTTCTCTCTTCCTCACCCTCCCACCGAGTCCTGCACTCCTCTCTCTCCCAGCTCCCCTTAGTCCAGCACCACCACAGATATTCCAGCATCTCTCTCCTTCTCGCCACCTCAAGCAGTTTCCCCCTTCTTGTACGCAGTCTAGCACCTCTCTCCCTCTCGCCTCTCTTGAATCCAGCATCTCTCCCCAACCCCCATGCACAGTCCGGCAACTCTCTCCCACTCGCCTCTCCCAAGTCATAAGTACATAAGTATTGCCACACTGGGACAGACCAAAGGTCCATCAAGCCCGGTATCCTGTTTCCAACAACAGTGGCCAATCCAGGTCACAAATACCTGGCAAGATCCCAGAAAAGCTCAATACATTTTATGATGTTATCCCAGAACTTTAGGAAGCCGTCCAGACCCTTTTTAAACCCCGCTAAGCTAACAGCCTTTACCACATTCTCTGGCAACAAATTCCAAAGTTTAATTACACGTTGAGTCAAAAATTTACATCAGGCATGGATGCGGTTCAAAAATTCCAATATAAAGGATATATAAACTGATTAACAATTTAATACCAAAAATATTTTTTCAGTCTGTATAAAAGGATTCAGCAAGTGAAATAATGGATCGGTTTCTTCCTGAAGCAGCCGGCTCTAGCGAAACAAGGCACTCTTGTTGAAAAAGAAGACGAGTCTGAAAAACTTCATGTTAGATTCAACAGTGGATTTGATATCATTTTAACTTAGTCCGGTACATCATTCGACAAAAGGATCCATGGGAGGATTCATGAAGTTGGAGTGTTGATATTGATAAGTACTGGTTGTTTGCAAAAATTGCTTTGAATATTTCTAGTTCAGTTTTTTTGATATACATTGTTGATTTTTGAAATTTATGGTGTAGCACTTTCGTTGTTTTTTATACATTATAAAGTACAGTCTTTCATGGTTTCTTAGTTAGCAATGGTATAGGGTAGATTTTTTTAGAATCAATCCTTTCTCTCCAGATTGTAGTTTTTTTCATTGATTCTTCTCCCCCCCCCCCTTTTATGATATAGAAACCAATGATAATGTCCCACTCCATTAAAGTTGGGGGTCAGCCTATTAGCTGCACACATATTCGTGTTTAAATATCCTCACTGGGAGCTTTTGAAGTTTCATTTGTTAAAAACTTTTTTTTTCTGTTTTGGTATTACATTCCTAGTCAAAAATACTATCCTGGAAGCCCAGACCAGATATATTCCATGTATTAGAAAAGGAGGAAGAAAGGCCAAACGACAGAAGCATGGCTAAAAAGTGAGGTGAAGGAAGCTATTAGAACTAAAAAAAAATCCTTCAGAAAATGGAAGAAGGATCTGACCGAAAATAATCTCTCTATATAAAAGGCAACACCAACGTTCTATGAAGCCTCCAGCCGGAAGTGTGAAGGGGGGAGATATCCGGTTTCCCTATGAGTGTCTGCCCCGCCCTCTCTGTAACACAGTCAGTGAAGGAAAACAGCAGAGCACGAAATCAAATCAATCAAATCGCTGGCTCTGTAACAGTGAAGGACTCAGAGGGGGGAGGGGAGAGAGGCCAGAGGGCAGGGACACACACACTCCCACATGCACACAGAAGAAACCATTGCTAGCCCCCGTTTCATTTGCATCAGAAACGGGGCTTTTTTACTAGTAGAAATATAAAAGCAAAGCATTGATAAGGAAGACAAAGATTTTAAAAGAAGATTGTGCTGGAGGCAAACACACATAGAGGCATATTTTCAAAGCACTTAAACTTACAAAGTTCCGTGGAGGGGCATAATCGAACGCGAATGCCCATCTCCATGGGCATCTATCTCCGAGAACGGATACGTGAAGGGGTGGGACAAACTGTATTTTTGAAAAAAATGGGCGTCCATCTTTTTTCCGATAATACGGTTTGTGCCAGCCAAATGCATCGGATTTGTGCGGATTGAGCTGGGCAGATTCGTTTTTCAGCGATAATGGAAACCAAAGGCGCCCAGCTCAAAAATGACCAAATCCAAGGCATTGGGTTGTGGGAGGGGCCAGGATTCGTAGTGCACTGGTCCCCCTGACATGCCAGAACACCAACCGGGCACCCTCGGGGGCACTTGTAACAATTAAAAAAACAAAGCAAACTACCTCTGAAGTCCATAGCTCCCCTCCTTTGGGCGCTGAGCCCCACAACTCTACACCATTACCATAGCACTTATGGCTGAAGGGGGGCACCTAGATGTGGGTAACGTGGGTTTTGGGGGCGGTTTGGAGCGCTCCCATTTACCACCACACGTGTAACAGGTAGGGGGGGATGGGCCTGGGTCCACCTGGCTGAAGTCCACTGCACCCACTAACAACTGCTTCAGGGACCTGCATACTGCTGTGATGGAGCTGGGTATGACTTTTTAGGCTGGCATACAGGCTGGAAAAAAAAAAGTTTTAAAGTTGTTTTTTTTTGGGTGGGAGGGGGTTAGTGACCACTGGGGGAGTCAGGGGTGGTCATCCTCGATTCCCTCCGGTGGTCATCTGGTCATTTAGGGCACTTTTTTGGGACTTGTTCGTGAAAAAAAAGGGTCCAAAAAAGTGACCCAAATTCGCGCTAAAAACGCCTTTCTTTTTTCGATTATCGGCCGAGGACGCTCATCTCTCCTCGGCCGATAAACACACCTCAGTCCCGCCTTCACCACGCCTCCGACACGCCCCCATCAACTTTGGCCGTTTCCACGACAGATTGCAGTTGAAGACGCCCAAAATCGGGTTTCGATTATACCGATTTGGATGCCCACGGGAGAAAGATGCCCATCTCCCAATTTGGGTCAAAATATGGGCATCTTTCTCTTTCAAAAATAAGCTGGATAGTAACCTATGGAACTTTGTAAGTCTAAGTGCTTTGAAAATGAGCCCCCTAGTAAAAACTTTTTCAGGCATATTAGAAGCAAGAAGCTGGCAAAAGAATCTGTTGGACTGCTAGATGACAGAGGGGTAAAAGGGGCACTCAGGAACGACAAGGCCAAAGTGGAGAGATTAGATTAATTCTTTGCTTCGGTCTTCACCGAGGACGATGTGGGAGACATACCAATGCCAAAAATAGTATTAATGCTGACAATTCAGAGAAACTGAATCAAATCTCTATAAACCTGGAAGATGTAGTGGGGCAATTTGACACATTGAAGAGTAGCAAATCACCAGGACCAGATGGTATATAATCCCAGAGTACTGACAGAATGGAAAAATGAACTTGCAGAACTGTTGTTCATAATATATAATTTATCTTTAAAAATCAAGCATGGTACCGGATGATTGGAGGGTGGCCAACGTACCGCAAATTTTTTTAAAGGGTTCTAGAGGTGATCCAGGAAATTATAGACCAGTGCGCCTGATGTCAGTGCCGGGCAAAATGGTAGAGACTATTATAAAGAACAAAATTATAGAGCATATACATAAGAATGGAATAATGGTGATAGGAGAGTACTACCGTCCGCCTGGCCAGAACGACAGAACGGACGCAGCAATGTCAAAGGAAATTAGGGAAGCAAATAAAATGGGCAATGTAATAATAATGGGTAATTTCAATTATCCGGATATAGACTGGGTTAATGTAACATCGGTACACGCCAGAGAGATAAAATTTCTTGATGAAATCAAGGACAGCGTGTAGTTGGACTCTGGAACTCGTTGCTGGAGAACGTAGTGACAGCAGCTGGCCTTACAGAGTTTAAGGGGGGTTTGGACAGATTCCTGAAGGAAAAGTCCATTTAACATTATTAAAAAACTAGTAAAAAAGGCCCATTTCTGACACAAATTAAACGGGTGCTAGCAAGGTTTTCCTCGGAGTGTGTATGTTTGAGAGAATGACTGTGTGTGAGAGAGAGAGAGTGAATGTGCGAGTGTGTGTGTGTGTGAGAGAGAGAGAGTGAGTGAGTCTGGGTGCGAGTGTGTCTGTGAGAATGAGAGTATGTGCAAGTGCATATGCGAGACACAGTGTGAGAGAAAGAGAGTGTGTTTCACACAGATACAGTGAGTGCGAGAGAGAGAGTGTGTGTGAGACACAGACTCCCTGTGAGATTGAGTGTATGAGACCAAGAGAGTGTGTGAATGACTGTGTGACACATAGAGTGAATGTGATACAGTGTGAGACATAGAGTGTGTGAGAGACAGTGTGTGAGAGTGAGAGAGAGAAAGACATTAACTGTGAGAGAGAGAGTGTGTGTGTGTGTGTGTGTGTGTGTGACAGAGATACCCGCCCCTCTCAGGTGTTAGGCCCCCCCCTCCCTCCCTCCCTCTGGTGTCTGAGTGTTACTGTGCAGGATGCTGAGCTCTGGCTGTGCTTCAAGGAACTGACCAATCCTATTTAATAGAATGCACCTCCAACATTCTGAAGCCGAGAAACCTCGTGTGGTTGGTCACTTCTGCTTGTGCCGAACCCGGAAGTACGTGATGTCAATTCAGGAGATGGATACAGAGAGCAGGAATGCCTCAGCCATGCAGTAAGCTTCAGAATGTTGGAGGTGCGTTTTATTATATTGGATTATTATATATATTATTTTTTTTTGGGGGGGGGGTGTTTGCCGGGTTCTTCAAGCCTGGATTGGCCGCTGTCGGAGACGGGATGCTGGGCTTGATGGACCCTTGGTCTTTTCCCAGTATGGCGGTGCTTATGTGCTATGAGACAAAGCCAGCGTGCATTTAGTCAAGAGAAATCTTACCTCACTAAACATATCAGTGTTGTAGAACACAATTTTCTCTTTCAGATGATACTGTTCACAAGCTGATTCAGGCAGACTCTTTTTTAATAATTGTCTTTGAACTTTGGTACAACTTTGAAGAGATCCTGCAGGGCAGTTATAGGTGCTGGTTAGTTGCAAATCTGGCAGTATTATGTCCAGCACAAGCATAATGCTTGTTCAAAATTTCAAGTCCGTATCTTTGTTTGCATGGAAGTTGTTGCAGTCTGAATATTTGTCCAAATATGTTCCGATGAGTCGCGACCAATTTTGATGCACACTTAGTCAACTTGTTTGACTGGATTTTGCATCCATAATGTTAAAATGTATTTCATCGGAATTAGCATCAAAAACTGTACAGGATTTGAATTTTTTAGCCATTCTTATAAATGTGTTCGGATTTTATTAGACCACAAAAATGGCATTTTGGTAAATGTTGCGCGCTCATGGACTGACAACCTTTCAGAAAAGGGGGTCTAGATCTGCAACTATTGCAGTTACTCAAATTTTGGGAAACTTCGTTTAACACCTGACTCGCACAACAGATAAAATTTGAACAAAATTGGAAAACATGATGGTGGGAACTTTTTTTAATTTTAGACCACTTGGCATGGAATGACCCACACATCAACAGACCAAAAACCTATCCCACACTTTAGAAGGACATGGGCACCTTCAAACATCTCAAAGGTGACTAACAACTGACTTGAGAGGCCACTCCCACCCTGACCTATATCATCTGTCATTTTACCATCCCAACAGATCAATCCAGAACTTGTGGGTTATGCATATCTACCAGTAGGTGGAGATAGAGAGAACGATAGAGCCTACTGTGCAGCAGTTCCTATCAGTATTTTATTTATTTGTTACATTTGTATCCCACATTTTCCCACCTATTTGTAGGCTCAATGTGGCTTACATAGTACCGGAGTGGCGTTTGCAGACTCCGGTGTAAACAAATACAAAGTTTAAAAGGCGGTTAGCTTGACAGAGTTTAAAAGGGGGTTAGATGGTTTCCTAAAGGACAAGTCCATAAACCGCTACTAAATGGACTTGGGAAAAATCCACAATTCCGGGAATAACATGTATAGAATGTTTGTACGTTTGGGAAGCTTGTCAGGTGCCCTTGGCCTGGATTGGCCGCTGTCTTGGACAGGATGCTGGGCTCGATGGACCCTTGGTCTTTTCCCAGTGTGGTATTACTTATGTACTTATGATTGTGGCAAGATACAGTTCATGTGGCATAGCCACATTAGGGAAGCATACAACGGAAGTGTTGTGTTATGTCCTTTACTTATTTTAGTATTAGTATGTTGTAGAAATCGGCATTTATGTTGTGTTTGTAGGGTATGCCTTTTTAAACAGGTTTTTAGTGATTTCCGGAAGTTTAGGTGGTCGTACGTAGTTTTCAAGGCTTTTGGTAATGCGTTCCACAGTTGTGTGCCTATGTAGGAGAAATTAGATGCATACGTAGATTTGTATTTGAGTTCTTTTGGAGCTTGGGTAGTGCAGATTTAGGTACGTTCGTGTTGATCCGGATGTCTTTCTAGTTGGTAGGTTGATCAGGTCTGTCATGTATCCCGGGGCTTCGCTGTAGATATTTTTGTGAACCGTAGTGCAGATTTTGAAGGCAATGCGTTCTGACTGTGATTCATGTAGTATTGAGAATTTGTTTATGTAATCTGTCAGTTGTTTGGTTACCATGCTTTCCATCAGTTTGACTGACAATGGGATGGATGCTACTGGACGGTAGTTAGTGATTTCATTGTTGTTTTTTTTAATGACAACTTCAGCTGGCTTTTGAGATACGTGTACTTCTTTGCATGACATATGCTTAAAGTTGTGATGCACCCTTTGACAGATTCAAATAGCAGGAAAACAGAAAGGAGATCATGAATGTATTTCTCTCTTTAGCACTCTCAAGTGTCCAGAGTGACTAATAAGCCAGAGATGGTTTCGCTCATTATGGGCTACATTCTGTATATGGCATCCAAAATTCAGGCGTGTTGGAATAACGTGCGTTGGAACGGGCATATCTAGACACAGACATTTACACCACTGAAAATGTGGTGTAAATGCCTGCACCTAAATGTACGTGCATTCCCCTGAATTCTAAAACAACATGCGCAAATGTGATTGACACCCCTGACATGCCCACACTACTCCCATGGCCACACCCCCTTTTCAGCTAGCATTTCTTTTAAAAATATGCTTAAAAAGAAAGGCACATAAATTCCAATTATTGCCAGTAAGTGATATTTATCAGCCAATTATCATCCCTAATTAGCTCATTACCCAATTAAGTAGCGCAGATAAATTGGCCACAGGCATATTCAATAAACTGGAGAACATGTCTGAAAGCAGGACGTATGGAAACCGTCTGAATGGGATCCTCACCTTTTGACAGCATACAAAAATCTCTTTTACTTCATTTTACTCTGAGATCAAGAAGGAAAAATTATGATCTAATTTTTCAAGCTAAGATTTATGACATGGGAAATACCCAAAACCTTCTAAAATAACACACATTTTCTTTATAAAGCTTCAAAAAAATATATAACCTACAACCTAACGTACCTTTGCAAAAATGTGTGCCACTCCACAGCTGCCTGATGTCGGCTTTTCCACATATTTGTAGTGTTATCTCATCATTCGTCTAAACTAAGGGGGGAAAAAAGACCATTTGTTGAACAAACTTCCGCCCTCTAATGTCACAACACAACCGAATCGCGCGGGCTCGGCGCGTCACTTCCGGAGATATATATATATTTTTTTTTTTTTCTAAAATATAATAATTTGAAACACTGTGATAAAGTAGTAGCTCTAAATGTTTATTAAACAAGTTTTCGCGTCCGTGAAAAATAATATCGATTAGTCAAAAGCGATGAATATTTTCGATGAGTCCTTCCTGTTACGTGTTCCTCCGCGGTAAAAGTAGTGCCTCGCTTCTGGCCCAGATAGATCAGCAAAAGAAGGCTGGAAGAAGACTTTTGCAGGCAGAAATCCTCGGAGACCCGGCTGGAGAATTTTTCCGCAGCGCTTTCGTCCGGGACTGTTCTGGTTTTGTGAGCCAGGTGTGAGGGCTCCTGGAGACATATATAGTTCCCGGGGAGTAGTGCGCGCTTCCTTTTTCCTTCCGTGGCCGCCGTCGACAGAGAGGAGCGCGTGGAGCTCGGCGAGCCGAGGGGACTCCTGCCAGCCATGGTGAGGCGGTGGGGCCGGGGCGGCGTAGCCGAGGGAGAAGGGGGGGAAAGGGAGCCGTTAGGAGTGGTGTAGTGAGGACCTACGAGCGTGGGTGAAGGAATGAAGGCGAAATGTGGCGGCCGGAGCCTTGGCCCTGCCGGAGCCATTTTAGCGCTGTGGCTGCAGCGTGTCTTAGGGGGTGGGGGAGGGGCGCGTCGACTGCTGCTGCTTTCAGAGTAGTTTAAAGGCTTGGAATGTGCTTTATTATGGCTGTAAAAAAAAAATAATAATAAACTTTTCAGTTGCCTGTTTTTTGTTCTTAATAAGTGGACCCGGCGTATGTGTGACTTCGGTGGGCGCTACAGAGGGAGTCTCTAGTGTTTGGGCTAAATTCAGTTCGGGGGGGGGGGGTTCCTAGCAAAAGGTGTAGGTACTCAAATGCTAGGCCACCCTTCAGGGGTGGGGTGATCACCGAGGGGCTCGTCCCACAATACGATCTACGAGCAAAACCACCTTCCGCAAACTACTCAAGACCCATCTTTTTGAGAAAATTTACGAAAAGAACCAAAACACACAAAGCCCACACTCACTGTTCAACAGTGCTTCATTACAGCCACTCTGAATTTCTCATCCCCCCCCCCCCCCCCCCCCCCCGTAATCTCACCACGCTCGTACCTCTCTCTACTCACAGAAAATGTATACCAAATGCTTTCCTGTCATTATATACTGCCCCTTTTAGTTTCCCGCTGGTTCCTTCCAATGTATCGCCCCTCTTAGTTTCCCGCTGGTTCCTTTCCAAGGTATCACCCCTTTTAGTTTCCCGCTGGTTCCTTTCCAAGGTATCACCCCTTTTAGTTTCCCCGCTGGTTCCTTCCCAATGTATCGCCCCTTTTAGTTTCCCCGCTGGTTCCTTTCCAAGGTATCACCCCTTTTAGTTTCCCGCTGGTTCCTTTCCAAGGTATCACCCCTTTTAGTTTCCCGCTGGTTCCTTCCCAATGTATCGCCCCTTTTAGTTTCCCCGCTGGTTCCTTCCCAATGTATCGCCCCTTTTAGTTTCCCGCTGGTTCCTTTCCAAGGTATCACCCCTTTTAGTTTCCCGCTGGTTCCTTTCCAATGTATCACCCCTTTTAGTTTCCCGCTGGTTCCTTTCCAATGTATCGCCCCTTTTAGTTTCCCGCTGGTTCCTTCCCAATGTATCGCCCCTTTTAGTTTCCCCGCTGGTTCCTTCCCAATGTATCGCCCCTTTTAGTTTCCCCGCTGGTTCCTTCCCAATGTATCGCCCCTTTTAGTTTCCCCGCTGGTTCCTTCCCAATGTATCGCCCCTTTTAGTTTCCCCGCTGGTTCCTTCCAATGTATCACCCCTTTTAGTTTCCCGCTGGTTCCTTCCAATGTATCGCCCCTTTTAGTTTCCCCGCTGGTTCCTTCCAATGTATCGCCCCTTTTAGTTTCCCGCAGGTTCCTTCCAATGTATCGCCCCTTTTAGTTTCCCCGCTGGTTCCTTCCAATGTATCGCCCCTTTTAGTTTCCCCGCTGGTTCCTTCCCAATGTATCGCCCCTTTTAGTTTCCCCGCTGGTTCCTTCCCAATGTATCGCCCCTTTTAGTTTCCCCGCTGGTTCCTTCCCAATGTATCGCCCCTTTTAGTTTCCCGCTGGTTCTTTTCCAATGTTTCAATGATCTTTTCCATTGTTATATTCCTTGATGATACTTGACTTTGTCTCGCATAACTCCTCATAATGTAATCCATAACTGAGTTGTAATAAACTGTATTTCCAGCTTTCATAACGTATTGTAAGCCACACTGAACCCACAAAAAGGTGGGAAAATGTGGGATACAAATGCAATAAATAAAATAGCTAGGCCCCACATGAAGCCAGTCAGAGAATCTATGACAAGATAGAATTGGTGTGTAGAGCCTGAGCATGTAACCCAAAATCCTTCTGTAACACCAAGTGCCTGTTCTCTTCTCATTTCCACTATCCATGATGTATTGTAAGCCGCATTGAGCCTGCAAAGAGGTGGGAAAATGTGGGATACAAATGCAATAAATAAGCTCTTTCATTAAAACTTGGGGACCGTGGGTCAATTTTTGCAGACAATGGAAAAGGTGCCGGTACTCAGTACCCCCTCAAAAAAAAAACCCTGGCTAAATTCAGTCAATATTTTACATTCTTATGCCAAAGGTGACCAAGTAGTGCATATTTGGATGGGGAGAAGAGTTCTTATTTCAGGAGGCCGTGGGTACCTGCGTGCTCATTCATATCCTTTTTTTTTAGGGGGGGGGAGTTGGCTTCTAAAGCTTACCTCAAGTTATCTGCAGCAGGGCCCATAGGAATAAAATGGGCCCTGCTGCAAATAACTTGAGCTAAAATTTAATAAACGGGGGGGGGGGGGGGGGTTAGTTATGCTCCACAGCCCATCACTTTCTAATTTCTTTTTGGGAGGGGGGAGAGGGCTGTGATAGTGTGATTTATACAGATTCTGGTTTTTGTCTTGGGTGTGACTAAACCTAACAAGATCAGGATTTAGTTAGGCAATAGCAAGCTTTATTTTTTTTTTTATATTACTACTTCCAGTACTTACCATTTGTATAGTGCTACTAGACATACACAGTGGCACTATGTCTTGTACAACTGGATAGCCCCGATGGTGGGGTGAAGTTTTCCAAGTCATTATTTCCTTCTGAGCAGCAGATGAATCCAGAGACTTGTGGGCCATGATGTCTACCAACATCTGGAGATAGCACTAAACTGAACTATGTGTTATAGGGGATAAGCTCCTTGGCCAGGTAATGTTCTCTATCTCCAGCAGAGGGTGAACGGACTCTGGCAAGCTCCATCCCTTCTCTGCTACTACAGTTCCTGTCCTGTGTTTCTGGGTTCAGTGAAGCTTCAGGGTATTTAAGCTAATTGGTGCCTACTTTTTTGGGGGGATGGGGTACACCTGGTGGTGACACATTGCTCCCCAACCTCTGTTCACCCTTCCTGCTGCTTGCCATTCTTCCTTACAGGGTACCCAAAAAATAAATTGTCTATTGCTTATATTGATTTATTCTTACAGTACAGTGCCTTGAGTGAATTATTTCAAAAAGGCAGTAGATACATTTTAATAAATAAAATAACAGGTATTAAGGGGATTTGTTGGCAGTTTTTCTGCCCTGGGACCTCTGGTCTGGAGGGGGTAACTTTAGCCTTATTGACAGCATTAACCTCTGCAGAGGAACTTTCCTTTTCCCTGAGATCTGGAGTTGATCAGTACACTTTTAAATTGTCCCTGCACTAATTTGTCCCAGTTCATCTTTTTTTTTTTTATATTTTGCTCACACCTTTTTCAGTAGTAGCTCAGGGTGAGTTACATTCAGGTACTCTGGATATTTCTCTGTCCCAGGAGGTACTCTGGATATTTCTGTCCCTTGATTGCCTTTATGGCAGGGACAGGGCTTGACAAATCCCAGGTGCCAGATTGCTCCGATCTGACGAAGGGCAATCTTTGAAAGCTAATCAAGAAAGGTATTAAGTTATGTCCAATAAAAAAGGTATCATATTTTATTTTCCATGTTTTATTTGTATTGATTACCTTTAAAAGTGGACTAACACGGCTAGCACACCTCTCTATTCTTGACACTTAAAAATTGCACTTGGCACATGGGATTTTATGCCCTTGAATTGTGGGGTTTTTGTTGTGGTTTAGAAGAAACTGCATGTTTCCTGCTTTCCATTTTTTCCGTCGTATTCCATTTGTATACAGCCCTTATAACTAGGAAGTTCGGGAGCTCTCATGTTTGTTCCTGCAAAGTGGGGTACCAGAGTCTCACAACGTGCAAGTGGGTTTTCTCAGGAGGCATGCCTAGGATCTAGGGGAGTGAGAATTTATTTTACATTTATATCCCACGTTTTCCCACCTATTTGTAGGCTGAATGTGGCTTACATACTACTGGAGAGGAGTTACAGACTCCGGTGTAAACAAATACAAAGTGATGTGGTAAGATAAAGTTCATGTGGCACAGCCACACTAGGGAATCGTACAAGGGAAGAGTTGTGTAATGTCCATTACGTTCTTTAGTTTTGTTGTGTTGCAGAGATCAGGCATTTATGTTGGATCGGTAGGGTATGCCTTTTTAAACAGGTTTTTAGTGTTTTCCGGAAGTTAAGTGGTCGTTCGTAGTTTTCAATGTGTCCCACAATTTTGTGCTTTTGTAGGAAAAACTGGACGTGTAAGTTTGCAGCTTGGGTAGTGCAGATTTAGGTACGTTTATGTTGATTCGGATGTGTTTCTAGTTGGTAGGTTGATCAAGTCTGTCATGTATCCCGGAGCAAGAGTTGTCACTTGGTATTTCAGCTGAAACCGAAATCTGAAATGAAGTGTCTTCTGCTGCAGAAAAGACTGGGGCTCAGCACGAATCAATACCCTGCTCCAACCTTGGCCAAGGATGGGAAATCTGTACATCTTCCCCATGTCCTCTGATTGGTCAGCTCCTAAGGATGGTGGCCCTCTCTGTGATACTGGAGATAATGAATCCATTTTGTTGTCAGACGGGCTATTGGTGCTTTTTTTGTGGGCCGTGCAAAGTACCCGCAGCCATGAAACTGTCATGGCTGTTGGACTAATGAAGTGATTTTAGTTACCTATGTGCTTGCCTAGGAGGAGATCCTTGCATTCATGCTTCCAGAGCACAGGCAGCCTCTATGGAGGCTTGGGAATCAGCCCAGAGGATATTTGCAAAGTGATGACACAACTCTCTCTCCACTCCTTCTTGTGAAGTATTACAATATTGATGTTCAAGCCAGGGGTGATACCTTTTTGCCAGTGCGGGAGGAGGGGGCTGGTCATTTGAGGATTGAGCCAGAATTTTTATTTATTGGGATTTATTAACCGCCTTTATGAAGAGATTCACCCAGAATTAAGTCTGAACCCTTAAATATGTAGTAGTCACTCTGTTCTTGGGCTTGATAATCTTTAAAGGAAATGGTGTTTGATTTACAAAATTTATTACACAACCTACTGTCTTTGAATAGAGCAGTGTGGTTTACATTTTATGTTAAAATGCTATATATAAAATCTATACCAGTACTAAATTCCCTTTGATTTTGAAGGAGGTGGGCATAGGGTATAGGTCGGTTATCTCTGGAAGATACCTTAGGGGGGGGGGGGATGAGAGGGTAGGCACAGTATAGGGGGGAGGGAAGCTTCTGGGGGTGGAACAGACTTCCTGAGCCCATACGCCGTGCGCCCTCCCTGCCCATTTTCAAGTCCTTACTCAAGGCCCATCTCTTCTCCCTTGCTTTTGGCGCCTAACCACCTTCCCCTTTCCTGATACCTACACTGGCTACATAGCTTGTTACCGTTAGATTGTAAGCTCTTTTGAGCAGGGACTGTCCTTCCCCATGTCTAAACTTGTACAGCGCTGCGTAACCCTGGCAGCGCTATAGAAATGCTAAGTAGTAGTAGGGACAGAGATAGTGGCACCACACGGATGCGATGTGATTCTCCTGCTTAGTGGATGATACATTGTTGATTGGCAGAATTACAGTATAGGGCGGGGAAGAAATTACATGAATAGAGCAATGAAATACATAACCAAGACCACAGAATGTTGTCAGCAGTCTACATTTTATTTTTCAAAAACTTTTTGTTGAGTAATGCCCAGGTTGCTACTTGATACATTTCAAAGTTAAAATATAGGTTTCTTGACAATAGTTATGTACAGCACATTTGCATATATATGCCAAAGTTAATCAATATATTAATACGGAAAGGGGGGATGGGGGAATACAAAAGAAAAAATGTTGATGATAGCTGTTTAGCTGTATTAGTACAGGTTTGAAATGCTTATTACCAAAGTTATACCGATTGGCATGGAATTGTTTCATATATTCATCAATTCAAAAAAAAATCTATACTTTACCAAAATACTGTAATTTATTATATGGAAAATTAAGGCAGCCACAGCCTGGTAGAATTGTACATAGTTTGATATTGCTTTTGGTTCCAAAGGAAGAGTGTTCTGGAAGGTGCTAGTGGTGTAGAATATAGTTATATTCTATGAAACCAGCTAAGAATGTGCTGCTGTCTTTCTCTAAGAAGTCCAGGTTCTGTATATCCCTTTGGTTAGTGCAGCGGACTCTGATCCTGGGGAACTGGGTTTGATTCCCACTGCAGATCCTTGTGACTCTGGGCAAGTCACTTAATCCTCCATTGTTCCAGGTACAAATAAGTACCTGTATATAATATGTAAACCGCTTTGAATGTAGTTGGAAAACCCACAGAAAGGTGGTATGTAAGTCCCATTCCCTTCCCCCCCCCCCCCCCCCCCCCCCCCCCCAAGGAAAACTTGTGTAAGGCAGACAACAAAGGTGACAACTGGCAACCAAGTTGGCCATTTTCTAGGCTCTTTGTAGCCTTTATAGTAGGGGTTTTAGGACAAACTAAAATAGACCTAGATAGCTTGCATTACAATGTGAAAAGACTGACACCAGTTCAAAACAAGCTTCCCTTACAGCCACACATGCCTATGTTCCTATTGATGAGGTGGTGAAGAATAGGTCAAACCTGTCGCCTGATATATTATCTGGATTATGTTGCATAACTAAGTCTGCATTTACTGTCATCCTTTTTCATTTCAGGCTTGTGCACGTCCTTTAATATCGGTATACTCTGAAAAGGGGGAGGCATCGGGCAAAAATGTTACTCTCCCAGCTGTCTTCAAGGCTCCTATTCGCCCAGATATCGTAAATTTTGTTCACACAAATTTACGCAAGAATAACAGGCAGCCCTATGCTGTGAGTGAACTAGCAGGTGAGGTAGTACATACACATAACTTATTCTTGTTTTCATTCTGAAACCTTGACTTTAGTTTTTATTAATTACTAGAAATGGATAAGTAGTTAGGGTAACGTAAGTGTTGTGCATCTAAGTGCTTATAAAATTACCTCTGGGTATATATTAACAGAAGTACCGAATAGCATATTTTACTATATATGAAAAATATTTGGCCGACTAAGAATAATGGGCATTGAGCTTTAACACAAATCATAAAAGAAGCAATGTCACATCGGAGATCAAGTGTTTATTTTGGTAGGATTTAGCACAGAGCCCTGAATTATTTGTATTCAAATCACTATTTGGCCAATTAAAATTTAATATTTGGGGCACTATTCAGGGCCAAATCAAATATAAATATTTGGTGCAGCCCTAATTGGTATACCTGGGCATGGTGGTGCAAGCTTAAGAGAAAAAGCTAGCCTGCCTTTCACAAGGTGTATCTTTGTATAGGAGCATTTGGGGAGGAATTTCATACAGGCACTTATGTTATTTCTGTAGATACTTACGTTGCACCATTCACAACATAAGCATCCTGAGCAGAGACATAATAGCTCAGTGGTTAGAAAAGCAGGTCAGAAGCCAGGGTTCAAATCTGCTTCTCCCACTGATGCTCTGTGTTCTTGGACAAGTCGGTTTACCTTCCATGTACAGCTCCAGCTAAATAGTAAGCCAATTTGAGCAAAGATAGAACTTGCTTTGAGCTCAGGGAAAGGTGAGGAATAAGTCTAAACACCAAATTGGTTCATAAAATTACTGACTATGGCTATATGGATTTGGTAAAAGAATCATTGTGGCTTCAACAATATCCATTAAGCTTCAGGTTTTGTTTTAGTATGATTACTAATTTCTGTAACACAACTAGATGTGTGCAGCATTATATACACATGCTCTTCCTTAAATGTTCTGTATATTTGGTGCAGAACATGCTTTGAAAAGACAGAATAGATGCTAAAAATAAGATGTCATCCCTGCCGACCAGCAAAACTGAATCTTGCCAGCGACATCACCAGCATAAGCAGAGGTGCTCCCTGGAACAATCCCAGTATTTTTCTCTACCTTCAGCAGATGGTAGGTTGTGCTGACTGTGCTCCTGTCCCTGGTGTAGCTCCATGCTCTGGCTACAGGCACACACAGCATGACCAAGCCTAATGGCCATTCTCAGGTCAGTCTCAGGACCATACCTGGTTGAGCTCAGAGTTAGGGTCCCACAGTCCTTAGTCACTCTTTTTGGAGCCATTGTGTGAGGTTTGGCTCGGTCCTGTGGGGCCTGGCCCAAGGGGTGCAGATCCCCATCCCCTCACCCCTCTTGTCTGTTCACCCTGTTTGGGTGTACTCTGCACAGGCTCCCCCTGCAGCTCCCAGGGTTTCCAAAAGTGCTTGTTTGGCAGCACATATACCACACACACAAAAAATGGCCTGGCTAGCTTCATGCCCTTTGTCAGGGGCTAATGCTATTGTAAAGTACCAAGTAGGGAATTTCCCTGTAGGCACACCCAGAGAGCTGGGGACAGCAGAGATGCTGGAGCCCTGGGCCAAGGTAGACTGGGGCAGTCAGATGGGCCTGCTTTTGTCTACCTGTTCTTATGCTGCTGATGTCATTGACAGAATTAATTTTCTCCACCTCCTGATAGGAAGGAATAACACCTGGTTCAGAACTGTTGCTGGCTAAAGAAAAGAAAGTCATCACGTAAGACATTTATCCATGAACTCTCAGGCACCACATCAAACGCCACAAATCAAACAAAAGATGACACCTCTTACAGGGGAGCATTTTGCAGAACCTGGGTACTTAGTGACTTTCTATCAAAATACCAAGAGGTAACTTCAAAGTTTAAGATGAGAAAATACTTCCCACACACCTGACAGGACAGAAAATGATCTGGGTTTATCACATTAGAAAATTCTACTGCTTTGTCATCTTCTGAATGATCATTCTAGCCACTTATCCTTTCTCACTTGTCAAAATATCTATTAAGGCAAGAACTTTATTGGACTATCTTGTTTGTTTTGTTTGCACATATGACCAGAAGAACACTGCTCATATCAGGCTATGTTGACATTATCTGTTGCTAATTTATTACTAGTAATTTAATATTTGCATTGTGCCAAACAATTTCATGGAGACATGTTGAAGCAAGAAGGCCAAAATGTTGGCCATGCCCTAACCAGTAAGATTGTCAGGTTCTGCTGTTAATGTGCACCTTTGTGCAGACATGATGATTTCCACTTCATGGTCCGTGTTTCTGAAACGCATGATTTCTGTGGAAGTTCTGATCTTTGCTTTTCATTAGTGTGTAAGGTATGGGTTTTCTGTCCTTTTGAACTTGCACAATTACCATTTGAAACCTTTTTTTTCTCTCCCCCCCCCCCCCCCCCCCCCCCCCCCCCCTCCCCAGGACACCAAACCAGTGCTGAATCCTGGGGCACCGGGCGTGCTGTTGCTCGTATTCCCCGAGTGCGTGGTGGTGGTACTCATCGCTCTGGCCAAGGTGCTTTTGGAAATGTATCCTTTGCTCTATGACTAATGTAAGGTGCCTTTTGTGATAATGACTCTTTCTCAGTAATGAAGAAGACATTCTGCAAGTTGTTGAACATTAATGTGCTTTTGAACACTCCAGTACTAATTTTTTTTTTTAATGAATTTTACTTGCTGTGATGTTGTAATTTGCGTCTTACTCTGTACATGGTGACAGTTGCCTGCTGTCTTTATGCCAGTGCAGATGATTGACGAAAATGTATTATCTGAGCAACAATTAAAAAAAAAAAGGCAAAACCTCATTCAGAATGTGTTAGTTTCTTAATTGGAAAAAAATCTAGATGTGTCGTGGAGGTCGCATGTTTGCCCCAACCAAAACGTGGAGGCGCTGGCACCGCCGTGTGAACACAACCCAGAAGCGTTACGCCATTTGCTCTGCCCTGGCAGCGTCAGCTCTTCCAGCACTGGTTATGTCTAAGGGTAAGCACTTGACATATAAATATGGCATGTTCACAGCTCTTCTACTTCCAAAAACCTACCATGCTAGTGGAGAATTCTTTAGTGTATTTCTAAGGATTCTTTCTAAAAATGATGATTTCCACTTCATTGGTCCGTGTTTATGAGACACATGATTTCAGTGGAAGTTCTGATCTCTCTGGAATAAATGAATTCTACATTAAAGCATGAGTTATTGGTACAATACTGGGACCAACATAAGTTTTGATTTTCGCTTGTTCCCGTTTCTGACTTTTAGATAAAATTATTTAAAGTTCTTGAATGACAAGAGCTTGTAATTTCTTTTCAAGACTAGGAGAATGGGCATCCAAATAAGAGATTAAATTTAATATGGACAAATGGAAATTATAGCTTCATAGGGCTAGGTTCAATATTAGGAGTCAACACTCAGGAAAGAGATTTAAGTGTCAATTGTGGACAATGTTGAAATCCTTTGGGGGTGTAGTGGCAGCCAAGAAAACAAGTAGAATGTTAGTCTCATTTTATTGTTTCTTGTCCTAATACTGTCATAATGTCTCTGTAGCTCCATGATGCAATCGCACCTTGAGCATTGTGTGAGAGATGACCAAAATGGAAAAGGAGCTGGAATGGCCCTCTTAGCAGAAGTAAAAGAGTCTAGGGCTGTTTCTGCTTTGGTGAGATATGTTAAGGTCTATAAAATTCTGAGCGGATTGGAACAGGGAAATATGAATTGGGGGTTTACGCTGTCCTAAAGTACAGAGGTTAGGGGACATTCAATTAACTAAGTAGTACATTTTAAAACAAATTGAAGAAAAATGATTTTTTTTTTCACACAAAAGCATAATCAAGTTCTGGAATTTTTTACCAAGGGAATAGCTCTTAACATAGCTGGGTTTAAAAATAAAAGTTTGACAATTTACTGGGGGGGGAGTCCATACCAAACAAACCAGGAGAGAGTAGAGGTTGACCAAAGGATGAGCCAATACGAAGATGTTGCTTGAAAATTTCTTTGATCAAAGCACCAGGAGGAAGACCTTTTCCTGGTGCTTTGATCAAAGGAATATTCAAGCAACATGTCTGCGTTGGCTCATCATTTTGTCAACCTCTACTCTCTCCGTATGCCCTTCTGGGGAAAAGTCCATACACCATAAGAAGGGGGGGGGGCTTAGGGAAAACGCTGCTCGTTCCTGGGGTAAGCAGCGTTTTCCCTAAGCCCCCCCCCCCCCCCTTATGGTGTATGGACTTTTCCCCAGAAGGGCATACGGAGAGAGGAGAGGTTGACAAAATGAATGGGTTTGATGGGATCTTCGATCTGACCTAGTATGTCAATTCTTACATTTTGTAATCACCTTAGAGGTAATGTACAAATTTCAGCTTTAGATTTGGAGCCAGGCTATCGGCTCGGTGTGGCAGGGAGAAACTTTGGATAGTGGAAACTGCAAGTGGTACAACTTAACATGAATCCATTGCCTCTCAACTCTTCCTCTAAAATTTAATGTGGTTAAAAATACATAAAGCAAGCCAAATTAAGTGCTAACCATAAAACTTTGAAGATGTGTATTTTTGTGTTTTTCTTCTGAAGCTCTGCCCCTGCAAGTGATTTATCAGTGGTATGGTACACTTGTTACTGTACCCTTTTTCTCCTACAGAAAGAATTGCCCTAATGACACATGGCATTGTGCTTTCTGGTATATGATATGATTTTTTTTTTTTTTTTTTTGCTTGTAGCTGTGAACATAATTAGATAACATAATTGTTTTCCTACCCATGTTTTCAAGGTCACCGCATTGAAGAGATCCCAGAAGTTCCTCTAGTGGTTGAAGATAAAGTAGAGAATTACAAAAAGACCAAGGAGGCAGTGCTACTTCTAAAGAAGCTGAAAGCATGGAATGACATAAAAAAGGTGACTTGCACTGAATGCTGTTGGTGAAAAGTCTTTTCAGACAAACCTGTTGTCTGACGTATAGCTGATTATCTTTTTATACTGTGTTTGGTATATACTTTAGTTGTGGTATACCGCTCAGATGTTCTGCAGTGGGCAGTATATCAGATGATGATAAATCTTAACTCTTGTCCAGTATGAATTTCCTTTAGTACATATTTAATAAGGTGTGTATTATAGCCCGTTTCAGTAGACTCAGATTTTTCTCTGCAAAGCTTACATAGAATTAAGGGATTTTTACTAAGTTGTGTTAGCTGTTAACTCATGGTTTAGCACACAACTAAAAGAATGCATTAACCTGTCTTTCCAGTAAAAACTCAACTAGCGAGCAGTAAGTTGTGCATTAGTGGAGTTTTGGGTTAGGTGTTACTGGGCAGAGAATGAGTGGAGCACTCCCTTCAGTTAGTGTGCTGGAGTTACTGCACAGTAACTAATAGAGGGTTGAGTGACTAGCCCAAGATCACAAGGAGCAGCAGTGGGATTTGAACCAGCCACCTCTGGATGTCAAGACTAGTGCTCTAAACCACTAAGCTACTCCTGAGCTCTGGGGTATATTAGTGTTTTAAATAAACGTGCTAAGTTAAAGTATTACCTTGAGCAGGACGAGTCTTAGCTAATCTAATTTACGTAAATTAATTTTGCTATATAAACACTTGGGGGCCCTTATAGTGAAATGAGTTAAAATCTGGGCTTAATGTGCTGTAATGCAGAATCTTACCATACACAAAGTCCAGATCTAACGTGGCAATTTGTAGGGCCAGTCCCTGCATTTTATTATGGTGATGTCATGTTGGCGTTGTCTTGCACACTTAACGTACAAGTGCTTAGCGCCTCCACGTTAATAGCACATTGCCTCAAGTACAAACTTAGATTGTGAGTGCTCCAGGGAAAGAGAAATACCCTTTTTTTTATCCTTTTCCTGGTATCCCAGTTGGGACATATATTAGAGTATGGATCCCCTCTCTTGGGGTAATCTTTGAGGGAGTTTGTTTATACATAAACTGAAGTGATTGGGGCTTCACTATGCTTTATATTATACAGGAGTTCACTAGCTGTTCTGTCTCCCTCTGTTGATAGAAGAGCATAATCCATTTCATTCTGGACTGGTCTGGTACAATGAATTAAACGTTTTGTTTTGGGTTGGTTTTTTTTTTTTTTGGTCTGTTTCTGATTGACTTTCACAGTGTGTTTGTTTCAGGTCTATGCCTCTCAGCGTATGCGTGCTGGTAAGGGTAAAATGAGGAACCGTCGTCGCATTCAGCGCAGGGGACCATGCATCATATACAATGAGGACAATGGTATCATCAAGGCTTTCAGAAATATACCAGGTAATCTTATTGCAGTAAATGGGATGATAAATTCCACTTCATTGATCTGGTTTGTTTCTGAATTTCATGTTTTCACTGGAAGTTCTGACCATTTCAGTAGTTTAAATTTTCTTACAGGGAGAACAGTTGGGTTGTGTGGTTGATAATTTAGGTCTGAGCTCCTATGTGAATGGAGTTTAGAGTGAGTTGATAACATAAGAACAGCCAGACTATGGACTTTTCCTCTTGGACCTTGTCCAAACCTTTTTTTTTTTTTTTTTTAAACCCAGATACACTAACCACTGTTACCACATCCTCCAGAAACAAGTTCTAGAGCTCAACTATTCTTTGAGTGAAAAAATATTTCCTGGGGGGTTTTTTAAGTATTTTTATGTAAGTTCATTGAGTGTCCCCTGGTCTGTGTACTTTTTGAAAGACTGAAAAATCAATTCACTTTTTCCCATTTCCAAGCTGAAGAACCCTAACCTCTTTAGCCTTTCCTTATATGGGAGGAGTTCCATCCCCTGCATCATTTTAGTCACTCTTCTCTGAACCTTTTGAATTCCACTATCTCTTTTTTGAGACAGTGACCAGAATGGAACGCAATACTTAAGATGAGGTTGCACCATGGAACATTGAGGCATTATAATCTTATTTTGCATTCCTTTTCCTAATAATTCCTAGCATCCTGTTTGCTTTTTTGGCCACTGTCGAACACTGGACATAAGATTTCAGTGTATTGTCTACAGTGACACGTAGATCTTTTTCTTGAGTGCTAACTCAAGGTAGATCCCAGCAATTGGCTAGTATTTTCTTGAATAATTGATCATAGTCCTACTATCCTTTATTGAAATGTGAATATCTGTGAGGAGTAGGGTGCATGCTGCCTGCTCCCAGCCAGGCTTCTGCATTGTGGTAGCTTTCTAGTCTTGCAGCTCCTTCCACAGCTGCCACCAGCTTTCACAGTGGGGCTCGTCAACATCTACCACCTACTTGTCATGTGTCCATTACCCAGCTGCTGGCTGCCCTGTACTCTGTGTCTATGTATTTTACACATGCAAATAGATGGATGAAAGATGCAGATAGATGGATGAAAGATGCAGTCTGAGAAATGCACCTTAAAAAGGAAGAGACTTGGTCATACTGATATTGTGATTTTTTTTTTAAGGCATCACTCTTCTTAATGTAAACAAACTGAATCTCTTGAGATTGGCTCCAGGAGGGCATGTTGGACGTTTCTGTATTTGGACAGAAAGTGCTTTCCGCAAACTGGATGACTTGTATGGCACCTGGCGCAAAGCTGCCACCCTGAAATCCAACTACAAGTAAGGGCTTGGGTTTCCATTCCATTGCAGTATTCACAGAAGAGCTGTAACTTCAGTCTGCCCATTGCAGCACTGCGGCTGTGAGTCAATCGCGTCTGAAAATTCTTCATTTTTGTATTCCAGCCTTCCTATGCACAAGATGACAAACACTGACCTTAGTAGAATCTTGAAGAGTCAAGAGATCCAAAAAGCTTTGCGTGCTCCAATGTAAGTGTTAATCTGGCATCGTATGGCATTTGAAGGCATGCAGTTAGAGCTATGTGAAGAGATTATGAAATACAAAGTGTTGGCAAGCATCTGAAGGTTTTTCAAGCTTAGCATTTACGTGACAACACATGTAGCACCAAAAGGCCATTGTGGTAGATTTCCAGTGGCTAGAAGATTGTATTTTTCAGTTTGAGTTCTCAAGTAACACACATATATTTGGGAATCAGGAAATTTCAAGCACTGTTCTATTAGGATTTATTTAACTACTGTTGTGAAGGAATTCACTCAAGGCAGCGTACAGTAAGACTAAATTAAACAAGCAATTGAATATTTTTCTAATACAGAGTATGGCATAGTATATTATGTTGAGGTCATTGATTTTAAACACACGTGTCCCTTATATTAAAAACAGCAAGAAGATAAAACGCAGAGTTCTGAAGAAGAACCCACTGAAGAACTTGAGAGTTATGTTGAAACTGAACCCATATGCCAAGACTGTCCGCCGCCGTGCCATCCTGCGTCAGGCTCAGAACGTGAGTAGAGCACTGCTGTCATCTTCATGCAGGATTCATTACCAGTTAGTTCCAGTGTTCAGAATTACCCTCAGTTGATACGAAAAATATCTACAAACAGTGCTTCTAGTGTATGTACATAAGAACATAAGAGTAGCCATACTGGGTCAGACCAATGGTCCATCTAGCCCGGTATCCTGTTTTCCAAACAGTGGCCAAGCCAGGTCACAAGTACCTGGCAGAAACCCAAATCGTGGCAACATTCCATGTAGAACCCCAAAGAATTCTGGAATACTAAAGAGTGACAAGATTCCATGCAGAAACTCAAATAGTAGAATCATTCCATGTAGAATCCCAAAGAGAATAGCAAGATTCTGGAATCCTAAAGAGTAGCAACATTCCATACTACAAATCTATTCATTAATGTCTTAACATGGAGAATTGTTAGATGAGAGAGTGTTCAATTCCAATTGATTTTTGCAGTGAGTGCATCTTAAAGCAGCTACTGAGTGTACTTTTTCAAGTAAATGGTGAACAGGAACATGTAGGGTAACAAGTGCTGTCATCCAGTTCTGGCATAGGGCTGTTACTTGTGAAAATAAATAACTGGAAAGATTTGGCTGTTACAGCTGTAGACTAGAGGTTTTCATCCACACTTGTCCCTTGCTTTTTGAATTCAAATACAGTTTTGTCATGTTTTCAGGATTTCCATAATGAATATATATGGCAGAAGTCTGCTTGCAGATTTATCCATTCATATTCATTGTGGAAGTCCTGAACTATTGACAGGGCTTGAGAACCATTGCTGTAGATGGATGGCAGCCTTGGAAGGTCTTGGTGAGTTGTAATGTTTTTGAGCTTATGTACATAGAGATTGGTCTAGTATAGCAGGGGGTAATATAGGCTTAATGTAAACTTAATTTTTAAAAAAAATCTTTTTTTTTTTTTTTTTTTTTTTTAACAGCTGAAACTCAAGGAAAAGAAGACCACCAAATAAGTCTTAGGCAGTATCTTTTTGTCTTCTAAGAGGGCTGTACGGTGAAATTACTAATAAAAAGTATGTGAAAAGTGTGGTGTCATGTTGAATTTGTTGGATTATTTGTAGTAAATAATTAGCAGATTTTAGTACACACAGCTTCAGCTTTAGAAATGTTAATTTCTTTCTTCATCTCTCTCTCATTCACCCCTGAATAATTCACTGCTGAGTCACTTTAAAGTTGAAGTAACAAAACATCTGTTTACTCACAGTTTGTAGTTAGATTATAATCAGACAGGCTTATATATACATATTACTATACATTTGTATTATCAGCTCCTTCCATGTGCTTAGATGGTAATGGATGCTCACACCACCATAGATCCTCTCAGGTTAGGAGAGATCATGAGCTCCATGTGCTCCATGTGCTGCATCTGTTGCATCTAACCCCCACAGGAAGTTGCATAGCTGTGACCTCTCTAAGTAATTCACATCAGAGGTCACAGAGTAATCACAGAGAAATAATAGGTGACAGGCAATGCATGTAAAATACAATTACATTCCAACAAACCCCTTCTCATGCATAACTGTCATGCAATTATTTATTCATACAAAGTCCAAGCTTTATACGCAGATTCACAAAATGTTCTCTGGGTAACGGTTTGGTCATGATGTCAGCTGTCATCTCACTGGTGTGACAATAGTGTAGACTGATGACCCCTTCTTTCGCCAACTCTCGCACGTTGTGGTATTTCGTTGCGATGTGCTTGGTGCGTGACTGAACCTTGTCATTCTGTGACAGTCGGATGCAGCTCTGATTATCTTCCATTATCTGGATTGGTCTCTTTTCAGCTATTCCAAAATCCAGCAAAAGTTTTTCAATCCACATCAGTTCTCTGCACGCTTCCGATACAGCCACATATTCAGCTTCTGTAGAAGACAAACTCACAATACTTTGTTTATGACTGGCCCATGAAATTTGTACATTTCCATACATAAACACATATCCACTTGTGGATTTATAATCAGAATGATCCCCTGCCCAATCTGAATCACAGTAACATATTAGTTTTGGATTACTATTGGCTGAAATCTTTAATTTACAATCAATGGTACCCTTTAAATACCTTACCATCCTTTTAACTGCAGTCCAATCTGATTTGGTAGGTGAGCTGACCCTTCTGCTCAAAATTCCTACTGCATTTGCTATATCAGCCCTGTATGTGGTAGCTAGATATAAAAGCTTACCTATGGCTGATCTATATTGGATGTTATCTGGTAAAGGTTCTCTTACTGTTTCATCCTTCAGAAAATCAGTGATCATGGGAGTGCTTACAACTTGGGCATCTTGCATACCTAAACTTTCAATAAGCTCATTTATTTTCTGCTTCTGGCTTAGAAGATAAGAACCATCATTTTGTTTCTCAATTTCTATACCAAGATAGTATGACACATTACCAAGTTCTTTTATCTCAACATTGAGGTTTAAACACTTTACAATGTCCTTGTACTCTTGCTCACTTTCGCTTGCAATGAGCAGATCATCAACAAAAGCTAAAATGTATGCATATTGTCCATTTCTGCACCTAGTGTACAAGCATTTATCTGCTTCACCTTGCTTAAATCCTAAATTTGTCAATATTTCATGCAATTTATCATTCCAACATTTTGCACTTTGCTTTAATCCATAAAGACCTTTGTTTAATTTACACACTAGCTGTCTTTGTTTTGTATTTATGAAACCTGTTGGTTGTTCCATGTACAAGTCTTCAGTTATATCTCCATGAAGAAACGCTGTTTTCACATCAATGTGTTTGACTTGCATGCCTTTTGAGACTGCAATGCTCAGAAGTGTTCTGATTGTCGTGTGTTTCACTACAGGTGCAAACACTTCATCAAAATCTTCTCCATATTTTTGAAGATATCCCTTTGCCACTAATCTGGCTTTATACCTTTCCACTTTTCCTTGTGCATTCCTTTTTAACTTGAATACCCATTTGCATCCTATAGCTTTCTTGCCAGGAGGTAATTTTGTAAGAATCCAAGTATTATTTTTATCCAATGCATCAATTTCTTCTTGTGCAGCTTTATGCCATTCAGCAGCTTCTTCTGCTGGCATTTTCTCAATCTCATCCCATGTTAAGGGCTCTTGAGCTTCTGCTGACTTTGTTAGGTAAGACAGTCTTGGGGTGGAACACCTTTGTTTTCCCTGGATGAGCGTCTGACTACAGGTTGGTCTGACCTTTCCGCATCCTCTAAATCTGAGAGTCCTTCTCCAATTGATTCCCCTTCTCCAACTGTACTGTCTTCTTCAATGATCCTTTCTGTGTCTGCTTCCTCTGCCTGTTCCTCGTTAGATACAGGTGAGTTGCTTTCAGACATCTGCCTTGGTATGGCATTTATATACACTGGCATGTCTATTATGGTTCTAGTTTCATATTCTGGATGATAAGGCTCATCTGGGATAATCCAGCCTTTATCAACCCTTTTGTTTTCATCAAAATATGTAACATGTCTTATGCCAACAATGCCAGTTTTCAGATTCAAAATTCTATATCCTTTGTGTCCTGGAGCATAGCCAACTAAAATGCCCCTTTCTGTTGTGGAATCCAGCTTATGCCTTCTTTGCTTTGGTACATGAGCATATGCTGTACTTCCAAATGTTCTTATGTGTGACAGGTTTGGCTTCCTACCATGCCATGTCTCATGTGGTGTGCGCTCAGCGCCTTTAGTTGGCATTCTGTTTTGTAGGTACACTGCTGTGAGAATGGCTTCCCCCCATAGTCTTTTAGGGAGATTGCTATCTGACAGCATACATCTGGTCATTTCCACAAGTGACCTAAATTTTCTCTCTGCAACAGAATTTTGCTCTGGTGTATAAGCTACTGTTGTGATATGTTGAATGCCTTCTTGTTCTAGAAATGTGCGCATGCTTTGTGAAATGAACTCACCACCATTGTCGGTCTGAAGAACCTTTGGTTTTCTTTCAAATTTATTTCTCACCATGGCTACGTATTTCTTCAGCATGTCTGTGACTTGACTTTTCTCTTTCAGCAAATAGGCCACACAATATCTAGAGAAATCATCCAAGAATATTAGCACAAATCTGTTATTTCCCAATGATGGGATATTAAACGGTCCACATAAGTCACTGTGTATTAAGTCCAGTACTTTATTACTCCTATTTCCTGTGTATGCAGGAAATGAGGGTCTCACACCTTTTTGAGTAACACAGTCTATGCATTTCTCCATTTTACCAGCATCTGCACTTATCTGAATGCCGGTGGCCAGTTGCTTACTGTAAAGATCCTGGATCACCTTAAAATCACGATGTCCCAGGCGGCGGTGCCGGATTTCCAGACTACATTTACCATCATTCTTCCTTACTTGCGCCATATGTGAGGCTTCACCTGAAATGCTCAGTTTATAAACATCATTATGCATAAAAGCTTCAGCATACACTTCATCATTTTTAGAGATTGTGCACTTACTGTTTTCAAAATGAATCACAAATCCCTTCTTATCTAATGTAGATACACTAAGCATATTGCAAACTGCTTGGGGAATATACAAGACATCACTTACAGGAATTTCTTTAACTTCATTAGACACTTTGCATTTTAAGAATCCAATACCTTTTGCTTGGATCTTAGCAGTCCCTGCGTTTGCAGTTTTAAGAATACCTTCCTCTGGACACATTTCCTGAAAGAAATTCTTACAATTGGTTAAATGGCATGTACTCCCCGAATCCAAAATCCAAGTACTTTCATTTGAATTATTATTTACCATAGTCAAAGATTTTTCTGCCATTAGAAAGCCCTTGTGTTTATCTTTGTCCTTCATACATTTCCTGGTTTGAAAATTCTTTAGTTCCATTGGCTTAGGTGAGCTAGAGGGAGTGTTTTGTGTTTCCTTACACCATTTAGATACATGTCCCTCCTTTCCACATGAGTAGCAAATCAGCTTGCCCTTGGGTGGAGTTTTCCCATAGCTCCACCTTCCTCTGTTCTTTGCCAAGAAATTTGTTTCATTTCTCTCTGACTGACTTTGAGAACACATCTCCTCAGAATCATTTATTATGCATTCCTGCCTTAGTTTTGATGTTGTCTGTTCAAAAGATTGCCCTTCAATGGCCTCATTTACAGACCTAAAAACATCAAACTTCTTTGATAGTGAGGTAAAAAGAAATGCTCTTTTCAATGCATCACACATGGGAATTCCAGAAAGTTCTAGTTTTTGAAATGAAGACATAAGATGCATAATGTGATCATTACATTTACTTTTATCCCTTAATTTGGTTTCATTCAACTCTGCTAACCAAATTGGTTGCTGCTTTGCATATGTAGTTGCATACATAGTTCTCAGTTTATATAAAATGTCCTTTGGTGTATCTTTTCCCTCCACTAATATGGCTTGTTTCTCTGAGAGAGCTTCCAAAAGCATGCACTTCACATAATAGTTTGCATTGTCCCATTCAGCCATATTTTCAGCTGTTCTGTCTTGGTCTAAGCATATATTTAATCTTTTTGCTCGAAGGAGACATATGAATCTTAATTCCCACTGCTGATAATTAAACTCAGTTAATTTAGGCACCTTGAGAGAATAGAAAAATGGTGAATTTCTTCCCTCAGCCATTTTCTTAGCCTTCTGTCTGCTGTGTGGGGGGAGAGAGAGACAGACTGAATCTTTCCTTTAAAACTTAAGAGAAAAAATGTGGCCTTTTTTTCTGCCTGGTAATATTTCTCTTCTTTTTCAATTCCTGAGCCCTGGGCCCATAACCCTTTTGTTGGATTATTTGTAGTAAATAATTAGCAGATTTTAGTACACACAGCTTCAGCTTTAGAAATGTTAATTTCTTTCTTCATCTCTCTCTCATTCACCCCTGAATAATTCACTGCTGAGTCACTTTAAAGTTGAAGTAACAAAACATCTGTTTACTCACAGTTTGTAGTTAGATTATAATCAGACAGGCTTATATATACATATTACTATACATTTGTATTATCAGCTCCTTCCATGTGCTTAGATGGTAATGGATGCTCACACCACCATAGATCCTCTCAGGTTAGGAGAGATCATGAGCTCCATGTGCTCCATGTGCTGCATCTGTTGCATCTAACCCCCACAGGAAGTTGCATAGCTGTGACCTCTCTAAGTAATTCACATCAGAGGTCACAGAGTAATCACAGAGAAATAATAGGTGACAGGCAATGCATGTAAAATACAATTACATTCCAACAGAATTGGCGATTGGGATATCTGCAGTACAGTTTGGAAGGAATAAAAAAATCTAATCAGCGCATTACAGAAATATGACATGTCTATAAGCAAACTTTTTCAGGTGTCAGCCAAATATAAAGTCAATACTTAGATGAAAAATTTCTCAAGTATTTTCATTATTATTATTAGCATTTGTATAGCGCTACCAGGCGCACGCAGCACTGAACACCTGATACAAAGAGACAGTCCCTGCTCAAGAGCTTACAATCTAAATACAGAGAAGACAGTTACGGGTGAAGAAAGTATTGGCTTCTTTATATTTGGCTGGACACCTGAGAGAGTTTGATTATATACTGAAGGTGCCAGGAATAATTGTTTGGATTAAGCCACGATTTTGAGAAGTCTATAAACAAAGCAGCATAACAAGTTCAGATAGTGGCAGCATAACAAGTTCAGATAGTGGATCAGCTGATTTATTTTAACTGCATTACACTTGAGAGGCAGGCCCTCTAGATAATCGGACCAGTTGAGGTGTTCTAGAATCACCTTTAGTTGCATCTTTCAGTAGTTCTGCTGTGTTAGGCTTCTAGGTTGACCCAGATATCACAAATGTGTTGGCGCCTGGGGTTGTGTTTGCCAACCAGGCTTCTGTCAGGAGAGTAGAGGAAGCTACTTTAAAGGACTTTAGGCAAGGAAATGTTTTATTTCATTTATACTTTCCCTGTAAAAGCTTTTCTGAAGCAATGTATACATAAGAAATGAAGCATTTTAAAAGGCTATCCATAATTCGCCATGGCTGAATAGGGTTTCTGTGGTTTTTTTTTGTGCCACAGAAACACCTCCTTCTGTTACAGAGGGATTTTAATATAGTAAAGTACAGCACCAATAAACAAAAATATGTGAGGTTTGGGACATGGCAATTTTGAGAGTAGATTGAGCTTTTGTTTTTCCGTTTTGTGCCACCCTTTTAAGTTTGCTCAGCCTTCTTGTCCCTTTGAGCCAGATGTTGCATGATTTTTACCTCTAGCCCTCCAACCAGCAGTGATTGAAGCTGCCAGAGCATACCTGAAATGCTGGGCCAGTGAATCTTGAAATTAAAGGTCCATGCATTCAGATGTGACACAGGTGGTAAGTGTTGTTCCCCTACCAAAGGGAAGGAGAAACAGTAATCAGATCTGGTAGGTGGTTCTTATCTGTAACACTAGTAGTGACTGTCCCTATGGAAAATTGCAGTCTGTTAGAATACACCTAAGGGCTCATTTTCAAGTTGGTGTTAACTGGGTCCTGGTTCTGCTTGGGTATTAGGGGGAGGTGCACTAACGAATTGTTAAAGGAACGGGCATGCATCAAGGAAAATGAATGCAAATGAGCTGCTCGTTGTAGCTCACTTGCATTCTCTATTCCATCGGTAAACAGTCGGCCAGTCGAGTATGTGCAGAGCAGCCAAGTGTTATGCTGGCTGCTCTGCACATGCCAAGGACGTCCTTTATGGACGTCCTTCACTCAAAAAAAAAAAAAAGCACGTCCGATCCCGCTGCACAAGGGCTTAGCTGCCCCCAGAACCGTCTCTGGGTTCCTGCCTGTGCATCTCTGTGACTACTCCTTGTCCTGCTCCCTCCCCGTCTGTGACGGTCTTTCTCTCGCTTGCTCCCTCCCTCCTGCCCCTGGTGTCCTGGCTTGCTCCCTCCCTCCGTGTGTGATCCAGTCGGCTGCCCAGAACTTTCAGCCTGTCAGCGGCTACTGTAACAGGAGAGATCGCTCTAGTCCAGGATCCAAGAAGGCACAGCTCCCTCCTCCAGGTCTCAGCCAATCAGTGTGTTTCCTTAGCGTCCCTCCGGACCGGACCAGGATTGGACTGATGGGTTGTGCTCGCCTACCAGCAGGTGGAGACTGAGAAAAACTCTAACTCTAGAGAGCCAATAGGAGCCCTGGCCATGTGACCTTAGCCCCAGTATTTTCTCAGTCTCCCAGCAGGTAGGAAGCGAGCCCATTAGTCTCTCTCTTTCTCTTTTAGAGGTTTACAATAAGAACAACATTGCTACCTCTTCTTCTGTGCCTAGGAATTCTCTGTTAGACGCTGGTCAGGTAGGGACTTCTTTTCCTTTCTTTTATAGCCTCTGGGGGTGTCAAACTCGGATGTCTCCGGGTCCCTCCCCCCTTCCTCCCCATCTCCCATACATAGCTGGGAAGGACTACCCTTTGTTTAGAAAGGTGTATGTCTTTGGGAGAGGCAGCCACTATAGAAAGTTAAATTTTATAAGCATTTTAAGGAGCAAGCTACATCCCCCGGCTTCTAACGAGCAGACAGCTATGTGTTGTTCTATTACTCTTCAGCGGAGTTTTCCCCATTACTTTAACGAGCAGGCAGCTCTGGTTGCTGTTTTAGGTGTCTATTTTATCTAGCTGGTTAAAAAAAAAAAAAAAAAAAAAAAGAGGCAGCAGTAATTTGGAGGAGTTTAGGTGTAAAAAAAAAAAAATAAATAAAATAAAGACAACTTGTCCCCACTGACTGAATGAGCAGACAGCTCTGTTTGCATGGGAATGCTGTGAGTCAGCTGTGTAAAAAAAAAAAAAAAAAAAAAAAGAGTAAGCGGCAGCATTTTGTTTTCAGCCCTCTTTGAGTTGAGCTGTATTTTATTTAGCACTGCCGTTTGTGTTCTTCCCTTAGCGGTTTGTTCGGCGGCGCAGGGCTTAAAAAAAAAAAAAAAAAAGAGATTTTGGCGCGAATCGGGTACGCGCGTGCACGCGCGTTACCGTCATGTCCGAGAAGCTGAGACGCGCTGTATGCCAGGGTCGGGGATCTCCTCTTCCGGCTCCTGTAAATATTGTGCGCCACTGGGGGGTGCGTCGGGACTTTCTCTTTCGCCGTCTTCGGGCCGTTTGGGGCCGATCTTTCTCAGGAGTCGCCTATGTTCTTTAGGGGGGTCATTTCTTTGCTTTTTATGTTTTTAATGTTGAGTAGCTGGTTGCTGTAGCCTAATAGTCAGCACTACAGTCTCTGAAGCTGCTACTACTACTATTTATCATTTCTAAAGCGCTACTAGAAAAACGCAGCGCTGTACACTTGAATATGAAGAGACAGTCCCTGCTCCTCAGATCTTACAATCTCATTAGGTCAGACAAAACAAACAAGGAGATTTTAAAGTGAGCAGGTTTAAAATAAGGGTTCTGAACAGAGTGAATAAGGGTTAGGAGTTAAAAGCAGCATCAAAAGGTGGGCTACAGAACTGGGTGCAGGTCCAAGTTTTAGCAATTTATTTCTCTATCTTGGACTCCTGTATGTCTATGTCCCACTATATATTCATCACGTGGCCAGCCTGTTTGATGTTTGTTTCTTTATAATCTCGGGTGGCGTTTGTCTGTGGGCTAGGAGCCAACTTTTCAAAATTATTGGGGGTGCTAAGTCCAATGGAAATGACCCCTCCTTGGACATATACATGAGTTTTTCTCAATATTGGGGGTGCTCAAGCACCCACAGAGTCTGCTCCAATGTGACTGTTGGAAGGTAGTTCACAGTTGTGTTTTTTTTTTGTTATAGCATTTTTCGAAAGGTTGCTTTCCATTCCAGGATATTTCCTATATGTCAGCTATACGTTTGTTCTTCCACAGGCATGGGGGCAGTAAGGATGTTGTCATAGGTACATGCCACTCTCACCTGTTTAACTTTGTGTCATGAAATCATAGTTGCAGGCTACTCTTACATGACAGTCATTTTCTTATTTCCTCTGTACAGGAGTTCTTGCGGTTTTATTTTTAGATGGTTATGCTTTTCATTTTGCCTCCTTTCTCTATCGCTCTCACGGCAAGGCATGTGAAGTAGGGGTCTCCCTACATAGACTCTTGGATCTTAGACCATTTTCTCTCTTGATTCTTCCGAATGCAATTTTAATTTCTAGTTCCTAAGAATGGATCTCCCTTCCTCCTATTTGGAATCTCACTGCCGTCATGCGCACTTTCAATGTCTCAAATCTTTATCACAAGAACCTAGTTCCTAAGAAGGAATTTTCCTTCCTCCTATGTCAATTCTAAATGCTGTCAAGAGCGCTCTCAAAGTCTCAAGTCTTTTTCATGAAAGCCTTCGATCCATAGTGAAGCTTCGTGCAGCACATTTTTTGATACAAACTTTTCTGCATATTTCTCTTAGGAGAGTTTCTGAGAAGGATAGAGCCCGGTGTGAAGGAAGCTAAGCAGGGTCCGCCCGGGCTGGGTCCTGGAAGGGTGACCAGCTCACAATGCGCAATAATGTCCCTTCACAACACTGTTTTCCAGTCTCTAAAAGTTCATCATAGTTATGCTACCCCTCAGAAAAGGGGAGATTTTTCTCTCATGGCGAGTCAGCTAGCTATTTAAAAAAACAAACAAACAAACAAACAAAAAAAAAAAAACCTCTTGTCGACAAGTCAGCAAGTCGCAGACCGAGAAGTGCAATTTTTATGCTTCTCAGGATGCCTAGTACTGGTGGTAAAGAGTCGTCTAAATATTTTGCAGTCTCCACAATATTTTGGGGTTACGTGCGACATAGTTGCAAGGTTTTTTCCCTGGGCAATTGCCTTTTGCAGTCTCATGAGCTGCACTCCCGTGCTCTTTATCTTTTTGAGTGTTCTGAAGCATTTGCAGCTTCCCTTTTGTTTTTTTCCCCGAGACTGCTGCTCTTCTTTTCGGCATTAGTTGAGTAGGACATTCCTCCAGGCATTTGGTTGTTACTTCCAGGACTACCATGTGGTCTCTTTACTTTGCAACTTAATTTTTTCCTTCTTGGCTCTTGGCATTCGGTTTGCTTTCAGGATTACCATGTGGTCTCTTTACATTGAAACTAGGGGACTGTCAGTCGCTCTCGGAGCAAGGAGGTATCCCTGAGGGCTAGCGTTTGATTCTGAGCACTCTGTCTTTGGTCAGCATTGTTGCCATGTTATGTTAGTCCGGAATGCTCTTTCTGGACTCTCATAGGACTGTTATCATCTTAGGTTACTTCAAAGACTCAATCCTGCTCTCTGGCAGGACTGTTTCTAGCTTATGTTCTTTCAGAATGGTCTGCGGTCTCCTGGTAGGTCTGTTGCCTTCTTAGGCTACATATTGAGGCCCTTGGTAGGTCTCTGGTCTTCTTGTGTATTGAAGGTACATCCTTTCTGTTTCTTTACAGGGCTTGCATGTGCCCCCCTTTACACGATTGACATGTATGTCATTTTATTTTTGCATGTTTTCACTTTTCTCTGTAAGCTGCCTAAGGGGTAATCTAGCGAACAGTGCAGTGAGATGTCATCCGGGAGGCCCAGCTTCGGTTCTCACTCTGACTCTAGTCGTCCTGCCTCCTAGGTGGGTTCACATCCGCACTGACGTTTGGTTTAGTTCATGGCTGATGTCTGTTTTATTCAAGGGGAGTCATTTGTATGGATCTACCATCTGACCAGCCCTGAAGCATGCCATCCCCTTCTGGCATGGGGGCCTTTTCTTCAGGTCGGGCATTTCGCTTAGATATTTATCCTTGCAGATATACCAGGCTGCCTTTTAGGTTGTCATCTTGACTTTTTATGGAGCCGAGGGGGTTTTCTGTTTTCTCTAGAGGACCTTCTCTCTTCCCCAGTCCGGCCTCTTTGTTTCTCTCTTGCTCAGGCTGGTGCATGCTCTCAGTCTGGGACAGGCATTCAGCCTTGCTAAGCAGGATGGCATCTTTTGTAGTTGCAGTATTCTCTTCTCAGCTTTTAGCCTCTGTGCCTTAGTGACATTGTCAGAGGGACAGGGTGTTGTTATTCTTCGCACGATAATTCAAAATCATCTTGTTTCCTTTAAGGTTTCTTTCTCCTTTCAGACACTGTTGTTAGTAGCCATGGCTTCAGCTAGCAGGGTCAGGACTGCAAGTTTCTCTCAAGGTTTTCTTTTTTTCCAATCAGCTAGTACGTCTAGGTAAGAGGTACTTCTTTACCTGGGTATTTCTTTTTCACTCTACCGTAGTTTCCCATTTTTCATCTTTTCCAATCACTTTTTTCTTACTGGTCTGGACTCTTCTACTGGCGTTCAAGATCACAGGAAATTATATGCTTTATATATGCTTTATATATTAAAACAGATCTTATATATTTAGAGAGCTGTTACAAGCTATTTGTTCCTTCCTTTTGGTACTTCTAGTCAAGGTAAGGTTGCCGTTGTTTCGGCCTCACTATATCTCGACGTATTAAGGAATTCATACCTTCTATTTGTCTACTCACTGGGGGACCATTTCCTGAGAGTGTTAACATATGCTCCATCTTGAGAAGCGGGGTTCTTTCCTTCGCACAGCGATTTTTGGTGCACTAGGTGCACATTTTGTACGGTGCCATTTTGAGCTTATCTTCATTCTCTTTTGATTGATATACACTCTACATGTTCATGGTCGCCAGGAGGTGATCTATGCAACTCGGAGATGCTTAGGGGTTTGAAAGGGTCCCTCCCTTAAGGTTACTGCTTTGGTACTTCCCATCAGTCCAATCCTGGTCCGGTCCGGAGGGACGCTAAGGAAGGAGAAATTAGATCTTACCTGCTAATTTGCTTTCCTTTAGTCCCTCCGGACCGGACCAGGCCCCTCCCATATTTTGTCACTTTTTCAACGGGGTATTAAAAAAAAAGAAAAAAGAAAAACAAAGACGCTTGTACATATATAGGACTTTAAGTGGACCATGCCACGTCTCTGGTCGGAGTTGCTGGTGGGTTCAGTTGCTGGAATATATGTGTATGTATGTATTTATATATCTATATGTATGTATATATTTATATATCTATATATGTATAGAACTTTGAGGTCCTTAGCACTTCTGTGCTGAGAGTTGCAGGTGAGTTCTAATTCAAGTGAGCCATACCACTTCTCTGGTAGGATTGCTGGTGAGCTTTCCTACAAAAGGGACATACCACTTCTCTGGTGAGAGTTGCTGGGTACCCAATTGCTGGTATATATATATGTGAACCTTTAAGTAAGCCATGCTAGTATACATATGTGAAACTTTAAGTAAGCAATACCACTTCTCTGGTGAGAGTTGCTGGTGAGCTATAAGACAAGTGAGCCATACCACTTCTCTGGTGAGAGTTGCTGGTGAGCTATAAGACAAGTGAGCCATACCACTTCTCTGGTGAGAGTTGCTGGTGAGCTATAAGACAAGTGAGCCATACCACTTCTCTGGTGAGAGTTGCTGGTGAGCTATAAGACAAGTGAGCCATACCACTTCTCTGGTGAGAGTTGCTGGTGAGCTATAAGACAAGTGAGCCATACCACTTCTCTGGTGAGAGTTGCTGGTGAGCTGTAAGACAAGGGAGCCATACCACTTCTCTGGTGAGAGTTGCTGGTGAGCTGTAATACAAATCGGGCCATACCACTTCTCTGGTAAGAGTTGTTGGTGAGCTCTGATACTTGGCATTGCCGAGTGCTTTGTGGCTGCTAGGATTCCATACGGCACAGATGGTCTTTCTTTCTTTCTTTCCTGCTTTGTTATTCAAATACTGAGGCTAAGGTCACATGGCCAGGGCTCCTATTGGCTCTCTAGAGTTAGAGTTTTTCTCAGTCTCCACCTGCTGGTAGGCGAGCACAACCCATCAGTCCAATCCTGGTCCGGTCCGGAGGGACTAAAGGAAAGCAAATTAGCAGGTAAGATCTAATTTCTCCTTAGCTGTCACTGGTGTCAGCTAAACTTGCTGTGATTGGCTGAGACCTGGAGGAGGGGCATAGAGCACCCTTGAAAAAAAGCCTGTCCTGCTCGTCAGGGATGTCCTTCTAAAGTGCCTAACAAAGGATGTCCCTGACGAGCACTCCCTCATGTCCATAGCAGAAAACCCTCCCAACACTGATCCAGCGGTGCGCCCCCTCCCCCTTATGTTTGTGTGTGTGTGTACAGGGGATGAGTGCTGTTAGGGCTCTGCTGCTGCTGCTGTCCTCCTGAGCTGTAAAGGACATCCAAAAAGGGATTTTTGGAGTGGGGGTTTTTTTTTTTAACAGGTGAAGGACGTCCCTGACAACTTTTTTTTTTTTTTCTTACGATTCTTTCCTTTGACCCAACGAGAGTTGTAGACCTCCTGTTAGGTTTTCCATGGTAAGGGGATCGGAAAACGGTTGTGCATCTCATTATGATAGCCTTGCAATAGCCTTTGGATCATCTGCATTCTGTTTTCCTTAGCTACTACCGTGATCGGAAAATGCCTCCGAGAAGCCTTTAGTGCATGCCACTGTTTACTACTTGCTCATTAATGGCTCGTTAAGTTTAGTGCATCTGGCCCTTAGTATATTGAGCATCAGCAGTCTGTACCAACCCTTAGACTAGTGATGTCACTGACAACTCCTACCTCCATCTGTTGGGTGGGAAGGTGCACAATTCAGTTGTGGACTGGTATGGCAGGATTCAAGGAAAGGAAAGCAACAGGTTTGAAAAAAATTCACCTTACCCAACTGTTTCCACCATGTATAATTTTTCATTTCCTTTGCTGTAGGTAGTCCTGATAAGTGTTTATATGTGCCCCTACTAATGGTTGAGTCCTGTGCAGCTGTGACCCAGCCAGTAATTCAATTCAAGCGTCTGCTACTAACCTACAAATGTACTCGATCTGCAGCCCCTCCTTACCTCTCAACCCTCATCTCCCCTTACGTTCCTACCCGTAACCTCCGCTCTCAAGACAAATCCCTCCTTTCAGTACACTTCTTCACCACCGCCAACTCCAGGCTCCACCCTTTCTGCCTCGCCTCTCCCCACGCATGGAACAAACTCCCTGAGCCCATACGCCAGGCCCCCTCCCTGCCCATCTTCAAATCTCTGCTTAAAGCCCACCTCTTCAAGGTCGCCTTCGGCACCTAACCTCTACCCAAGAAATCTAGACTGCCCCAACTTGACATTTCGTTCTTTAGATTGTAAGCTCCTTTGAGCAGGGACTGTCCTTTTTTGTTTATTTTGTACAGCGCTGCGTAACAGTAGCGCTCTAGAAATGTTTAGTAGTAGTTCTCAGTCACCCAGCAGATGATAGGTGAGCTCTGTAGCCCAGATGCCAAACAGGTTTGGGAGGGGTGGGGGGGTGGGAATGAGCTCTGTTTGGCCCGATTTAAAAAAAAAAAATTTTTTTTAATTTTTTTAAGCCCTGGTGAGAATTTGCCTTCCCTCAAAAACAAAAAAAAACTTTTGGAACAAAACCCAACTTTTTTTTTTCTCCTCTCCCTATTCTTTTTAAAGCCATCTCAAATAATACAAGTACTATGCAGGAGTTGCATAGTTTAAAAAAAAATTTTCTGCTGAAACGAATACATCTCCATCATTCTCACTTCTGATTAGAAGCAGTTTTTGATAGTGGTCCCAAAAGTACTAAGATTTAAAGTGACAGTTCCTCAGCAATCCTCCAAGACCGTTCAAGACACTTGGGTTATGCACTTCTACCAGCAGAGAAGCAGCATGGAACAACGGAGGACAGGCACGTGCGGCACCCCCCTGGGGGGGGGGGGGGGAGGTCCGTGCTGCACCTGGGGGGCGGGGCGCATCGGCGATCTGCCCCGGGTGCCAGTCCCCCCAGGAACGCCACTGGCTAGCTCAGTGGGAGTTAAGCGCCCACAGGTGCATATTTCGGAGCCTATGGAGATACTTTCTCTGCCTGGGTCGGAGGTTTGGAGTGACCCAGGAGAGGAGGATCTCTTAGTCTGAGGATCAGGATGGGCTAAGGCCTGGGGAAGATTCTTCAGTGGTTCGCATTTTTCATAAGTAGGAGGAGTTAGAGCTCATTGATCAGGTGATCTCTACTTTGAAGTTTGCTCCGGCGGTCACTCCCTCTGTGGAGGGACCCCAGGTAGATCCCTTGGTTAAGGGGATTCGGAGAGCCTCCTGTTCCTTTCCCATGAATTCAGACATTAGAGACATGGTTTTTCAGGAATGGTCTGTGCCGGAGGCTGTAAGGTGTCTAGGGCTATGGCGCGGCTGTATCCCTTGCCTCCGGAAGATTTGGCCCTGCTGAAACCACCTACGGTAGATGTGGCGGTTACTAAGGCTACGGCCATTCCAGTGGATGGCGGTGCAGCCTTACGGGATCCTCAGGATAGGAAGCTGAGTCCTTTCTGAAGCGCAGCTTTGATTTGTTGGCTTTGGCCTTGCAAGCCTCAGTGTGTGGGGGCTTGGTAGCCAGAGCTTGTTTCCGTTGGGCGGAGAAGCTCTTCGATGAGCATGCATTAGGACTGGTTTGGTTCAGGACCTGGCCAAATTGGAGATGGGGTCTTTGTTTTTGGCGGACACCCTTTATTATTTGCTAAGAATATGGCTCTGGTGGTGATGGCTCGCAGGGCTCTTTGGCTTAGGGGCTGGGTGGCAGATGCGGCCTCTAAAGCAAAGTTGTGTTCTCTACCTTTCAAAGGTTCTATGTTGTTTGGAGAGGACTTGGATAAACTGATGAGTGGTCTTGGGGATACCAAGGTCACACGGTTGGCGGAGTTACGACCTAAGGCGGCTAGTCGGGGTGGTTTGGCTAGAGGTCAGTTTAAGGACGCGTGGCGGTACAGGCCGGGCAGATTTGTATCTCCTTCTAAAAGCCGGGTTTTCCAGCGGACGCAGTCCTTTCAAGGGGGTCGTCAAGGAGGTCAGGTGTGCGGGTCCAGCCTTTGGTGAAGGTCGGGGCGCAACTTTGTTTTATCAGGGGTGGACCCAAATTACTTCAGATCAGTGCGTACTGGAGGTCGTTCGCGACGATTATGCGCTTGAGTTCGAGCACCCGCTGCCGGATCTTTCTTCCCTCTGTCACTCGAGTCAAGTTAAAGGCTATTCAAGAGACTCTGGGTCGCTTAATCCAGTTGGGAGCTGTGGTACCCATTCCTCGGCACGAGCAGGGAATGGGTTCTTATTCCATTTACTTTGTGGTGCCGAAAGAGGATCAGTTTCGACCCATTTTAGATCTCAAGAGGGTCAATGGGGCGCTCAAGGTGCCATCCTTCCGCATGGAGACTCTGTACTCGGTCATAGTGGCTGTTCGTCAGGGAAAATTTCTCACGTCACTGGATCTCATGGAAGCATGTATGCACGTGCCGATTCAAGAGGCCCTTCAGCGTTTCCTTCGTTTTGCTGTTTTAGGGAGGTACTTTCAGTTCTGTGCTCTGCTTTTTGGTCTGGCAACTGCTCCACGCACCTTCTCCAAGATAATGGTGGTGGTAGCGGCTTTGTGGAGGCAGGGAATTCTGGTGCATCCGTATCTGGGTGACTGGTTGATCCAGGCGAAGTATCGGGCTCAGTGTGGCGGCGACGGCTCAGGTGGTCGCGTTTCTGGAATCGCTCGGATGGGTAGTGAATGTAGTCAAGTCAGTTGATCCCATCGCAGAGTCTGGAGTACTTGGGAGTGCGGTTCGACACGGCAGTGGGTCGTGTTTTTCTGCCGGATTCTCAGATCGCCTCTCTTCAGCAGCAGGTCCGGCTGTTAATGTCCGTTCAGAGTCCGGTTCGAATGTATCTTCGGGTTCTGGGCCTCATGGCAGCGACACTAGGGCTCATATGCGTCAGCTTCAGGCGGCTCTATTGTCCCGGTGGTCTCCTCAGGTACACAGTTCGGAGTTGCGGTTGCCATTGAGGGGGGCTCCTCGGCGCAGTCTCCAGTGGTGGCTGTGCTCAGCCCATCTGAAAAAGGGCATGCCATTTTAACCTACTCAGTGGGTGATTCTGGTAACGGATGCCAGTCTGCTGGGCTGGGGAGCTCAGTGTCTCGGTCGGTCCGCACAGGGGCGGCGGTCGACGGAGGAAGCTCAGTGGTCTATCAACCGGTTGGAGACTAGTGATTCGGCTAGCTCTGGCGTTTCGCTCGTGTGGTCGGAAAGGCGGTAAGAGTCATGTCCGACAACGTGACAGCGATAGCATATGTCAACCGGCAGATTTCAGCGGCGCACGTGCCCGGGGTGGACAACGTGAACACGGATTTTCTAAGCAGACACATGTTGGACCCCAGAGAATGGTCTCTGCACTGGTCGGTGTTCGACCAGATAGTTCTAAAGTGGAGAATGCCAGTAGTGGATCTCATGGCGGTGTCGGCACAATGCTCAGGTTCCTCAGTATTTGGCGGCGTCGGGATCCGCGAGCAGAAGGGATCGATGCGTTGGTCCTTCCGTGGCCTCAGCAGGTGTTACTGTACGTGTTTCCCCCGTGGCCCTTGATAGGTCGAGTCCTACAGAGGGTAGAATGTCATGCGTGTCCGATGTTGTTGGTGGCTCCGAATTGGCCGCGTCGGCTGTGGTTCGGGGACCTGACGCGCTTGTTAGAAGGCGAGCCTCTGCAGCTGGGAGACTCGGTGCTGTTGAGTCAGGGTCTAATTGTCAGGCTGGGTCCAGCTCAGTTCTCTCTTACAGTGTGGCCCTTGAGAGGGAACGGTTGAGAAGGAAAGGATTTTCCCCTCAGGTGATTCAGATGATGCTGCAGTCTCGCAAACGTTTGACGTCTTTGGCATATGTGCGTGTGTGGCACATATTTGAAGATTGGTGTGGGGACCGGGCGTGTGTCCCTTCGACAGCTTCTGTGTCGTGCATTTTAGATTTCTTGCAGGATGGTTTTGAGAAGGGCCTTTCATTGTCATCTTTGAAGGTGCAGTTGGCTGCTTTGGCGTGTTTTCGGGGTCAGGTGCAGGGCAGGTCAGTTGTGTCTTCCCCGGATGTGATCTGTTTTTTGAGGGGGGTGAAGTTGCTTCGTCCTCCTCAGCGGCCGGTAGTTCCTCAGTGGGATTTTAATAACATTCTTGACTCTGGCTGGTTCTCCTTTTGAGCCCTTGGAGTCTTGTTCGATAAAAGACCTTACTATGAAGGTGGTCTTTTTGGTAGCTATATCGTCAGCTCGCTGGATTTCGGAACTTCAGGTTCTTTCATGTAGGCCTCCGTTTCTGTGGTTTTCTAAGGAAAAGGTTTTGCTGCGTCCAGTGCCTTCGTTTTTGCCTAAGGTGGTATCCTCCTTTCATGTCAATCAGGTGATTTCGTTGCCGGTCTTGGGGGACCGGATGGGGGATGCTTCTCAGCGTCGTTTGACGAAATTGGATGTGCGCAGTGTTGAAGGTTTACTTGCGCAGGTCGGAGGAATTCAGGTCTTCGGACAGGTTATTTGTCCTTCATGGTGGGCCCAAGAAGGGAGCGGCTGCTTCTAAGGCAGCTATAGCTCGGTGGTTGAAGAATGCCATCTCTTCAGCTTACATATTGCATGGCCGTACGGTGCCAGTGGGGCTCAAGGCACATTCCACTAGTGGGATGGCGGCTTCTTAGGCAGAGAGTAGTTTTGTTCCACCGGTGGACATTTGTAGAGCAGTGGTGCGGTCCTCCCTGCATTCTTTTGCCAAACATTACAGAGTGGATGTACAAGCAAGGGAGGATGCCAGTTTTGGAGCTGCCATCCTGTCCTCTGGGCTTCGCAGGTCCCACATTTAGATGTGTTTACTGCTTTGGTACGTCCGAAGCGTCTTGAACGGTCTGGAGGATTTCTGAGGAAGGTGAAATTAGGCCTTACCTGCTAATTTTCTTTCCTCTAGATCCCCAGACTGTGCAAGAGCCCACCTAGTGTATCGGACAGTTCAGGATGATATTTTCTTTAGATTTTAGTTGCTGATATTTCTAGTAGCTCCTGTGATTTGGGTCCTGGAGTTTGTGGTACCATTTGTGCCCATCTGCCGTTGAATTCCCCCGTCTTAAGAGGAGGAGATCTGAGTGTGGATTCAGTGGTTTTGTTTAGGTGGAGGTGTTTTGTTCCTCTGCTTTGTTACTGTTTTACTGGTTAGTAGAAGGTCTGCACAGGTTACTTGTATAAGAAGTTTTAGTGTTCTCAGTCTCCCTCTGCTGGTAGGAGTGCATAACCCAAGTGTCTTGAACGGTCTGGAGGATCTAGAGGAAAGAAAAGTAGCAGGTAAGGCCTAATTTCACCTTGTCCCTGAAACAGCTCAAACCAGAATAATCCATTTGTATAACTAAAATATAAACTGCTGTAAAAGAGGTGATGATTCAATGTGTCCCATTAAAGTTTTTATTTCCACTTATTTCCAATAGAATCAACAGTTAAGATGAACCCATCAGGAAATGGGATCGCACTGAAATTTGACCATGTATTCTATAGAACAATGTAGAAAAAATAGTTTTACTGTTGTTAACTAGCTCTACTACCATTTTTATGCTGTTTAACTCATATTTTATGATGGGTAGATATAGATATATTTTGGAAGCTGTCCAATAATAAAAAAAAACAGGTAGAGTTGTGTGTACTATTTTTATGTTGAATTATATGTGTTGTCATAAGCATATGAAAAAAAAGTATAGAGTGCAGAAATCCATGATACAGTATTGCAAATAGAGCAAGCGCTGTAGCACTGACACAAACATTTTGAATATAAACTTTCCAAACTTAACACCCAAAGAACATTAAAGGAGAGTAGCAAGGCTCAAGTTTTGTTCTGTTTTCTGTTCCTTGGCTGATGGAGAGGTAGCACTGCTACTGACCTGAATTAGGTGTTAAAAGTGTGAGGAAGTAGAATATTTGCATAGGGTATTAACTGCAGTCTGATTACTGAGTTTGAACTTTCTGCTACAGCCTAGAGCAGGATCTAGTTAAGTGTTCAGTCCTACCTGCCCACCACTAGCACAAGTCTTAATTTATAGTCAGTTATTCTAATTAGGATAACAAGAGAGGAGTGCTCTTGAAATGTAATTAAAACTAAGAAAATACTGAATAAATCACACTATACTGTATAAGCTAAAGAATTTTTTTTATATTGGACTAACATCCTTAATAGCTTGGTGAATTTTAAATTATTGAAAAAATAGAAATAAAACATAGAAAAGAAAATAGGATACTTTTTTTTTATTGGACATGTCAATACATTTTTTTGATTAGCTTTTGGAGGTTGCCTTTCTTCATCAGTGTGGACTAACACTGCTACCCCATCTCTCTACTCAAGATTGAAAAACTCAAAAGTACAAAGCTGGAGGTAGCAGTCCAGCAGCGTGAGGAGTGCTATCATGTCTAATGCATTGCATGTCTCATAGTTGGTGAGCAGTTACGTGTGTTTGATGCAAAGAGCACTCAAAGAGCGGGTCCATTGTCTTGAGGCTAGAGTAGTAGACTTGGAGGAGCTGAGGTAGACAGAGAGGAGTGGCCTAGTGGTTAGGGTGTTGGACTTTGGTCCTGAGGAACTGAGTTCGATTCCTGGCACAGGCAGCTCCTTGTGACTCTGGGCAAGTCACTTAACTCTCCATTGCCTGCCGCATTGAGCCTGCCATGAGTGGGAAAAGCGCGGGGTATAAATGTAACAAAAATAAATAAAAATACATAGAGGATTCCTACAACAACATTGTAGAGAAGTCCCAGGCTGGCAGCCCCGGTGCTGCCTTTGAGGATGGAGGTTTCCTAGAAGGAGAGCATCACCCAGGTGAAGTAGGAAGTACTGAGGAAACTTCAAACAGCCCAGAATACAGCAGCCAGACTCCTCTTCGGAAAACCAAAATATGAAAGTGCAAAACCCTTACGAGAGAAGCTACACTGGCTCCCACTCAAGGAACGCATCACTTTTAAAGTATGCACATTAGTCCGCCGTGAAGCCCCAGTCTGATTTAATAGACTTACCGCCCAGAAGCGCTAAAAGATCATCCCGAACTTTCCTCAACCTCCACTTCCCTAATTGCAAGGGCTTGAAATACAAGGCGCTGCACGCGTCAACCTTTCCTTACATGAGCACGCAGTTCTGGAACACACTACCACGCAAGCGAAAAAGGATCTACGAACAAACCACCTTCCGCAAACTATTGAAGACCCACCTTTTTGAGAAAATTTACGGAAAGAACCAAAACACATAAAGCCCACACTCACTGTTCAGTTATGCATCAATACAGCCACTCCTGAATTCTCATTCCCCGGAATCTCACCACACTCATACCTTTACTCGCAGAAAATGTATACCAAGGGTTTTCCAGTTATTATATATTGCCCCTTTGTGTCTCTCTTGTTTCCTTCCAATGTTTCAGTGCTTTTTCCATGATTATACTCCTTAACGATACTTCCATATCATCAAGCTGATCAATCCATAGACTGGTGGGTTGTGTCCATCTACCAGCAGGTGGAGATAGAGAGCAAACTTTTGCCTCCCTATATGTGGTCATGTGCTGCCGGAAACTCCTCAGTATGTTCTCTATCTCAGCAGGTGGTGGTCACACACAGCAGCAGCTCTGGCTAGGCCTCCAAGCCTAAGTTTTAGGTTTTGTTGAGTGCCTGGGGTTGAGGGCTCTTTTGAGCAAGTGCAAACCTGGTGGTGCCAGGTCCCTCCTTTTCTCCCCCCTCCCGCTGGCTCCGTTAAAAAAAAAAAAAAAAAAAAATTTTGAACGTCCTTAAAGGCGTTTATTTCGACGTTTATTTAAACGTTTATTGCAGCTACTCACTGGGACACCAGGTCGTTACAGCTCGGAGCGGACAGCAGGTAATTTTTACCTTTTTATAGCGGGCAGGGGGTTCCCCGATTTATCTCCACGTGGCATATGGCGTCGGAGGGCGAGGGCGTAAAGAGTCGCTCCCCGGATCGCTTGGGCGCTTCTAGAGGGGATGCGGGGGTCTTAAAGCCTGATTCGCCCTTGTTGGGTGACAGTTTCGTGGCCGATGAATGTCCCGGTCCTTCCTCCGGCGTGGCGATTTTTCCCGCCATAAATGCCCATCCCCCGCTCCTCGCCTCCGCCATCTTGGCCGGCCACGCGGCTCGGACGGCTTCTTGGGCCGCCCTTGAGGTTGGAGACATTAATGCCATGAACGCCCTTAATTTGGGCGACGGCACAAAAGCGGCTAAAGTTAAGCGCCGTTCTTCCCGCGCGGCTCCTTCGCGGAGTGTCGCGCCGGACGCCATTTTGGATGCGCAGCATGTCTCTCCCCCGCTCTTGCGAGCGCCGGTTGAGGGTGCGTCTAGGGCTGTAGCCCAGGCTGCGGAAGTGCACAGTCTGGGGGGTTTCTCCCCCGAGTTTGTTTTGCTGCTGCATCAGGCCTTCCTTATGCAAAACGCTGCCCCTGCTCCCTCGTCTGGTAAAGAGGTTGAGGTTCCCAGAGGTAAACGCCCTCGGGTTGATTCCCAGGCCTTGGAGGACTTTGTCTCCTCCGATGTAGATGAGGGCAGCGTATCTGAGGTCTCCCAACGGTCCTTTGCGGATTCCTTGGAGGAGACGGATCCCCGCTCGGATGGAGCGGATGACCCCTCTGCAGCGCGGCTTTTTAGCTCGGAGGATTTGTCCAACCTGTTGGTACAGGCCATGGACACTTTGAAGATTTCCTCTCCGGAGGACGTCTTTCCCTCAGCCCCTGTTGGCTCTGCCATTATGCTGGGGACGAAGCGCCCGCCTAGAACCTTCCACGTGCATGATGCCATGCACACCTTAATTGCGGCTCAATGGGATGTCCCGGATGCGAGCCTTAAAGTGGCTAGGGCTATGTCCCGCCTCTATCCTTTGACTGAAAGTGAACGTGAGGCCTATCTGTGGCCTACCGTGGATTCTTTAATCACTGCGGTGACTAAGAAAACGGCGTTGCCGGTGGAAGGTGGCACGGCCCTAAAGGACGCCCAAGACAGAAGATTGGAGGCGGCCTTAAGGTCGTCCTTTGAGGCAGCTGCTTTAAGTTTGCAGGCCTCAATTTGCGGCTCCTATGTGGCCAGGGCGTGCCTGACTATGGTGCAGCGGGCTTTCCCCTCGGATCTTTCCTTGAGGGCTGATTGGCCGGCCCTGGAATCGGGCTTAGCCTATTTGGCAGACTTGCTGTATGATGTCTTGAGGGCCTCAGTGAAAGGCATGGCTCAGACAATCTCTGCGCGGCGGTGGCTTTGGCTGAAACATTGGTCTGCTGACCACGCCTCTAAATCCCGCCTAGCTAGATTGCCTTTTAAAGGCAAGCTGCTCTTTGGGGTCGAGCTGGACAAAATCATGACCGATCTCGGCACGTCTAAGGGCAAGAAGTTACCGAGGTCAGGGCTCGGGCTAGTACTCGCCCTGGTACCTCCAGAGGACGGTTTCAGGAAGCCCGTCGGTACCGCCCGGGCAGGTCGGCTCCTCTGCCCCCTCTTCCTTCAAGAGGAACTTCTCCCCCAAGCAGCATTCCTTTCGCAGAGACCGCCGTCCCGGAGGTGCTCCCTCCGGTCCTCCCCCAGGGTCTCGTACCCAATGACGGGGCCTTGGTCCACACCCCAGTGCAGATTGGAGGACGGCTGTCCTCGTTTATGGGCGAGTGAACCACAATAACTTCAGACGCTTGGGCGCTGGAAGTCATCAGAGACGGCTACAAGCTAGAGTTCTGCCGACCCTTAAAAGACGGGTTTGTACTCTCTCCCTGCAAGTCTCCGGTCAAAGCTGTGGTAGTGCAGCAGACCTTGAACAATCTGATCCGCCTGGGGGCGGTCGTTCCGGTGCCAGAAAATCAGCTTGGCAAGGGATGTTACTCCTTTTTCTTTGTGATACCAAAGAAAGGAGGTTCTGTACGGCCTATCCTCGACCTCAAAGGGGTCAATTGGGCCTTGAAAGTTCGGCACTTTCGCATGGAGACCCTCCGCTCTGTTATAGCGGCAGTGAAGGCAGGGGAGTACCTGGCATCCTTGGACATCAAGGAAGCGTACTTGCATATTCCCATCTGGCCTCCTCATCAACGCTTTCTGCGTTTTGCAGTACTGGGCCGACACTTCCAGTTCAGAGCCCTCCCGTTCGGGTTGGCTACTGCTCCGCGGACCTTCTCCAAAGTAATGGTGGTCTTCGCGGCCTTCCTGAGGATGAAGGAGTTCAAGTCCATCCTTATCTGGACGACTGGTTGATCCAAGCCCCCTCTTATGCAGAGTGCGGCAAAGCTGTGAACCGGGTGGTTGCTCTTTTGAGCTCCCTGGGGTGGATCATCAACTGGGAGTAAAGCCAGCTGCGCCCGACTCAGTCCCTGGAGTATCTGGGAGTTCGATTCGACACCCAAGTGGGCAGAGTGTTCCTGCCAGACAATCGGATTGTCAAGTTTCAGGCTCAGGTGGACTAGTTCCTAGTAGCCTCTCCTATTCGGGCTTGGGACTATGTGCAGCTGTTGGGCTCTATGACGGCCACGATGGAAGTAGTGCCCTGGGCCAGGGCTCATATGAGACCACTACAACAATCTCTGCTGCTGCGCTGGACTCCGATGTCGGAGGATTATGCTGTGCGCCTTCCCTTGGACCCAGCAGTGCGCAAGGCGCTGAGCTGGTGGACGCAGACAGACAAGTTGTCTGCAGGAATGCCTCTGGTGACCCCGGAGTGGATTGTCGTCACGACAGACGCCTCTTTGATGGGCTGGGGAGCCCAATGCTTGGGAAGGACAGCGCAGGGGCTCTGGTCTCCTGCAGAGGCAAGTGGTCTATCAACCTCCTGGAACTCAGAGCCATTCGGTTGGTGGTGTTGGAGTTCATCCCGGTACTGGTGTTGAAGCCTGTACGGGTCCTGTCGGACAATGCCACGGCTGTGGCCTATGTCAACCGCCAGGGAGGTACCAAGAGCGCCCCTCTAGCCAAGGAGGCCATGAATCTATGCCAGTGGGCGGAAGCGAACCTGGAACAGCTGTCAGCGGCCCACATTGCCGGAGTCATGAATGTCAAGGCGGACTTTCTCAGTCGCCATACCTTGGAGCCCGGAGAGTGGCAGCTATCTGCTCAGGCGTTCTTGGGCATCACGAAGCGCTGGGGCCAGCCGAGCCTAGATCTGATGGCGTCATCGGCCAATTGCCAAGTGCCGCGCTTTTTCAGCAGAGGACAGGACCCTCTATCCCTGGGAGTAGATGCTCTTCTCCAACGGTGGCCGACACAAGAACTTCTCTATGTGTTCCCGCCCTGGCCCATGTTGGGCAGGGTGCTAGACCGGGTGGCAAAGCATCCCGGCAGGGTAATCCTGGTGGGTCCGGATTGGCCCAGATGTCCCTGGTATGCGGACTTGATCAGGCTCTCAGTCGGCGATCCTCTGCGGCTGCCAGTGGAGCAGGGCCTGTTACATCAGGGTCCCGTGGTGATGGAGGATCCCTCCCCCTTTGGTCTTACGGCCTGGCTATTGAGCGGCAGCGTCTGAGAAAGAAGGGCTTCTCAGACAAGGTCATCGCCACTATGCTGAGAGCGAGGAAGCGCTCTACTTCTACTGCTTACGCCAGGGTTTGGCGTATCTTTGCAGCGTGGTGTGAAGCAGGCTCACTTTCTCCCTTCACTGCTCCAATTTCTTCAGTGTTGGCGTTCCTGCAAGAAGGTCTGGACAAAGGCCTGTCGCTCAGTTCCCTGAAAGTTCAGGTAGCGGCTCTGGCTTGCTTCAGGGGCCGCCTGAAGGGTGCTTCCCTGGCTTCGCAGCCAGATGTGGTGCGCTTTCTCAAGGGAGTTAATCACCTGCGCCCTCCTCTGCACTCAGTGGTGCCTGCGTGGAATCTCAACCTGGTGCTAAGAGCATTGCAGAAGCCGCCTTTTGAACCCTTGTCGAGGGCATCTCTGAAAGACCTGACGTTGAAAGCAGTCTTTTTGGTGGCTATCACTTCAGCCAGAAGAGTTTCCGAGCTCCAGGCACTCTCAGGTCGAGAGCCTTTTCTGCAGTTCACTGAGGCAGGAGTGTCTATTCGCACAGTGCCTTCCTTTCTGCCCAAGATTGTTTTTCACTTCCATGTGAATCAGCAGCTCTGTCTCCCTTCCTTTCGTAGGGAGGTCTACCCAGAGACGAGTCATCTTCAGATGCTTGGAGGTGACCAATGATTTCCGGAAATCGGATCATCTGTTTGTCCTGTTTACAGGTCCTCGTAAGGGTCTGCAGGATTCTAAGCCTACAGTGGCAAGATGGGCGAGGAAGCCATTGCAGCGGCTTAGGTGGCCGCGGGGAAGGCCCATACCTTTGCCAGGCATTACCGCTTGACTGTGGCTGCTCGGGCGGAGGCCCGGTTTGGAGCTTCAGTGTTGCGGTCAGGGATTTCTATGTCCCGCCCTGGGTGAGTACTGCTTCGGTACATCCCACCAGTCTATGGATTGATCAGCTTGATGATATGGAAGGTAAAATTATGTATCATACCTGATAATTTTCTTTCCATTAATCATAGCTGATCAATCCATAGCCCCTCCCAGATATCTGTACTGTTTATATTCTGGTTGAATTTTAGGTTCAAGTTTAAGCCTTCAGTTACTTCAGGAGGACTTCGTGTTCAAGTTCTTCTTTCACTTGGATTCTTCAAGAGTTGAGACGAGTTTGTGTTACAGTGAGCTGCTGCATTCCTCTCCCCTCCGTTTTACGGGGCTGGATTGAGATTTAAATTCTGCCGGCACTCCCTCCCGCTTCGTGCGGCTGTAGGGCAGCTTTGTACCCCTCCCGCTTCGGCGGTGGTAGGGTCAGTCAGCTCCTCCCGTGGTTGCGGTTGCAGGATAAGCCAGATCCCCCCGCATCGGCGGGTGTGGTGTCCCTCCCCCGCTCCGCGGGGATGAGCTGGACGGATTCCCCTCCCCCACTTGTGTGGGGATGAGCTGGGTTAATTCCCCTCCCCCGTTTCGGCGGTGGTGAGCTGGGCAGAGTGTCCCTTCGTGGGTGTAATTCTCTAAGTGCTGAGTCCTGCGGATGGAGCTTTGATATCGACATACTGAGGAGTTTCCGGCAGCACATGACCACATATAGGGAGGCAAAAGTTTGCTCTCTATCTCCACCTGCTGGTAGATGGACACAACCCACCAGTCTATGGATTGATCAGCTATGATTAATGGAAAGAAAATTATCAGGTATGATACATAATTTTACCTTTAACTTTGACTCAAATAACTCATCACAATGTAATCCATAACCAAGTTGTAACAAATTGTATTTCCATGATTCATAATGTATTGTAAGCCACACTGAGCCCGCAAAAAGGTGGGAAAATGTGGGATACAAATGCAATAAATAAATAGCCAGGATCTGCCCACCAGTGAATGCACTATCCTCTCAGTGAGGATATGTCTCTCAGAACTTCTACCCAGCCGGAAAGGGTTAGGATAGCTGTTGTTGCTTTATTAGGCATGTAGATAGATGGGTGGCTGGTGGATGCAAGGATTGCCTGGTCACTTGCCTGCCTGATGCGAAGGTGGTGGACCTCATGTGTCACCTAGATGGGATCTTAGTGCTGGGGAGGAGCTGGCTGTCTTGGTACATGTGGGGTAGCAATGACAGGGAAATGTGAGAGGCAGGTTTTAGAAGCCAAATTTAGGCACTTGGGTAGAAAGCTGAAGTCCAGATCCTCCAGGGTACCATTTTCAGAAATGTGCCCTGTTCCACGCACAGGACCCAAAAAGGCAGGCAGAGCTCCAAATTCTCAATGCGTGTTTGAGACAGTGCAGGGATGAGGGATTTAAATTTGTTAGGAACTGGGCCTCATTCTGGGAAAGAGGGAGACTATTCCGAAAGGATGAGCTCCACCTTAACCAGGATGGAACCAGGCAGCACCACTTTTAAAATGGAGCGAGAGCAGCTTTTAAACTATAATTGGGGGGGGGGGGGGGGGGGGGGAAAGAAAACAAGTCACCCAGGAGTATGGTTCAGTGTGGAGAACTCTTCAAAGGTTGCTATTAAACCAGGACATTTAGGGAATCCCAGTAGAGAGGTTTCAACAATGCTGAAAGTAAGCCAGGTGTGCTTAATGAGAGAGCAGAGAAAGGATACACATTATCCCCTTCAACTTATAAGCAGCTTGTAGATCCAAAGAAGAAATCCAGTTTGAAGTGCCTGTATACAAATGCTAGAAGCCTAAAAAAATAAGATGGGAGAGTTGGCATATATGGCACTAAATTGTGAGGTTAGATATAATAGGAACCTCAAACTTGGTGGAAAGAGGACGATCAATGGTATAATGTGTTAACGGTACAAATTGTATTGCAATGATATGATCAAATTGGGGGGGGGGGGGGGGGGGGGGGGGGGGGGGGTTGTGCTATATGTTGAGGGAATTGAGTCAAATGAAATGTACATTCCCCGTGAAACAGCAGTGTGGAATCATGGATAGAAATTCCATGTGTGAAGGGAAGGAGTAATATATGGATGTACTACCATCTGCCCGGACCAAACAAACAGACAGATGCAGAAATGTTTACAGAGATTAGGAGAGCTAGCAAACTGGGCAACAGTTACACCAATATTGACTGGATAAATGTTACAGCAGGGCGATAACTGCTTTTTGGAGCAACTGGCTCCAGGAACCAACAAGGGGAAACCATTTTGGATCTGGTCCTTTGTGGCGTGCAAGGCATAGTGTGAGAGGTGGCGGTGTTGAGTCCCCTGGGAAACTGATCATATCATGATCGAGTTTGAGCTACTATCTGGGATGAACCTGCAAAGGAAATCTACTGTAGTTGCATTTAATTTTCAAAAGGGCAACTATAATAAAATGAAAAATGGTTAAAATGAAGCTAAAAGGATTGGCTGCTAAAGTTAAGACACTAAATCAGATGTGACTGTTATTCAAAAATACCATCTTGGAAGCCCAGAACAGATGCATTCCAAGTATTTGCAAAGATGGAAAGAAGAGGAAACAGCCAGCATAGTTTAAAAGATGAAGTAAAAGAGGAATATTACAGCCAAAAGATTGTCCTTCAAGGAATGGAAGAAGTACCCAAATGAAGAAAACAAGAAGCAACATAAGCACTGGCAAGTCCAATGCAAAACATTAATAAAGAAGGCTAAAAGAGAATATGAAGAAAAACGTGCCGCAGAGGCTCAAACTTGCAGTAACAACTTTTGCAGGTACAGCAGAAGCAGAAAGACTGCAGGGGAGAAGGTGGGGATAAAGATGAGCTGGTTGATTAGCATATCTAGATTTTCAGAAAGCTTTTGATAGTGCCTCATGAGCGATGCCTGAGAAAAGTTATGGGATAGGAGGCATGGTTCTGCTGTGGATTAGGAACTGGTTATTGGACAGAAAAGAGGGTAGGGTTAAATGATAATTTCTCTCAATAGAGGGGGGATGAACTGTGGAGTGCCGCAGAGATCAGTACTAGAACTGATGGTATTTAACCTATTTAGAAATTATGATGATTGAGGTGATTACATTTGCTGATGACACAAAACTAAGGTTGTTAAAAACATGTGTGGACTTTGAAATATTGTAGGAAGTCCAAATGGCAGATGAAATTTAATGTGGTCAAATGCAAGGTGATGCACATTGGACAGAATAATTTGAATCATAGTTACCTGATGCTAGGGTCCACCTTGGTGGTCAGCACTAAAAAAAAAAGATCTAGGTCTTGAAATCTGCTTTTTTGGCCACCGCCGCACCCCAAGCAGAAAACAGGGTGCTAGGAATTATTAGGAAATGGATGGTGAATAGGACCAAAAATACTATACTGCCTCTGTATTGCTCCATGATGCAACTGCACCTTCAGTATTGTTTTCGGTTCTGGTTACTGTACCTAAAAAAAAAAAAAAAAAAGATATAGCAGAATTAGAAGAGGTTCAAGGAAGGGTGACCAAACTGATAAAGGGGATGGAACTCCTCTCGTGTGAGGAAAGGCTAAAGCAGCTAGGGCTCTTCAGCTTGGAAAAGAGATGCTGAGAGGAGATAAGATTGAGGTCTACAAAATCACGAGTGGTGTAGAACGTGTAAAAGTAAATTGATTTTTTTTTTAACTCGTTCCAAAAGTACAAACACTAGGGGACACTACAGGAACCTATATGGAAAAACTTTTAAAAGAAATGGGAGGAAATCTTTTTTTTCACTGAGTGAATACTTAGCCCTGGAACTCTTTCCCGGAGCATGTGCTATTTTGTTGTATATCAACCAGTAGTAAATAGTAGAATATTAAGTGCATTTTTATAATATACTATTGCATTCTACAAAACAAAAGGAGCAAGTTCCCACAAACCATCTTTCTCTTTTGATCAAGGCACAGGGAAAAACAATGTTTAAATGCTCCCCGATTACAACATAATTCATGTTTGATGTGGGATATAAATGTCATAAATAGAAACTGAATGTTAAGCACCTGGTTTTCATAACATGATGTCAGTTTTAGTGGCCCTTTAACAGGAGGAAAAAAAAAATCTGTGCAGGAATATAACACGTTCTAGGGTGTCTGTATAACCAGCCCTTCCAAATGATACACTGATTACGATTTATAACAAACTAGTAAAAAAAGGCCCATTTCTGACAAATGAAACGGGCGCTAGCAAGGTTTTCCTCGGAGTGTGTATATTTGAGAGAGTGCATGTGAGAGTGACTGTGTGTGAGAGAGAGAGAGTGAGTGAGTGTGTGTGTGTGTGAGAGTGTGAGTGAGAGAATGAGAGTGTGTGCAAGTGCGTATGTGAGAAACTGAGAGAGAGTGTGTGCGAGACACAGATACAGTGTGTGCGAGACACAGACTCTCTGTGAGACTTGAGTGTATGAGACCAAGAGTGTGTGACACATAGAGAGTGAATGTGATACAGTGTGAGACATAGTGTGTGAGAGAGAGAAAGATATTGACTGTGAGAGACTGTGTGTGTGTGACAAAGGTACCTCCCTCCCCATCTCTGGTGTCAGCCCCCCCCCCCCCCCTCTCTCTGGTGTCTGAGCGTTACTGTGCAGGACGCTGAGCTCTGGCTGTGCTTCAAGGAACTGACCAATCCTATTTAATAGAATGCACCTCCAACATTCTGAAGCCGAGAAACCTCGTGTGGTTGGTCACTTCTGCTTGTGACGAACCCGGAAGTACGTGATGTCAATTCAGGAGATGGATACAGAGAGCAGGAATGCCTCAGCCATGCTGTCAGCTTCAGAATGTTGGAAGTGCATTTTATTATATAGGATTACTACTGTACCTATGATATTATTCTGTTATATTTCCTCTGTGTGCCCTGCACAAGCTAGCATGTTTATAAGTGAGATTAAATAAAAATGCTACCAGTAATAAAGAACGAAAACATGGATGCTGCAGCTTGTACGTTTGTTGTTTTGAGTGTATGGGGATGATGGTTTCACAGGGGAGGGGAAACTAACCTAAGTGGCTTCAGCTTTTTAATGTCATCCTGCTCCTGTTTTTATCCAACCTCCTTGGTTCCCAGCCCTGTCCCTCATCCACAATGAGGTTAGATTAAGAACAGGAGACGGTACGAGGCTATATATGGGTTGAAGCCAGTCGGTGTAGCTTGCTGGCAATAAGCAGAGTTATAAGTATACCCAAAACAATAGCAAACGCTATTGAAAGCAATAGTAAAATGATTATTAAAAACTAGTAAGAAACGCCCGTTTCTGGCAAAAATGAAACGGGCGCTAGCAGGGTAATCCCCCCCCCCCGTCCTCCCTCCCGAGTTGCAGACACCCCCTCCATGCCTCCGTTCCGAGTTGCACACCTCTCCTCTTCGTCCCTTCGTCCCTCAGTGACGTGATTGCGAGGGCCGACCCGCCCTCAACGTCATCGCGTTTTGACGCAAGGGCCGCCCCGCCCTCAACATCATCGCGTTTTGACGCGAGGGCGGAGCTACAGTGACTGGAGCCTGCAGGCCAAACCGGATATCTCGGGCGCCTCAAGTTTCCGGCTTGAGGCTTCAAAGTGCCTTTTATATATAGAGAGATAATGGCCTGACTAAGCTGTTCCAGTTGGATAAGCAGTCAAAAATGATCATTGAGGATATCCTGTGTACTGATGAGTTCATCTTAATTGTTGTTGCAATCTGCCTTGGTGTTATAAAGATTGGAAGTAAAATTAAACTCCTTTCATTGGGGCACATGGAATCACATCTTCACCTCACCTCTTTTGAACATGTTTCAGGGAGAAGTGGTTATAAGTCAAATTATATAAATATTTTCTTTCATGCAGATCTCTCGTTTGTTTAAACATAACTAAATGGGCTATAATCCCCTAATGTAGTAAATTGGTTTTCTTATATTTTGTCCTTGTGCCAAAACTGGAAATACAGTGAGACAGAATAACATTAGTAGTAACCAGTGGCGTAGCCATGAGTGGGCCTGGATGGGCCAGGGCCCACCCTATTTGGACTCAGGCCCACCCAGAATTGTGACACTCTTGCTTATGGCTGGCAGAGATCCTCAAACCCCGCCAGCGGCAGACTTTCTCCTCCTAAGGCAGTCGGTTCTCTTCCAAACAGCAGCTGGCAACACTTGCCTCGAGCTGACACCAACAGCAGCCCCTCTGCATATGCTTAGTTTTCACGCATGCACAGACTGCTGGCCTTGGCATCAGCCAGCTTGAGAAAAAGCTCCTGGCTGCTGTTTGGAAGAGTGCTGACTGCCTGAGCAGGAGGAAATCTTCAACTGGTGGGGTTTGTAGGTACCTTCCTGCTCAGGTATTTAATATTTTGGGCTTGCAGATGGAGGAAGAGACGAAGAGCGGAGCAAAGCAGAGCAGAGGGGGACCAGGTATTAGGAGGGGGGGTGAATTCTGTGCTCACCCACCTTGGACTCAGGCCCACCCAAAATTGGCTGTCTGGCTACGCCCCTGGTAGTAACATCCAAAAACTTATTAAATTTCAGTAATAACTGAGACAACGCTGTTGAAAACTGACTTGTAGAAGAAATTTGAGCACACAATTCTGGAACATAGTAACATAGTAGATGACGGCAGAAAAAGACCTGCACGGTCCATCTAGTCTGCCCACGATAAACTCATATGTGTATACCTTACCTTGATTTGTACCTGTCTTTTTCAGGGCACAGACCGTATAAGTCTGTCCAGCAGTATTTCCCGCCTCCCAACCACTAGTCCTGCCTCCCATCACCGGCTCCGGCACAGACCCCGTATAAGTCTGTCCTCCCCCATCCTAGCCTCTCAACCACCAACCCCTCTTCCCCCCGCCACCCAATTTCAGCTAAGCTTCTGTGGATCCATTCCTTCTGCACAGGATTCCTCTATGCATATCCCACGCATGTTTGAACTCCGTTCCCGTTTTCATCTCCACCACCTCCCGCGGGAGGGCATTCCAAGCGTCTACCACCCTCTCCGTGAAAAAATACTTCCTGACATCTTTCCTGAGTCTGCCCTCCTTCAATCTCATTTCATGTCCTCTCGTTCTACCGCCTTCCCATCTCCGGAAAAGATTCGTTTGCGGATTAATACCTTTCAAATATTTGAACGTCTGTATCATATCACCCCTGTTCCTCCTTTCCTCCAGGGTATACATGTTCAGGTCAGCAAGTCTCTCTTCATACGTCTTGGAACGTGCTACCGTGCAACTTAAAAACGATCCACGAACTAACTAACTTCCGCAAACTACTGAAGACACATCTCTTTAACAAGGCATACCACTCCACAGCAATGTCTCATAACATTTGCTTGCTCTACTAATATCATGCTTTTTCACTATCATGGTACCCAAAATCCTCTGTAATACTAAATGTTTATTTCTTCTACTTCTCCACCATTCATGATATATTGTAAGCCACATTGAGCCTGCAAAGAGGTGGGAAAATGTGGGATACAAATGTAATAAAATAAATAAAAAGATATAACTGCCATAAATAAATAAATAGATAGAAATCCTGCATGTTGAGCACTTGATGTTTTAGTGGCCCATTACCAGGAAAAAAAATCTCTGCACGAATATATAACCAGCCCGTCCAAATGACACACCGATTGCCAGTTATTACAAATTGCTACTGTACCTATGACAAGCCGGCGTGTTTAAAAATGTAAGTGAGCAAAAAGAAGGACAACGTGGATGCAGCAGCTGATAGGTTTGCTCGCTTTGGTTTGAGTGGACGGGGATGACGGCTGCGCGGAGAAGAGAAAACCCAGACTTTCTACGGAAGTTGCGTCGGAGGAGAAGGGAGTGGGCGGGGCGATGCGTTAGAACTTTGAAGGCAGTGGGCGGAGTTGGAGTTGGAGTTGGAGGTTAAAGGGAGAAATGGCAGAGCTCAGCAGGGAAGGGGACTTGGTATCTTCTACTGTGTTTTCCAAGTGCAGGTAGAGCTCAGAGCCAGCCCCGAGGATGCTCAGCCGCTTGCAGGAGCTGAAAAAGGAGGAAGAGACTTTATTGCGAGTGAAGGCGGCTCTGCAAGACCAGCTTAACAGGCTCAAGGTAAAAAGTGCTCCAGCATTTCTGATTATTTTGACTACATTTTATAAAGAGACATTTTCATGGGGAAGTTGAGCCACATTCATTCATCCAAGCATTTTGTAATAAAATTACATTTATGCTAGAAGAAGTTGTAAAACAGGGTTGGGATGCCTGCTCTCCCCCTAATTTCACCTTTTCCTGTAAGATAGAATAGCTGTTAGCTTGGTTGGGGTTGCCCCATATGTGTTACATCCTAGATGTATTGTGGTGTAGAGTCTTACTGTAATCTGCTTTGAACTCTATGCAAATACAACTAGGGGGAGCTTATTGTAGGTATTTGCAGGAGAAGAGGGTGTCTGATCTTCAGCTTCTCTTTACCCAGTGGATCTAATGAAGGTACTCATGAGGATGCATAAAAATCTCTTCAAGAAACAGGCTGCTTTCAACCCTGGTGAGCTCAACCATATAGCGAACAAGCTCAATCACAAGTACCACACGTGCGGTCCCTCAACAATTTATTTGCATTAGCTCTGTTCAAGACTTGAGGCATTTCCATTACACGTCTGTTCACTTCAGAAACCAATACAGTTGCCCACTGTTTTGTTTTAGGAAACCATTGACAGTATCTCACAACACTTTCTTGATCCTTCTGGAAGAACAGGTTACTCTTCCTTCTCCTGTGTTTTCTGTTAATATCTGGAGACATATGAAAGATCATTTGGGAGGAAGCAAAATTAATTCTCATATTGCTTTATTGGCCCTATTAGATTTAGTTCCTGTGATTGATAGCTGTAGCATTAGATCATCATCTAGTTTTTTTGAGAATCAACCCTGATAGGACAAATAAACAAGGAGTAAATGGGATGGAGTGGCCTAGTGGTTAGGGTGGTGGACTTTGGTCCTGGGGAACTGTGTTCGATTCCCACTTCAGGTACAGGCAGCTCCTTGTGACTCTGGGCAAGTCACTTAACCCTTCATTGCCCCATGTAAGCTGCATTGAGCCTGCCGTGAGTGGGAAAGCGTAGGGTACAAATGTAACAAAAATAAAATAGATACTATTTGAGATTCTACATGGAATGTTGCTATTCCACTAGCAACATTCCATGTAGAAGGCTGCGCAGGCTTCTGTTTCTGTGAGTCTGACATCCTGCACGTACATGCAGGACGTCAGACTTGCAGAAGCCTGCGCAGCCACATTGGTGATCTGCAAGGGCCGACTTCTACATGGAATGCTGCTAGTGGAATAGCAACATTCCATGTAGAATCTCAAATAGTAGCAACAGTGGAGGAGTGGCCTAGTGGTTAGGGTGGTGGACTTTGGTCCTGGGGAACTGAGGAACTGAGTTCGATTCCCACTTCAGGCACAGGCAGCGCCTTGTGACTCTGGGCAAGTCACTTAACCCTCCATTGCCCCAAGTAAGCAGCAGTGAGCCTGCCATGGGTGGGAAAGCGTGGGGTACAAATGTAACAAAAATAAAAAAATAAAAATCTTCTAATGTACCCCCATTCTGACTTTCTTAACATTAATAAGATGGATATTTAATAAATACCAAATCTCTAAGTTGTCTGTTCCACAAAATGTTCAGCTTCTTTTGGTTTCCAGGAAACCTTCAAGTATCATAACCAGTCAAAGTGCTTTTCACACTCGTTTTGTGAACTGGTGCCAAACAAATTGTCGCAGTCCTTTGTTGTGCCCAGTATAACATAGTAGATGATGGCAGAAAAAGACCTGCACGATCTATCCAGTCTGCCCAACAAGATAATTTCACGTGTGCTACTTTTTGTGTATACCTTACCTTGATTTGTATCTGCCGGCTCTGCAATTAAGGTAAGGTGCAATTAAAATTCTATATGGTCCGCTAAAAATTAGGAACTAAGCTCCAGTTCTATAATGTCAGATTTGCACGTCGGATCCATTATAGAAGACTAGTGTTAGCAGAAACACATCTAAAGATAGGTACAACCATTTACAGCATCTCTGTGGCAGTTTAAATGTGGCACCTTGCGTTGCTTAACTGATAGTATTTATAAAGGGCCTGCTAGAATAATTGAGATGGCCAAACTTAGTTACACACTAGGTATAGAATGACACGGGGACAAAGTTTGTCCCTGCCCCATCCCCGTGGATTCTGTCTCCCTCCCCGTGGGTTCTGTTCTCATCTGCAGAAGCCTCAAACACTTATGATTTTATATATATTGATTTTTGTTACATTTGTACCCTGCGCTTTCCCACTCATGGCAGGCTCAATGCGGCTTACATGGGACAATGGAGGGTTAAGTGACTTGCCCAGAGTCACAAGGAGCTGCCTGTGCCGGGAATTGAACTCAGTTCCTCAGGACCAAAGTCCACCACCCTAACCACTAGGCCACTCCTCCACTGTTGCTACTATTTGAGATTCTACATGGAATGTTGCTATTCCACTAGCAACATTCCATGTAGAATCTCCAATAGTAGCAACATTCCATGTAGAACCTCAAATAGTAGCAACATTCCATGTAGAATCTCCAATAGTATCTATTTTATTTTGGTTACATTTGTACCCTGCGCTTTCCCACTCATGGCAGGCTCAATGCGGCTTACATGGGGCAATGGAGGGTTAAGTGACTTGCCCAGAGTCACAAGGAGCTACCTGTGCCTGAAGTGGGAATCGAACTCAGTTCCTCAGGACCAAAGTCCACCACACTAACCACTAGGCCACTCCTCCACTGTTGCTACTATTTGAGATTCTGCATGGAATATTCCACTAGCAACACTCCATGTAGAAGTCGGCCCTTGCAGATCACCAATGTGGCAGCGCAGGCTTCTACATGGAATGTTGCTAGTGGAATAGCAACATTCCATGTAGAATCTCCAATAGTAGCAACATTCCGTGTAGAATCTCCAATAGTAGCAACATTCCATGTAGAATGTCCAATAGTATCTATTTTATTTTTGTTACATTTGTACCCTGCGCTTTCCCACTCATGGCAGGCTCAATGCGGCTTACATGGGGCAATGGAGGGTTAAGTGACTTGCCCAGAGTCACAAGGAGCTGCCTGTGCCGGGAATCGAACTCAGTTCCTCAGGACCAAAGTCCACCACACTAACCACTAGGCCACTCCTCCACTGTTGCTACTATTTGAGATTCTGCATGGAATATTCCACTAGCAACACTCCATGTAGAAGTCGGCCCTTGCAGATCACCAATGTGGCAGCGCAGGCTTCTACATGGAATGTTGCTAGTGGAATAGCAACATTCCATGTAGAATCTCCAATAGTAGCAACATTCCGTGTAGAATCTCCAATAGTAGCAACATTCCATGTAGAATGTCCAATAGTATCTATTTTATTTTTGTTACATTTGTACCCTGCGCTTTCCCACTCATGGCAGGCTCAATGCGGCTTACATGGGGCAATGGAGGGTTAAGTGACTTGCCCAGAGTCACAAGGAGCTGCCTGTGCCTGAAGTGGGAATCAAACTCAGTTCCTCAGTTCCCCAGGACCAGAGTCCACCACCCTAACCACTAAATGTTTTTATTAACCTATAAAAAGGAACAATATGCTGTGCAACTGTTGTGTATAAATTATAAATAGAAAACAATAATAACAACGAGCAGCTATAATAAACCCTCCCACCACCACCACCCTCTACCCTTCCAACCCCAACAATAGCTGATTTCTACTACCCCAAGGAATCCTAATCCACCCTGTTAAAATGGCCAGGGATACTACTACTACTACTACTATTTAGCACTTCTATAGCGCTACAAGGCGTACGCAGCGCTGTACAAACATAGAAGAAAGACAGTCCCTGCTCAAAGAGCTTACAATCTAATAGAAAAGCTACGAGAATGGTATGGGATTTGCGTTCCAAGATGTATGAGGAGAGACTTGCTGACCTGAACATGTATACCCTGGAGGAAAGGAGGAACAGGGGTGATATGATACAGACGTTCAAATATTTGAAAGGTATTAATCCGCAAACAAATCTTTTCCGGAGATGGGAAGGCGGTAGAACGAGAGGACATGAAATGAGATTGAAGGGGGGCAGACTCAGGAAAGATGTCAGGAAGTATTTTTTCACAGAGAGGGTGGTGGATGCTTGGAATGCCCTCCCGCGGGAGGTGGTGGAGAGGAAAACGGTAACGGAATTCAAACATGCGTGGGATATGCATAAAGGAATCCTGTGCAGTAGGAATGGATCCTCAGAAGCTTAGCCAAAATTGGGTGGCTGAGCAGGTGGGGGAAGAGAGGTTGGTGGTTGGGAGGCGAGGATAGGGGAGGGCAGACTTATACGGTCTGTGCCAGAGCCGGTGATGGGAGGCGGGACTGGTGGTTGGGAGGCGCGGAATACTGCTGGGCAGACTTGTACGGTCTGTGCCCTGAATAAGGCAGGTACAAATCAAGGTAAGGTTTACACATATGTTTGTTTGTCTTGTTGGGCAGACTGGATGGACCTTGCAGGTCTTTTTCTGCCGCCATCTACAATGTTACTATGTAGACAAAAAATAAAGTAAGCAAATCAATTAATGTGTACAGGAAGGAGGAGGGTAGGGTACAAAATACAACCCGTTCTATATGCCGTAGAGGGGAGAAATATGCCCTATGAAGCACAGTCCCTCCTGCAATAGAAGTTGTCTTCTTAGAAGATGTGCTGGTAGCGGGATGTACAGGATCCCCTATGCAAATTTTGCTAGTTGTGGCCAGCATGTTTGCTGCTTTTTCCAAAAAATCAAAATATCATTGTAGACATCACTCAAACATAAATAACAGTGCAGTTCATTAATAGGCTTCAAAGTAGAAAATGGCGATCTGTCCCCGCCCCCTTGTCATTCTCTAGCACTAGATAATTTACATGCTCCCCTTTGTAGAAAAACAATACAAAATAACCTGCATTCGGATCGCTTTAACCAAAGACCTCAGCGATGCACCTCACTGGATCCATAGACTTGTACACCCACCTGCTCATTGGCCGTTTGGTATAAATACAAACACTGAATCAGCTGGGGGGGGGGGGGGTTAAACTTAAGTAATTGAGTTACGTGCGTAAGTGGTGCTATTCTATAATTATGGGGCAAAAGTACTATCTCATCTCATTTGCTTCGTTTGTCTAGTTGTGAATTAGAGAAACGGTACAACGCATAGGTGGCAAACCAGTATCTCTCGGTCCCTTGATCTCCAGGTTCATGCAAAGCCTCATGAATACAAAAGCACCAATTAAAAAGGCCAGTTCCATGCCTCTCTCCTTGGAGTCTCTAGCACACGCGCCTCTTAAATATTTCACTTGGACGACCTTATTCTTCTTTCTAATAACTTCTACACGTAAGGCTCCAGTGCATTATTCTTCATGTACTCAGTTCTTCCCCAACCAGGCCAGCACTTCGCACACACTCAAAATTTGTACCAAAAGTTGTCTGAAAGTTCCATCTGAATCAGACCGTCATTCTTCCAATATTTTTCCCCAAACCACATTCACACAAAGCAGAAGAACCACTTTATCTATAGAGCTGCATTTCTGAAGTAGGCTGTGAAAACTGAGGCTGTTTTACATTCTTTAACTTGTATTTTGTATTTCTTATCCTTTCATTACTTTTTATTCTTTAATGTTTTTAGGGCTGCATTCCAATTACAGTTTATCAATAGAAATCAAACAAAATAAAACATGGAAAAGAAAATATGATGATACCTTTTTTATTGGACATAACTTAATACATTTCTTGATTAGCTTTCGAAGGTTGCCCTTCTTCCTCAGATCGGAAACAAGCAAATGTGCTAGCTGACAGTGTATATAAGTGAAAACATTCAAGCATTACTATGACAGTAAAATAGATACCATTGGAGATTCTACATGGAATGTTGCTACTATTGGAGATTCTACATGGAATGTTGCTAGTGGAATAGCAACATTCCATGTAGAATCTATAGAAATCAAACAAAATAAAACATGGAAAAGAAAATAAGATGATACCTTTTTTATTGGACATAACTTAGTACATTTCTTGATTAGCTTTCGAAGGTTGCCTTTTTTATTGGACATAACTTAATACATTTCTTGATTAGCTTTCGAAGGTTGCCCTTCTTCCTCAGATCGGAAATAAGCAAATGTGCTAGCTGACAGTGTATATAAGTGAAAACATTCAAGCATTACTATGACAGTCTGACAGGGTGGGAGGAGGGGGGTGGGTAGGAAGTATGCATGGGGACATCAAAGCATATCATTGATATTCTAACAGGATGGGTGTGGATAGGGGAGTGGATAGGACAGTTTGAAATTGTGCGATTTAAGGTATGCTATTTATTCTTTTCCCCCATACTGCAGTTCCTTGTGACTTTATTTTATTTATTTGTTGCATTTGTACCCCACATTTTCCCACCTATTTGCAGGCTCAATGTGGCTTACATAGTACCATCAAGGTATTTGCCCAGTTTGGGCAAGACACTTAATCTTCCACTGCTCAGAGTCCCAAGAACCTGCATGGCAGGGGTGGGGGGGAAAATAACATACAATTACATAGTAAATGACGACAGATAAAAGACCTGTAAGGTCCATCCAGTCCGCCCAACAAGATAAACTCATTTTACATGGTATGTGATACTTTATACCCGAGTTTGATTTGTCCTTGCCATTCTCAGGGCACAGACCGTAGAAGTCTGCCCAGCACTGTTGTACTAAAGGTTCTGAAGATTCTGGAATCCTAAAGAGTTACAAGATTCCGGAATCCCATTTAGTAGCAACATTCCATGTAAAACCCCAAAGAGTAACATAGTAAATGACGGCAGATAAAGACCTGAACGGTCCATCCAGTCTGCCCAACAAGATAAACTCATTTTACATGGTATGTGATACTTTATACCTGAGTTTGATTTGTCCTTGCCTTTCTCAGGGCACAGACCGTAGAAGTCTGCCCAGCACTCTTCTTGTACTAAAAGTTCTGAAGATTCTGGAATCCCAATTAGTAGTAACATTCCATTTAGAACTTCAAAGAGTAACATAGTAACATATAGTAACATAGTAAACGATGGCAGATAAAGACCTGAACTGTCCATCCAGTCTGCCCAACAAAATAAACTCATTTTACATGGTATGTGATACTTTATACCCGAGTTTGATTTGTCCTTTCCATTCTCAGGGCACAGACTGTAGAACTCTGTCCATCACTGTTCTTGTACTAAGTTCTGGAGCTAACGTCGAAACCCCTTAAAATTTACACTCCAACCCATCCATATCTATTCAGTTACGATCAGGGCGTAGACCATAGAAGTCTGCCCAGCACCGGTTTTGCCCAATTACCGGCATCGCCACCCAATCTCCACTAAGATTCCGTGGATCCATTCCTTCTAACCAGGATTCCTTTGTGTGTCGCAATTACATTTTTAATTGAAATGCACCCCCAATTTTGGACTATAAAAATTGCTTTGCAGCGCTATCTTCAAGATACAGAGCATTTTAGGAAATCCTCTCGGTTATTTGTTACCTTTAACCCTGGTGATTCCGGGTTACAAGCTCTCAAAAATTTCAAAATGGACTTTTGCTATCCCGCTGCTAAGTTTGGCTCTCCAGGCCGGGTCAGTGTACACCATCTCCAAGGAACAGCTGCAGCTGTTAACCATCTACACTTTTTCTCACTATAATATGTTATTTTTAAGATGTAAACCGTTTTGTTTTGTGAATGCAATTAGAAACGGTATAGTAACATAGTAGATGACGGCAGAAAAAGACCTGCACGGTCCATCAACAAGACAAACATGTGTATACCTTACCTTGATTTGTACCTGCCTTATTCAGGGCACAGACCGTACAAGTCTGCCCAGCAGGATTCCCCGCCTCCCAACCACCAACCCCTCTTCCCCCTACCTGCTCCACCACCCAATTTCAGCTAAGCCTCTGAGGATCCATTTCTTCTGCACAGGATTCCTTTATGCATATCCCAAGCATGTTTGAATTCCGTTACCGTTTTCATCTCCACCACCTCCCGCGGGAGGTTTATTTATAGTAAATAAATAAACGATAAGAATTTCAGAGAAGCAACGTGGTATCAGTTTGCAGTTTTACAAAACACTATTATCTGGATACTTCGTCAAGACTCCACAGTGCGGTTGGACAATCGTTCTTTAATAACTTGCCTGTTTGTTTGTTTAGGCGACCGTACTAAACATCCGATTTTCTTCCATCTTTGGAGTCACTGTTCGTGATGATGGCTGAACGAGTTCCTTGTACACGGCAGGGAAATGCGGCCACACTGAACCCCCGACCCAACTTGCTCACGCTTCAGCTGTAGCTGTGACATGGAGTGTTGAAGGAAGGCTGTTTCTGCCATGGGTTTGTGCAACAGTGTTTTCAAGAAGTAAACAAAGTAGCTTATCTACAGGCTGTTGTCACGGAGAGACATCGGCGTTAGTGCGGCTACATTTTCCTGCTGTCTACACAGAGCTCCCATTGCAGGTCAGCAATTGCATCCTGTCAAATTAAGTTGGGGTTCAAAATACCTCCAGACCGTAGCCAGCACTGGCCCTCTTTATAGCGACCATTCTCCGCAGCCTCTCAGATTCCCAGTGCCTGTTTGGTTGTTTTGTTTTCTTTTTGTTACATTTGTACCCCGCGCTTTCCCACTCATGGCAGGCTCAATGCAGCAGGCAATGGAGGGTTAAGTGACTTACCCAAAGTCACAAGGAGCTGCCTGTGCCAGGAATCGAACTCAGTTCCTCAGTTCCCCAGGACCAAAGTCCACCACCCTAACCACTAGGCCACTCCTCCACTCATTTGCTCACTGATTCCTGCACATGTGGGTGCTTTGATTTTTATTTTGAAGGTTGCACACTTGAGTGGGCCAACCTGAGCTTAAAAACACTAGAGGTTAACAATACATAGCAACAACCATCAGTGGCGTTCCTGGCCTGGATGGCATCTGGGGCGGAGCGCCGATGCGCCCCCCCCCCTCCCTGCTAGATGACACCTCCCCCCCTCTGGCAAAATGACACCCCCCCCCCCCGGGTGCACGCCTGCTCCTCCAAGTTCGCTAAACTTCGTTTGTTCGCTGCAGCTCTCTCTGCCCCGGAACAGGTTACTTCCTGTTCCGGGGCAGAGGGAGCTGCAGCGAACGAACGAAGTTTAGCGAACTCAGAGGAGCAGGCGCGCGCCGCGGCACCCCCCAGTGGCATGCACCCGGAGCGGACCGCCCCCACCACCCCCCCTTGGTACACCAGTGACAACCATCGCTGCCACTTCTTCTCAGATGCCACCGGCCTGCCGACTTTGGAGGAATATCTATGCGTGGGTGGTGGTTCCACCTCTTATTCTGAATGAACCTGCATAGCAGGCCACAAATGACAACATGGTCTGTTTCCTGCTCAGGGCCCAGGAAGAGCTGAGTTAAAGCATAGCTGACTTGGCCTCCTCAGGGCGTGTGCCTAGTTTGCCTGTGCCTTAAGCTTGCCCTGTGTACAAGGCTTTTCTAGTTACACTGTTGTCGTTATGCAGGAATGACTGGGAAGGATGTGCTTTGACAGAGTTCTGTGAAATACTGAGTGGAGTGGAATGGGTAGATGTAAATCGCTTGTTTACTCTTTCCAAAAGTACTAGGACTAAGGTGCACATAATGAAGCTACTAAGTAGGAAATTTAAAACAAACCGGAGAAAATATTTTTTTTTTTCACTCAATGTGCCATTAAACTCTGGAATTTGTTGCCAGAGTGTGGTAAAAGCAGTTAACTTAGCAGGGTTTTAAAAAGTTTTGGATAATTTCCTAAAAGTCCATAAGCCATTTCTTTTTGGGATAATCCACTGCTTATTTGTAGGATAAGCAACGTAAAATCTGTTTTACTGTTTTGGGATCTTGCCAGGTACTTGGAACCTGGATTGGCCATTGTTGGCAACAGGATGCTGGGCTTGATGGATCTTGTGTTCTCGCCCACATGTCTGTAGGTAGAAGAAATGGCACTTCAGTCGATGATCAGAACAAGAGAGACAAATGGGCCAATTCCTTGCTCAGCTGAAGAGGAGGCTCAGAAGGTAAGTGGTTCTTTGGTCTAGTTGTAGACTTTAAATCAGTGGTTTTCAACCCAGTCCTTGGGGACCACCAGGCCAGTTGTGGTTTCAGGATTTCTACAATGTATGAGATTTGCATACCAAGAAGGCAGTGCATGCGACTAGATCTCTTGCATCTTTGTTGCGGAAATCCTGAAAACCCAAGTGGCCAGGTTGTCCCTGAGGATAGGGTTCAGGACCACTGCTTTAAATGATGCCTTAGAGCAGGTGTGGGCCACCTCGCATCAGTTCTGTTTGCATGTACTGCCTCCATTGTATGCAGATAGATGTCATGCATGTTCATTGTGGAAAACCTGACTTAGTTGCGGCCCTCAAGGACTGAGGTTGCCCACGCCTGCATTAAATAGTAAAAGCCATTATCTGCGTTAAGTAGAAATACTTTCAGCCACTAACAAGTGGGAGAAAAATCAGAACCTAGGGCAAGCAGGCAGTAAATGTACTCGTGCGTGGCCCCATTTTTGGAGCTTGTTAAAATATCAGAGCCCCCAGTAATTTCTCTTGGGCTTCGATCCTCTACAAAAGTTTGCAGTTGCTGCAGCTGGACTTTTTGACAGGGGCTCAGCGCTTTGACTCTATTACTCCAAGCCTGTGTACGCACACTTTATACTTAAATTCAGTTCAGTGCTATTCACAGTTGGTCCATAATGGTGGCAACACATTAGCTCCTTTGTAATAGCATAGTAACATAGTAGATGACGGCAGAGAAAGACCTGTAGGGTCCATCCAGTCTGCCCAACAAGATTTATTTATTGCACTTGTATCCCACATTTTCCTACCTATTTGCAGGCTCAATGTGTCTTACAAAGACCTGTTATGGCATTCCAGGTAAACGATACAATTGGTGTTACATAGATATCAAGGATAACAAAAAAGAACTAAGCAAACAATTATAGAAAGACGACATTCCGAATCAGGGTGAGGTGGTGATAAACTCATATGTGCTACTTTATGTGTATGCCCGACCTTGATTTGCTTCTGCTATTTGGGCAGTAGGTTGCTGCCTTTGCATGAAAACCTATGAGGCTTTCCTCCATCTTTCCACATTTTTGAGTGCGCGTTAATTGGCCATAATCCACTTCTTGGTGTAAATAGTGCACCCAGACATGGATTTTGTTCCGACACATGAGTGGAGTGGAACCGGCCAAAGAGTCGGTTGGGACGCTGGACGAAAATGGTGTTAAAGGGGCGATCAAGGAGGACAAAGCCGTAGCGGAGAAATTAAATGAATTCTTTGCTTCGGTCTTCACCGAGGAGGATTTGGGGGGGGACACCGGTGCCGGAAAGAATATTTGAAGCGGGGGAGTCGGAGAAACTAAACAAATTCTCTGTAACCTTGGAGGATGTAATGGGTCAGTTCAGCAAGCTGAAGAGTAGTAAATCACCGGGACCTGATGGTATTCATCCCAGAGTATTAATAGAACTAAAAAATGAACTTGCGGAGCTACTGTTAGAAATATGCAATCTGTCCCTAAAATCGAGTGTAGTACCGGAAGACTGGAGGGTAGCCAATGTTACTCCGATTTTTAAGAAGGGTTCCAGAGGAGATCCGGGAAATTATAGACCGGTGAGTCTGACGTCGGTGCCGGGCAGATGGTGGAGGCTATTATTAAGAATAAAATTGCAGAGCATATACAAAAACATGGACTGATGAGACAAAGTCAGCACGGATTTAGTGAAGGGAAGTCTTGCCTCACCAATCTAATGCATTTTTTTGAGGGGGTAAGCAAACATGTGGACAATGGGGAGCCGGTTGATATTGTATATCTGGATTTTCAGAAGGCGTTTGACAAAGTGCCGCACGAAAGACTCCTGAAGAAATTGCAGAGTCATGGAATCGGAGGTAGGGTATTATTATGGATTAAGAACTGGTTGAAAGATAGGAAGCAGAGAGTAGGATTGCGTGGCCAGTATTCTCAGTGGAGGAGGATAGTTAGTGGGGTCCCGCAGGGGTCTGTGCTGGGTCCGTTGCTTTTTAATGTATTTATAAATGACCTAGAGATGGGAATAACTAGTGAGGTAATTAAATTCGCCGATGACACAAAATTATTCAGGGTCGTCAAGTCGCAGGAGGAATGTGAACGATTACAGGAGGACCTTGCGAGACTGGGAGAATGGGCGTGCAAGTGGCAGATGAAGTTCAATGTTGACAAGTGCAAAGTGATGCATGTGGGTAAGAGGAACCCGAATTATAGCTACGTCTTGCAAGGTTCCGCGTTAGGAGTTACGGATCAAGAAAGGGATCTGGGTGTCGTCGTCGATGATACGCTGAAACCTTCTGCTCAGTGTGCTGCTGCGGCTAGGAAAGCGAATAGAATGTTGGGTGTTATTAGGAAGGGTATGGAGTCCAGGTGTGCGGATGTTATAATGCCGTTGTATCGCTCCATGGTGCGACCGCACCTGGAGTATTGTGTTCAGTACTGGTCTCCGTATCTCAAAAAAGATATAGTAGAATTGGAAAAGGTACAGCGAAGGGCGACGAAAATGATAGTGGGGATGGGACGACTTTCCTACGAAGAGAGGCTGAGAAGGCTAGGGCTTTTCAGCTTGGAGAAGAGACGGCTGAGGGGAGATATGATAGAAGTGTATAAAATAATGAGTGGAATGGATCGGGTGGATGTGAAGCGACTGTTCACGCTATCCAAAAATACTAGGACTAGAGGGCATGAGTTGAAGCTACAGTGTGGTAAATTTAAAACGAATCGGAGAAAATTTTTCTTCACCCAACGTGTAATTAGACTCTGGAATTCGTTGCCGGAGAACGTGGTACGGGCGGTTAGCTTGACGGAGTTTAAAAAGGGGTTAGATAGATTCCTAAAGGACAAGTCCATAGACCGCTATTAAATGGACTTGGAAAAATTCCGCATTTTTAGGTATAACTTGTCTGGAATGTTTTTACGTTTGGGGAGCGTGCCAGGTGCCCTTGACCTGGATTGGCCACTGTCGGTGACAGGATGCTGGGCTAGATGGACCTTTGGTCTTTCCCAGTATGGCACTACTTATGTACTTATGTAGGTGGATGTGAGGCATCTGTTCATGCTTTCCAAATGCCGGAGAACGTGTTGAAGGCGGTTAGCTTGGCAGAGTTTAAAAAGGGGTTAGACGGTTTCCTAAAGGACAAGTCCATAAACCACTACTAAATGGACTTGGGAAAAATCCACAATTCCAGGAATAACACGTATAGAATGTTTGTACGTTTGGGAAGCTCGCCAGGTGCCCTTGACCTGGATTGGCCGCTGTCATGGACAGGATGCTGGGCTCGATGGACCCTTGGTAAGGGAGAATCCAAGTGGGGTGTGGGTGGTGTAGTCAGGCCCGTTCTGACTTAGTCTAGTAAAAGGTCTAATTTTTCCAAAGCATTGTTTGATGTAACCTGAACTGGGTCACAATCCTGGGATCTGCATTCCCCTGGCCCCACAGGTGGCTGCATTTTCATTGTTTTTATTGGAAATTAACTACCGAAATGGAGAAACAGGATCCACTGCGATCAAGATAAGGTAAAAGAGGGAGTAGCGTGACTAACAAAACTTCTTCCAGTGAAGCCCAGGAAATGAAGAAAATTTTAATTGGCGTTATTCTATGAACAATTGAATGGACTCAAACATCGTGAGTCTCTCAAATCCCGATTCCGGGTTTATTGTCAAGATTTGAAAGACTCCAAAGAGCATTACATAGTAGTAACATAGTAACATAGTAGATGACGGCAGAAAAAGACCTGCACGGTCTATCCAGTCTGCCCAACAAGACAACTCATATGTGCTACTTTTTGTGTATACCCTACTTTGATTTGTACCTGTGCTTTTCAGGGCATAGACCGTATAAGTCTGCCCAGCACTATCCCTGCCTCCCAACCACCAGTCCTGCCTCCCACCACCAGCTCTGGCACAGACCGTATAAGTCTGCCCATCACTATCCCCGCCTCCCAACCACCAGACCCGCCTCCCGATCTCGACTAAGCTCCTGAGGATCCATTCCTTCTGCAAAGGATTCCTTTATGCTTATCCCACACATGTTTGAATTCCGTTACCGTTTTCATTTCCACCACCTCCCGCGGAAGGGCATTCCAAGCATCCACTTCTCTCTCCGTGAAAAAATACTTCCTGACATTTTTCTTGAGTCTGCCCCCCTTCAATCTCATTTCATGTCCTCTCGTTCTACCACCTTCGCATCTCCGGAAAAGGTTCGTTTGCGGATTAATACCTTTCAAATATTTGAACGTCTGTATCATATCACCCCTGTTTCTCCTTTCCTCCAGAGTATACATGTTTAGTTCAGCAAGTCTCTCCTCATATGTCCTGTAACGCAAATCCCATACCATTCTCGTAGCTTTTCTTTGCACTGCTTCGATTCTTTTTACATCCTTAACAAGATACGGCCTCCAAAACTGAACACAATACTCCAGGTGAGGCCTCACCAACGACTTATACAGGGGCATCAACACCCCCTTTCTTCTGCTGGTCACACCTCTCTCTATACAGCCTAACAACCTTCTAGCTACGGCCACCGCCTTGTCACACTGTTTCATCGCCTTCAAATCCTCAGTTACTATCACCCCAAGATCCCTCTCCCCGTCCGTACCTATCAGACTCTCACCACCTAACACATTACTCCGTACTGAGGCACAAAGACGCAACAGCTCCATCTCCACATCATTTACCGGACAACGAAGACAGCGAGTGAATTTTAGGACACACAAGACTCCTGATGCAGGCCCATTGAGCTGAAATACAGCTGTGCCAAGTCGTATTCATCAATCAAATTTTCAATTTTTTCATTTTTACCTGGAGCGTCTTTTATTTTTTTAGTCCTCGTCGCTGTTTGTTCTACCTTCTATACCCTTGCGAAAATTTGTTTCTTCTGTTTTTGTATCATTATCATATGTCATCTTAATTGAATGGACTCAACACGGCACTGTGTTTCGGCAATACTGCCCTGCCCGAGTCTAAAATTTACAAACAAATATATCAACATATATGTGCACAACTATAAATACAATTGTTATTAATTTCTCCACCAATCACCAAAGGTGATAATTGCAATAAATTAAATAAATTAAATATATATAGCTTCAATATACTCAACACAAAGAGACCGTATTTTTAGCTTCAATAATAGTGATTTAATATACAATTGCACACGAGAGGTAGGTTTTTAAGAGATCTTTACAGGTAATCTGTGCATAAAATAGAACAAAGTAGCAGGTAGGTTAACTTACAAGTCCTTGTTACAAGCATGCTGTGGTCCAGCTGATTGATGAGCACATGTTGAGGGGCAAGGCGTCAGCAGACCCCAAAGAGAGCAGCAGGTCCCAAGAGGAGGCAGGTTCCAAGAGGAGGCAGGTTTCAAGAGGGCGAGCTGGGCTGTTTCCAGGCCTTTTATAATGTTAGCAGAGAAGCATGGTGTGTGCATGTCCTGGATATTTTGCAAGGCATTATGGTTAATGTAGTCTGTTCACATGACCACATTATAAGTCCTTCCTTTCTGCACATGTCTGAAAGCTGATGGGAGGGGCAGGTATACCTTTGACAAGCAAATGTCCTGTTTATGGTCTCCCCTCTGAAGTCTTTGTCTTCAATGGGTTCTCCAGACTCTCTGTCTCTTGGGTCTTTGGTTTTCAGAGATGTCCTGATGAGCGTCCAGGTACCCACCTTTTGTTCAGTCTTTTTAGGTGGGAGGGCAGAGGAAGCTCTTTTGTTTAAGGAATGAGAAAAGGCAAGGTGAGGTCCCTGCCACTGCAGCAGTACCTTTGTCTTGTAAATATTCTGCAAAGGGAGAGGGAAGAGGGCTTTTGGAATGAAAGCCAGTTCTGCTGCATTGTATTTTTAAGAGCTGCACAAATATATTGGTGTATATATATGTATCTGATCCAACACAACATCATGCTACACATTTAAGTCTGATGATTGGCTTATACCATAACACAATAAACAAAGTATCAATCATAAATAGAAACATTGCAAAAACAAGGAGCAAAAGAAATAGTTAAAATATTAGATTCAAAATTAAACAATTTAAAAATAAATGTATACATTACATATAATATACATATATGTAAGTAAGAAGTATATACATAATGTTTATGGATTTAATAGAAAGAGATGAACATATACAAATAGTGATAAAATAGGCGAACTAACCTGTATTTTTTGTTACTGCACCCAAATGTAGTAGTGACTGATTCGAAAGGGTCTGTTCACGCTTTCCAAAAATATTAGCACCAGGGGGCATGCGATGAAGCTACAATGTAGTAAATTTAAAACGAATCGGAGAAAATGTTTCTTCACGCAACGTGTAATTAAACTCTGGAATTCGTTGCCAGAAATGTGGTAAAGGCGGTTAGCTTAGCGGAGTTTTAAAAAGGTTGGGACGGCTTCCTAAAGGAAAAGCCTGTAGACTGTTATTAAATGGACTTGGGGAAAATCCACTATTTCTGGGATAAGCAGTATAAAATGTTTTGTACATTTTTGGGATCTTGCCGGGTATTTGTGACCTAGATTGGCCACTGTTGGAAACAGGATGCTGGGCTTGATGGACCTTTGATCTGTCCCAGTATGGCAATACTTATGTATAATAGAGAGAAATATTAATGATTGTGATTTCATATCTATCAGATAATATACATATAGAGATGAGAACACGAACAATGTAAGTTAAAACTAAAACATTCATAGAGTATTACTGAGAAAAGGAAAAATGTGTTTTCATCATGTGTAAAAAGGGGGAACAGAAGTGAGAGTTCCATAAAAGTAAAAAAAATATATTTAAAAAAACTAAAACCATGTATAATTCTGGAGGATATTTAATGAAGAGAACGTGCTAATTGTTAAGTGTGGTGATTGTCTTGAAACGTACATATGACAGGATTGGTAAGACAGTGCTGGACAAGTGCACATAAGAATGACACGAACAGAGATGCATGGAAAAAAAAAAAAGCTAAATACAGCTAATAGTGTGTACATTACATAACATCTTTTTAAAAGTGGCAAATGCACGGAAAAAAGGGAGAAATGTGGAAAAACTGACAAAATCAAAAGTGACCACCAATAATATGTAAAAATAGGGAAGGTGCTATAAACAACATGAACTAAATGTATCTTATTGGTGCTGGCACAGTGAGGGTATAAACATGACAAAATGAGTGTTCTGAAGATGTGGCTCTTACCTTAAGTACACCAAGGCAATACCCTGCTATAATATTGATGGTATCTGTAAAGGCGCCAAAAAATAAAGATGGTTAAAACGGCAGTACTGGCGATTAAGAGCTGGTGAGAAGTAAACCACGCTCGTTTTATTGAACATTTTTGGGGATTCTCCGTGGTTAAGACCTGTCGTTTCTTTCTTTACAACATCCGTAAAATCCACCCCTTTCTTTCCGAGCACTCTACCAAAACCCTCATCCACACCCTTGTCACCTCTCGTTTAGACTACTGCAATCTGCTTCTTGCTGGCCTCCCACTTAGTCACCTCTCCCCTCTCCAGTCGGTTCAAAACTCTGCTGCCCGTCTCATCTTCCGCCAGGGTCGCTTTACTCATACTACCCCTCTCCTCAAGTCCCTTCACTGGCTCCCTATCCGTTTTCGCATCCTGTTCAAACTTCTTCTACTAACCTATAAATGTACTCACTCTGCTGCTCCCCAGTATCTCTCCACACTCGTCCTTCCCTACACCCCTTCCCGTGCACTCCGCTCCATGGATAAATCCTTCTTATCTGTTCCCTTCTCCACTACTGCCAACTCCAGACTTCGCGCCTTCTGTCTCGCTGCACCCTACGCCTGGAATAAACTTCCTGAGCCCCTACGTCTTGCCCCATCCTTGGCCACCTTTAAATCTAGACTGAAAGCCCACCTCTTTAACATTGCTTTTGACTCGTAACCACTTGTAACCACTCGCCTCCACCTACCCTCCTCTCTTCCTTCCCGTTCACATTAATTGATTTGATTTGCTTACTTTATTTTTTGTCCATTAGATTGTAAGCTCTTTGAGCAGGGACTGTCTTTCTTCTATGTTTGTGCAGCGCTGCATATGCCTTGTAGCGCAATAGAAATGCTAATAGTAGTAGTAGTAGTTAAAGGGAAAGGGTGTTAGTGTTAGCAGGAAGAGGGTGCTGGAGCTTCTATGTCAGGGCTGCTGCTGGCCACTGAGTGCAGGTGAGCAGAGCCATCCTTGAGGGTATGTGAAAAACAAACCAGTCGCTGGCATTTCCAGCTTCTCGTAGTCTTTCATGTTTGAGAAACCAGTATGAAGAATGCATTTGTGAACCCCGTTTATCACGGTTTGTACTCAAAATGTGATTAGATTCTAATTTAAACGCTGATGAGAGAGATCCTTTTGTCTGAGTTATTCAAAAGGTTATGTTGATTATTTGTTCAACAAAAATAACAGTATCCTTGTGTGAAAGTGTGGCAGTAACTTTAACTTCAACTAACATTTCCTGTAACTGTTGATCCTTGAGGAAATGCAAAACTTCAGACCTGAACTGTAAAAGTGGATTATACAAATTCACGAAGCCGCTCTGACTTTGGAGAAGACTGGAAGCCATGCTCACTCCTGTCGCTGTGGGGTGAGTGGGGAGTAAGAAGCAGCAGCATTTCTCATAAACCTCGGTATGGCAGCTCTTGTCTTCTTATGAATTTAAAGCAGGCATAGAGCATGCTCTGTAGAGCACCGTGATTTCACTCGGTCTGCTTTACAAGGGACTGTCTTCCCTATGAAGAAAGACTAAGGAGGCTAGGGCTATTCAGCTTGGAGAAGAGACGGCTGAGGGGAGACATGATAGAGGTATATAAAATAATGAGTGGAGTGGAACAGGTGGATGTGAAGCGTCTGTTCACGCTTTCCAAAAATACTAGGACTAGGGGGCATGCGATGAAACTACAGTGCAGTAAATTTAAAACAAATCGGAGAAAATTTTTCTTCACCCAACGTGTAATTAAACTCTGGAATTCATTGCCGGAAAATGTGGTGAAGGCGGTTAGCTTAGCAGAGTTTAAAAAGGGGTTGGACGGTTTCCTAAAGGACAAGTCCATAAACCGCTACTAAACGGACTTGGAAAAATCCAAAATCCCAGAAATAACATGTATAGAATGTTTGTACTTTTGGGAAGCTTGCCAGGTGCCCTTGGCCTGGATTGGCCGCTGTCGTGGACAAGATGCTGGGCTCGATGGACCCTTGGTCTTTTCTCAGTATGGCATTACTTATGTACTTATGTCTTCCCCAAGCCACAAGTGGTTTGTTTTATTTGAATTCTACCCCTTTAGTCAGTCTGTATAAATGTGTGGCACATAAGAGCACCCCCTAGTTCCTGTGCTCCTGGGGATTGAGGATGCAGCATTTCCCCCATGTGAAAACACAGGTGAGCCTCCATAGGAATGGTCTCCAGAGCACCGTGCCCCCAACATGGATCTCAAGGAAGCAAACATTGCTACCAGGCAGTGGCAAAAGCCAAAGGGGCATAGTGAGGTGCATCACAAGTAGAACAGAGGAGGTAAGAACCCCTCGGTATAAGTCTCTGGTGAGACCTCGTCTGAAGTATTGTGTCTGTTTCTGCAGACCTTATCTCTGAAAAGAGAGGGACAGTAGTGAAAGATGATGCAAGGACTGTGCCAAGAATCCCCTAGGGAGTGTTTGGTGTCACCCTTTCCTTTCTGAGCACACTACCAGAACCCTCATCTACACTCTTATCACCTCTCGCTTAGACTATTGCAACTTGCTTCTCACGGGTCTCCCACTTAGCCATCGCTCTCCTCTTCAATCTGTTCAAAATTCTGCTGCACGACTAATATTCCGCCAGTGTCGTTATGCTCATATTAGCCCTCTCCTCAAGTCACTTCACTGGCTTCCTATCCGTTTCCGCATACAGTTCAAACTCCTCTTATTGACCTATAAGTGCATTCACTCTGCAGCTCCTCAGTACCTCTCCACTCTCATCTCTCCCTACATTCCTCCCCGGGAACTCCGTTCACTGGGTAAATCTCTCTTATCTACACCCTTCTCCTCCACTGCTAACTCCAGACTCCGTTCCTTTTATCTTGCTGCACCATATGCCTGGAATACGTCAAGCTCCATCTCTGGCCATCTTCAAATCTAAGCTAAAAGCCCACCTTTTTGATGCTGCTTTTAACTCCTAACCCTTGTTAAGAACCCTTATTTTATCATCCTCACTTTAATATTCCCTTATCCCTTATTTGTCCTGTTTGTCTTAATTAGATTGTAAGCTCTGTGGAGCAGGGACTGTCTCTTCATGTTCAAGTGTACAGCGCTGCGTACGTCTAGTAGCGCTTTAGAAATGATAAGTAGTAGTAGTCTTTGGGATTCCGGAATGTTGCTACTCTTTGGGATTCCGGAATCTTGTTACTCTTTGTCCTTATCTCTTGTTTGTCCTGTTTGTCTGTCCTATTTAGATTGTAAGCTCTGTTGAGCAGGGACTGTCTCTTCATGTTCAAGTGTACAGTGCTGCGTATGTCTAGTAGTGCTTTAGAAATAAATAGTGTTAGTAGTGTTCCAGAGGTCCAAGGCTTTAATATTTATGTCTTATGGCTGACACTTTAAAATGATTTTTTTTTTGTTCTTACTCCAGGCAATGCTACAGGTGGATAATGAGGCAACTATTAATCTGACCGAGTTACAGCTGAGCACCAGCAGATACGAGCAGGATCAAGAGGAGATGGAAGATGAGGAGTCCGAGTCTTGAGCATTTAACAAAGAACTGTTCCTCATTTGCTGGGCTTAATCTGTGAAGACTTCCTGTTGGAATAGTCGCAGGCCCCAAGATGTGACCTTCTGCTTAGTTCAGCTCTGCAGAACCTGTGGTGAAAATGTCACTGTGTAAAAAGTCAACCCACTTGTCCCCCCCCCCCCCCCCCCCCCGGTTTAAATTCTGATTGATGTGACAGGAACAGCTATCAAACATAAACGGCGAGTGACCATACTCACTCGCAAATGCGCAGTAGACTTCCCTCTGTGTCCCGCCCCTGCGTCAATACGTGATGACGGGGGGGCAGGACAGAGAGGGAAACTGCGCGAAGGGGAGGGAACTGCCAAGGTCGCCACCGCTCCCCCTCCTCCCCTGAGGTCACCGCCACTGGCACACACACCCCCACCCCCAACGGAGTCACCGCCGCCACCCCTCCACCCGGCCCGTCTCTTCGCTATTCAACTTACATCTCCAGAGCAGCTGAGCTGCCGTTGGCCTTCCTTCCCTGCCTGTGTCCCACCCTCGCCGACGTTACGTCACACGAGGGCGGGACACAGGCAGAGAAGGAAGGCCGACGGGAGCTCAGCTGAATAGCGAAGAAACGGGGCGGCGACGCGGGGGGGGGGGGGAAGGTAGTGGCGAACGTGGGGGGGAGGGGCCAGCGGCGACCCAATAGCCCGTTTTAACGGGCTTAACGGCTAGTTGGGAAATAAATATCCAGCTGCAATGTTAACACACATTTTCCGTTAAGAGCCAGTATTTTGGACTTTAGTCTGCTTTTTGCAAACAGGGTCTGTTGTATCGAGGGAGAGCTGGATTTTCGTAGTAATTAAAATAAAATAATTGCAGCCCCTACTTTGAATGTAAAATATGTAACAGTTGGAAGTTGTGGAATTTCATTTTGTGCTAGTTTCCATTGTAGTTCGGAAAAGAGATGAACATCCCAGTGAACAGCAGAAAGTACATGAGTCTGGGGAAAGGGATTGGAGGGAGATGCCAGCCTCAGCGTCTGTTTTGCTACACCTAAGCTTCCGAAGAGATGGGAAGTGTAATGAAAAAGAAAAAAAAAAAAGCACACTTTTCATGAGATTATTGTTTTATCCACATGGATTTGTCAGGCTTAAAGCAGAGCTTTCCCTTTCGCCCACTCCTTGAATTAGTTTCTGGCCTCACTTTTTTCTGATGTGCCAAGTCTGCCACGTTTCATAGCAAAATATCACAGTTGTGTTCAGAGGTTTAGACACCCTGGGTGCAATTGTACACTTTACATCCCAACCTCTGGAAATATACTGTTCAGTTTCAGTTCTTTACGGATGCAAAACGTCAGTCACCCTTCCAGTCAGTGCATTGTAACCTCTCCTCTGGCAGATGTAGCAGCTTCCAAACATTTCCAGCAGGCAGGCTAACCAGCTCATTTTCGAAAGAGAAGGGTGCCCATCTTTCAACACAAATCGGGAGATGTGCGTCCTTCTCTCTGAGGCGCCCAAATCGGCATAATCAAAAGCCGATTTTGGGCGTCCCCAACTGCTTTCCATTGCCAGGACAGCCAAAGTTCCCGGGGGGCGTATCAGAAGGGTAGCGAAGGCGGGACAGGGGTGTGCCGGGGCGTGCTTAAGAGATGGGCGCCCTCGGATAATGGAAAAAAAAGAAGGGCGTCCCTGGCGAGAATTTGGTCCACTTTATTTGGTCCCTTTTTTTTCAGGGCCAAGTCCCAAAAAAGTGCCCGAACTGACCAGATGACCATTGGAGGGAATCAGGGATCACCTCCCCTAACTCCCCCAGTGGTCACTAACCCCCTCCCACCCTCAAAAATACAACTTTAAAAACTTTTTATACCAGCCTCAGATGTCATACTCAGGTCCATCACAGCAGTATACAGGTCCCTGGAGCAGTTTTAGTGGGTGCAGTGGACTTCAGGCAGGCGGACCCAGGCCCATCCCCCCCCCCCTCCTGTTACATTTGTGGTAGAAAATGGGAGGCCTTTGAAACCCACTCTACCCACATGTAGGTGCCCCCCTTCACCCCTTAGGGCTATGATAGTGGTGTATAGTTGTGGGGTGTGGGTTTCGGGGGGGCTCAGCACCCAAGGTAAGAGAGCTATGTACCTGGGACCAATTTGTCAAGTCCACTGTAGTGCCTCCTAGGGTGCCCGGTTGGTGCCCTGGCATGTGAGGGGGACCAGTGCACTACAAATCCTGGCCCCTCCCATGACCAAATGTCTTGGATTTGTTTGTTTTTGAGATGGGCGCCCTCGGTTTCCATTATCGGCAAAAACCGAGGGCGCCCATCTCTTCTTACCTACAGATTTTGCATGGGTGTAGTATTGAGGGGGGTGGGGGGAAAGGAGCACAATACCTTGCTTCCCCCCCCCCCCCCAAAAAAAAAAAAAAAAAAAAAAAGATACTGGGGTGGAGTGGAGGAGTGGCTTAGTGGTTAGGGTGGTGGACTTTGGTCCTGGGGAACTGAGTTTGATTCCCACTTCAGGCACAGGCAGCTCCTTGTGACTCTGGGCAAGTCACTTAACCCTCCATTGCCCCATGTAAGCCACATTGAGCCTGCCATGAGTGGGAAAGCGCAGGGTACAAATGTAACAAAAATAAAATAGATACTATTGGACATTCTACATGGAATGTTGCTACTATTGGAGATTCTACATGGAATGTTGCTACTATTTACACGGAATGTTGCTATTCCACTAGCAACATTCCATGTAGAAGGCTGTGCAGGCTTCTGTTTCTGTGAGTCTGACGTCCTGCACGTACGTACGTGCAGGACGTCAGACTCACAGAAGCAGAAGCCTGCGCAGCCACATTGGTGATCTGCAAGGGCCGACTGAGGAACTGAGTTCGATTCCCTCTTCAGGCACAGGCAGCTCCTTGTGACTCTGGGCAAGTCACTTAACCCTCCATTGCCCCATGTAAGCCGCATTGAGCCTGCCATGAGTGGGAAAGCGCAGGGTACAAATGTAACACAAATAAAATGAGGGCCTCTGTCCTGGCCATGTAATCCAGGGATCTATCTACCTATCAAATCTTGTTCCCTGTTGCGTCTGTGACAGCATTAGCAGTGATTAAGGGACTGCAGATCCTCTGTGACCAGGCCCTCACCCCCTACAGTCACAGGTAATGTGTGGTACAATTACATCAGCGCTCGTGAAACTGGAAGAGTGAAATATAAGCATTTGAGACAGTTCTACTTAAATATTTAAAAAAATTAATGTTTTGATCTCATTTGTACCATATTGCTCAATCCATGTTTGCAAGCCCTTCTGATATATTATCAATCAATTTGGCACAAGTTTTTATAGCTTTATTTGATTGTATTTCTATTGTCCCCGTCTTAGAAGTGGGGGTTTGTTTGTTTTTTAACGAACAGTTTTTAATATTTAAGTAACGGGCATATTTTCAAAGTACTTAGCCTTCCAAAGTTCCGGAAGGCTAAGTACTTTGAAAATATGCCTCGATGGTCTCCAGAACGCTTTTGTTTCATAGTGCTGATATAATTGGGATACAGGTGCAAACTGTGGAACATTTTTCTTGTTTTGGACATTTTTTTTATCTGCTGAATGTAATTTTGCTGTATAATCTTTGGGTGTCAGTGGGTAACAGCACTGGAATGAAATCTGGACGCCCGAGACTCTTTACTTTGTTTCTTTATTGTTAAAAATATTTAGAAGTACTTGGTTTTAGCTTTGGTTAGAAATATGTTTGTTTTATCAACAAATTAGTATTGTTATTTATTTTCTATGGATATTTTATTATTTAATTTTGGAATTGTGTTGTCTACAGAACACGGTCTATAAAAGCTTGATAGCTAACAGGCTAGTTAGATCCTGAGGCTCCATGCTGCATACTGCCACCTGTGTGACGGACTGCCTTGCTGCTTGCGGGGGGGGGGGGGTTTGAACCTTTCCTGAGCATCTTAAGTGTATGTTATCACATTAGTGGTACAAACTGATTTATTTTGTACATTCTTGTAGCTCTTACAATTTGAACCTTCTTTGTATGTGATCAGTATTTTCATTTAGTCAATATGCATGTATTTTTAGTTAGTGTTCTTGTGAATTGATTTTATTATATTAACAGTAACCCCTGATGCAGCCCAGTGGTGATTGAACCGTGGCTATGTGGGGCACTTTTAATATATATCTGTTTTTTTGTTGAAAATAAACATTTTTATTCTTTGGAAGTGGGGTCTGCTCTTCTTGTCCTCTTGTGTGTGATAGATGTAGCTCATCGGTCTTCTCTTGATGTCCAGTCTAAAGCTGTTTCTGACACTTGAAATTGCTACCTGGAAACCTTTAAGCGATTTTTTTTTTTCTGGGGAATTTGCCAATACTGCCTGTACTGTCTGTATCCTTTCAGAGGCACCAAAAAAAGCTAAATATTTTCTTTTGCTTCTTCCGTTCCTGAAGCTGTTCTTCACACACAAAACTTTATAATTCAGACACATTTCCTATAAATGGCACTCCTTGGCATCTCTGGTTTGCACCACAGGTTGTGGAGGTGAAAGTGATTTGCTCAACTTCCCTGGTTCTTAGTCCATTACTCCAGAGCTGCTAAGTTACCCAGTTCCTGGAGGGAGACTCTTTGGCCACTCTGGTTGTTGAACTTGCATCCCAATCCAGTGTGCTATTTGTCATCCAAGATTCAAGCTATTGAGATCAGCACTCTAGAACCCCTAATGTAATGGACATTAACGTAACTCTTCCTCTCTATGATTCCCATATGTGTCTAACGCATGAACCTTATTCTACCACAACATCACAATGTATTTGTTCTTTACCGGAGTTGGCGAACACCTTTACGGTACTATGTAAGCCACATTGAGCCTACAAATAGGTGGGAAAATGTGGGATACAAATGTAACAAATAAATAATTAATTCTCCAGGACAGAGTTATCAAAAATCCAAGGCTGTCCTTGAATCTCCCTCCAAGAACTAACACAGCAGCTCTCCAGCTCTAGCCATTAAGCCACTCTCCATTTAAACCATGTGCTTGAATAGTCCCCCATGATTAAACCATTACAGCCTCTACGCCCACAGCTAGGCTCTTCAAGGTCTCAACAAGCATGTGGATAACAATGAGTTGGTTGATACAGAGGCGTATTTTGAAAGCATTTAGACATAGAAAGTTACATAGGTTACTATAAGCCTGTAATGAGCACCATAATGTATTTGAATTTTCAGAAGGTGTTTGACAAAGTTCCTCACAACAGTTTCCTTCAACATCCCAACTATAGTTTGGAAATGAGGAGTAGACCTAAATGGGTAATGTTCCAAACAGGTCACTAGTGGAGTGCCCAAAGGGTCTGTACTGGGGCCCTACGCTATTTTTCAAAAATGATCTGAAGAGTAATGCATGTAGAGAAAAATAGTCCCAACTACAGGTAGTAAACGCTGGCACCCGAGTTAAGAGTCACTATCCAAGAAAAAGAGCTTGAAGTCACTGGGGGTAAATATTCTGAGGGATCAGAGGCACAGTCTTATACGTAACAAGGACAAATTTCAAAGGAGTCCAGCTCTGTTAAAATGGACTAATGTGCCTCAGTGTTATCCACAGCCTGATTCCAGAATTGGGAGCATTTTGAAGAGTGCTACCCTGGAGGTTCTCTCAGTTAACTTCTTCCCTAAAATCCTAAATACGGCTTCCAGAAACTGTCATTGGCAGCATTCTGTACAAGCCTACCTGGTGGACACTTGAGCTGTACTTGACAGACATGTTAGTAACTGGTCCTTACTCTCATCAGCGCTATGCATGCCTAATGACTGATTTGCAATAACAGCAGCAGTCCTAACCCATTCCATCCTCAGGGTAAGAGGTTAATGCATCAGCTGGAAGGCAGCTCCTAGGCAGAGGGCCACTTCCTGCCATATCTATGCAATGCATTCTCTTGCTCTAATGCAGCACAGGGCTGCACTGGCAGAATAAGGTCACCAGCAAGACATCTTTCCCTATTGTTTCTCATACATGCGTGGGATAAACATAAAGGAATCCTGTGCAGAAGGAATGGATCCTCAGGAGCTTAGCTGAAATTGGGTGGTGGAGCTGGTGGTGGGAGGTGGGGCTGGTGGTTGGGAGGCAGGGATAGTGCTGGGCAGACTTATATGGTCTGTGCCAGAACCAGTGGTGGGAGGCAGGGCTGGTGGTTGGGAGGAGGAGATAGTGCTGGCCAGACTTATACGGTCTGTGCCCTGAAAAAGACAGGTACAAATCAAGGTAAGGTATACACATGAGTTTATCTTGTTGGGCAGACTGGATGGACCATGCAGGTCTTTTTCTGCTGTCATCTACTATGTTATGTTACTATACAGTTAAGCTGCCAAGCAATCACAGAGTTTGTTGCATATCCTATATAATAATTTGCACCTCCAACGTTCTACATCTGGATGCCTGGGTTCGTTAACACAATTCCCATTGGTCTGCCTTCGTATCGGAATGTGATGACATCAGAGGATGGATCAATGAGAGTGAAGGGAAACCAGGACCAGCCAACCACAGAACGTTGGAGGTGAGGATTCAATCCTGGGAGAATCACTCCCCCTGTCCTCAGAGTTCGAGGCCCCCCCTCCTCTGAGTTCCAGGCCCCGCGCCTCCCACCCTCTCCCCTCCGAGTGGCAGCCCAATCTGCATTGCCCGCCCTCTTCTCCCAGTCCTCTGCGCTGGCCTGAATTTAAAAGTTCTTACCTTGGGGTCCGCCGGCACCAGTAAAAGGCAAGCAGGCACGGCACTTCAGCCTGCCCTCCCTTCTGTCCCCTCCTCATTTCCTGTTTCTGGAAGGGTGGGACCAGAGGCAGAGCTGAGACAGAAGGGAAGTGCCGTGCCTGCTCGCCTTTTACTGCTGCCAGCAGGAAAGCGAGGGGCAGGCGGGCAACATGTCAGGCTGCCACTCAGAGGGAAGGAGAGAGAGGGAGGGAGGCACGGGGGGGGGGGGGGGGGGTCTGGAACTTGGAGGAGAGGGAGGGGGGCCAAGATGGAATTCGGAGGATAACCTTGCTAGCGCCCGTTTCATTTGTGTCAGAAACGGGCATGTTTTACTAGTATGCAATAAATAGTGGCCACTATATGTTCAAAATTAAGCCTGCTATTTTGCAGGTCTGATTTTTGTTTGCATATTTTTATTAAGAGATTTATCAATTACAAAGAAAGGAGACCAAAGCTTAAAATACAACAAAATGAACAATTAACAATGGCTTCAATAATATTCAACAAGTACATATGCTTCACCGTGTATAATATCTAAGAAAAGAAATGAGTATGTAAGAAATTCAAATTCAACCTTGATACTGAACTTGAGTTTGAAGACAAAAAGAATCCCAAGGAGCCCAGATCTTAGAGGCAGGTATGATTTTTAACGTGCAGTTTATCTATTCAGTGGCTGCATGTCGTTACTAAATTCATCAACACCAGCCCCCTCTTTTACAGATAAATTTCCTGTTTAGTGGTGAGAAATCCTGATTTTATCGATATAATTATTATTATTATTTATTGCATTTGTATCCCGCATTTTCCCACCTCTTTGCAGGCTCAATGTGGCTTACAATACATCATGAATAGTGGAAATATGTGAGAAAGTCAACGTTTAGTATTACAGAAGAATTTTGGGTAACATGATAATGATAAGCATGATAGTAGAGTAACAGCAAATATTATAAGACAATTCTAGATATGTGTGGAGGAGTTCACATTTGTTGATCTTTGTGGTATGCCGTGTTAAAGAGATGGGTCTTCAGTAGTTTGCGGAAGTCAGTTAGTTCATAAGGGCTGAAAATACATGAATAAGCAAGTTTGCATTCACCACCTGCCAGCAAATGCTTAATTTGCTTTGATTTGTCAGCCCCTCTAGAATGAGGTTCCTGCAAGTGGAGTCCTAGACAACACGGCCTGATGGAGGCAGGGAACCTGATAGCCCACCGAAGGCAGGAGGCCAGGGAGCAACAAGAGTAGAAGTGATGTGGCCAAGCTGGGGAAGAGTTCAGGTGCTTGGTGGAGGGTGGCAAAATGGAGTAACTAGTGTGGCCTCAATCTCCCTCTTCCTTGCATCTTGCCACGTCACAAGGAGCTGCAGTGGGAATTGAACCCAGGTTGCCAGGATCAAAGCCCGTTGCACTAACCACTAGGTTACTCCTCCACTAGCAACATTCCATGTAGAATCTCAAATAGGGAAATGGTACTTGATTTATTGCCTTTCTGTGGTTACAATCAAAGTGGTTTACATATTATATAAAGGTACTTATTTGTACCTCAGACAATGAAGGTTAAGTGACTTGCCCAGAGTCACAAGGAGCTGCAGTGAAGTTCCCCAGGATCAAAGTCCACTGCACTAACCACTAGGCTACTCCTCCACTAGCAACATTCCATCTAGAAGCCTGCCCTTGCAGATCAGCAATGCGGCCGCAAAGGCTTCTGTTTCTGTAAATCTGACATCCTGTGATGTGAGTCTGACGTCCTGTCCTGCGTGTATGCGCAGGCTTCTGTTTCTGTGCAGGACGTCAGACTCACAGAAGCAGAAGCCTGCGCGGCCGCGTTGCTGATCTGGGACTTGACATGCCGCCTTTCTGTGGTTTTTGCAACCTACATTCAAAGTGGTTTACATAGTATATAGAGGTACCTATTTGTACCAGGGGCAATGGAGGGTTAAGTGACTTGCCCAGAGTCACAAGGAGCTGCAGTAGGAACTGAACTCAGGTTACCAGGATCAAAGCCCACTGCATTAACCGTTAGGCAACTCCTCCACTCCCGTCATATCACAGCAGAAGGACACACACGCGTGAAAGGGCCTACAGGCTCTTTTCACAGCTCTCAACCTTTCAAAAATGTAAGATCAACTTGGACAGCAGGTGATTGATCATCTTTCATCCCCATTCTAGTCAGGGCTGTCCTATTCTCTTAAAGAGAACATTAACACTTTAAACAAGGAATGAATGCAGGACACGATGATGGTATTATGTGCCCTGTGGAAGAAAGTCCTGTCTGAGGAGAAGGGTAGGGCATGGCACTCACACACAGGAAAAGTGTCATCATACATCTGCTTCTCCAGATACTTCAAAACCTGCGGCACCTTCTGCTCCCAAACACACCAAAAAAAGCAAGGAGTGCCTCGAAATTCTGTAACGTCTTTATTAGATTACACAGGTCAACATCTGAAAGAGGCTTATTTCTACACATAAGCAGTCCTTTACCCATGACTAGAACAAAGTTAGCCCTAGACCTGACAGGACCTTTGAGAGGAAGAAAAGGAAATGAAATGAACATTGTGAAGAAAGACTGTATCAAGTTTCCAAAACAATACATTTCAATAATAAATAAGAACGCAAGAGGGAGGGAAGGGAGACTGTTCCCCTTTCACCCGCACAGCACACACGGGCATTTACAAGAGGAACACGAGAAGGTTCACCTCTCGGTGCCAGCAGCACATTGAAAGTTAGAGAACCAGGGGCTGGACCCTCATTTCCCCTGGAAATGTTCAGCACTGTCTCCTAAGGCCAGTTAATACCACACATTTCTTTACAAGCAAGTTGCACTCATCAGCTGGCCGCAGGGACAGCCACAGCCTGTGTCTCGTCTCCTGTGCACAGTTTACTGTCTGCTCCTGCTGTGGAGCAGGAAAACCTGAGAAGCCGCAGCACAGTAAGCGGCTGACCCAGGACCAATGTGAGGCCTCTACAGCCCTTAAGGAGTCAGTGAGAATCACATCACAATGCCCACTTGCTAAGCATTGCCTTAACTTGCTCCTTCCTTGTTTGTTTTTTTTTAAATTAAGGAAGTCGGTCAAAAAGAGGTACAATCTGCTGTTTAAAAAAAAGGAAGCAATGTACACGCGAGTAGCTCAGTGGTGTTTTTTTTCATCCCCTGGAGGTGGCACCCATATAACAGCCTCTGGGGACACAGTTCAGCTTGCTGGTTAGGTGAGTGGTAAAAGGTGTGCGGGTATAATTAGAGACTGGCAGTGAAAGTATAACTCAGGAATAAGGGACAAAGGCTGTCAGCAGTTAATAAGCCACGGTTCTTACAGAACCTGCCACCGGAGACTAGGGCAAGTTTGCATCTTGGCTTCCTTCTCTCATACACTGAGCAACTGAACACTTTACAGCTGGATCAGCACAATTTAACTAAACAAAAACAAGCATAACAAGTTCTGAAGGAGATCAGTGGAAAGGTTTGGCACATGCTATGGCTCATTATCCTCCCGGAGGGAAAGAGGGGCCGGGGCCCAATGCTGCCCACTTTGCCCTCGCTCCCTTTCAGACTCCAGCAGCATGAGTTGGGGTGCCAGGCTGGTTAAGGCCAATGGTAGCGCACAGCCAGCCTGCAAAATCCACTTCCTCCACTTCCGACCTCTTAATGAAGGTGTGAACCTGTCGCAGAAGAAAGCAGAAATCAGGACACCAGTCACAGCGCATCTTAACGTATTACTGAAGAGCGGAAATGACAGGCTGTAACTTTTTATTGTTCTAATTAACGGTACAGGCGCACTAAACACGAAAACAATTTAAATAAATCCTTACACTGTAATTAAATTAATATTGTGATAGTGTGCTCAGGTCAAACTCTTGCAGTCCTATAGTGTGACGCGTACGACCAGCCACATGAAACCCTTATATCACGACACACCCCGTGTTCCTTCGCCCCTACATAGCACCGAAACAATTACTCTCCTAATTAAATTCAAGCAGGAAATAGAGGAGTGTGGTAGCCGTGTTAGTCCACTCTTAAGGTTATCAATAGAAATCAAACAAAATAAAACATGGAAAAGAAAATAAGATGATACCTTTTTTATTGGACATAACTTAATACATTTCTTGATTAGCTTTCGAAGGTTGCCTTTTTTATTGGACATAACTTAATACATTTCTTGATTAGCTTTCAAAGGTTGCCCTTCTTCCTCAGATCAGAAATAAGCAAATGTGCTAGCTGACAGTGTATATAAGTGAAAACATTCAAGCATTACTATGACAGTCTGACAGGGTGGGAGGAGGGGTGTGGGTAGGAAGTATGCATGGGGACATCAAAGCATCTCTGTTGATCACCCTCCCCTTACCTATCCACACCCACCCTGTTAGAATATCAATGATATGCTTTGATGTCCCCATACATACCTCCGACCCACCCCCATCCTCCCACCCTGTCAGACTGTCATAGTAATGCTTGAATGTTTTCACTTATATACACTGTCAGCTAGCACATTTGCTTATTTCCGATCTGAGGAAGAAGGGCAACCTTCGAAAGCTAATCAAGAAATGTATTAAGTTATGTCCAATAAAAAAGGTATCATCTTATTTTCTTTTCCATGTTTTATTTTGTTTGATTTCTATTGATAAGCAGGAAATAGCAAAAGGTAAAAGCATACTTCTCCTCCAATTCGACATGTCTAGTGCTTTTGACATGGTCAACCATAAAATACTACTAAGACTCCTAGATTACTTCGGGATTGGTGGAAACACACTTAAATGGATCAAGGGTTTCCTAACCACTAGAACATATCAACTGAAATCAAACTCATCACCGTGGAAAGCAGACTGCGGAGTACCACAAGGATCACCATTACCACCGATCCTTTTCAACCTTATGATGACCAAGTCCTTATCCAACCAAGGCCTCAACCCATTCATCTACGCAGACGACGTCACAATATACATCCCTTACAAACAAGATCTGGCAGAAATCACCAACGAAATCAAGCTCAGCTTGAACATCATAGACTCATGGGCAAATGCATTCCAACTAAAACTCAACACAGAAAAAACACACTATCGTCATCACATCTCAATACAATACGTATCCCAATACAATGGGTATCCGCTGAAGGGTGAAGCGGAGTTCTGGACGTGCCCATTAAAGAGCAGTTCCTGAGCGTGTTGGCCTTCCTGACAGATCCACTAGGTCACTTTTGGGACGGTGGATACATTGAAGGAAGAGGTGTTCTCCTCTTCCAGTCTATGCTACTCACCATTAGTTGCTTCAAGTCTGCTCTCTCCGCTGGATTCTTGATTAAACTGAAAAGACAAGAGGATAATAAAAGTTTGTTAAAAGTTGGTTCTTAAACTGCAACAACTGAGCAGTACAAGTTACCAGTCCAGGAAACACTGCACACAGCAAACAAAATGTCCTTATACATTAAGTTCGATTCCAGGCACAGGCAGCTCCTTGTGACTCTGGGCAAGTCACTTAACCCTCCATTGCCCCATGTAAGCCGCATTGAGCCTGCCATGAGTGGGAAAGCGCAGGGTACAAATGTAACAAAAATAAAATAGATACTATTGGAGATTCTACATGGAATGTTGCTATTCCACTAGCAACATTCCATGTAGAAGGCTGCGCAGGCTTCTGTTTCTGTGAGTCTGACGTCCTGCACGTACGTCCTGCACTCACAGAAGCAGAAGCCTGCGCAGCCACATTGGTGATCTGCAAGGGCTGACTTCTACATGGAGTGTTGCTAGTGAAATAGCAACATTCCATGTAGAATCTCAAATAGTAGCAACAGTGGAGGAGTGGCCTAGTGGTTAGGGTGGTGGACTCTAGTCCTGGTTAAGTGAGAAACTGAGTTTGATTCCCACTTCAGGCACAGGCAGCTCCTTGTGACTCTGGGCAAGTCACTTAACCCTCCATTGCCCCATGTAAGCCGCATTGAGCCTGCCATGAGTGGGAAAGCGCGGGGTACAAATGTAACAAAAAAAAAAAAAACCAGTGCTCAGAAAGGAAACATCCCAGGCCCAACCAAGAAGCTCTTCCTGTACAACAGCAAATCCACAGTTACAACCATCGACCCTGCCCTTTATCTCTCTAGAGTGGCACCTTGTATTTTTAAAAAACTTAATTTTCTTTCTAAACATTTTGTTATATTCAAAAAGAACAAATTTCAAAGGGAGTCCAGCTTGCTGTGTGGACCCGAGTAGAACTCCTCTGGTTCCCTGCACCTTATTAACCCCCCCTCCCCCCACAAAGTAAACTTTTCCGACACAACCAGAGGGACACAAGAGGGTGAATAACACCCAGATACCACTGCCGGTGAGGTATTTTGCACTAATGTCTCACGTGCTTGTGGGTAAGAGGAACCCGAATTACAGCTATGTCATGTAAGGTTCCGCGTTAGGAGTCACAGACCTAGAAAGGGATCTGGGAGTCATCGTGGATAAGACGTTGAAAACTTCTGCTCAGTGTGCTGCGGTGGCTAAGAAAGACCACAGAATGTTGAGTATTATTAGGAAAGGGATGGAAAACAAACACGAGGATGTTATAATGCCGTTGTATCGTTCCGTGGTGCGACCACACCTAGAATATTGAGTCCAATTCTGGTCGCCACATCTCAAAAAAGATATAAAGGAATTGGAGAAGGTGCAGAGAAGGGCAAAGAACATGATAAAAGGGATGGAACGACTTCCCTATAAGGAAAGGCTGAGAAGGTTAGGGCTCTTCAGCTTGGAGAAAAGGCGGCTGAGGGGTGATACGATAGAAGTCTACAAGATAATGAGCGGAGTAGAGCGGACAGATGTGAAGCGTTTGTTTACACTTTCAAAGAACAACAAAACCAGGGGACACAAGATGAAGCTAGATTATGGTAGATTTAAAACAAATAGGAGAAAGTTTTTCTTTACTCAGCGTGTACATAAGTACATAAGTATTGCCATACTGGGAAAGACCAAAGGTCCATCGAGCCCAGCATCCTGTTTCCAACAGTGGCCAATCCAGGTCACAAATACCCGGCAAGATCCCAAAAACGTACAAAACATTTTAAACTGCTTATCCCAGAAATAGTGGATTTTCCCCAAGTCCATTTATTAATGGTCTATGGACTTTTCCTTTAGGAAGCCGTCCAAACCTTTTTTAAACTCCGCTAAGCTAACCGCCTTTACCACATTCTCTGGCAACAAATTCCAGAGTTTAATTACACGTTGAATGAAGAAACATTTTCTCTGATTCGTTTTAAATTTACTACATTGTAGCTTCATTGCATGCCCCCTAGTCCTAGTATTTTTGGAAAGCGTGAACAGACGCTTCACATCTACCCGTTCTACTCCACTCATTATTTTCTGGACCTCTATCATATCTCCCCTCAGCCGCCTTTTCTCCAAGCTGAAGAACCCTAGTTGGACTCAAACTCATTGCCAGAGAATGTGGTGGCAACGGCCAGCCTTACGGAGTTTAAGGAGGGTTTGGACAGATTCCTGAAGGAAAAGTCCATTGAACATTATTAATTTTTTTTTGTGGGGGGGGGGGGGGGGGGAGGTTGCCAGGTTCTTGAAGCCTGGATTGGCCGCTGTCGGAGACAGGATGCTGGGCTTGATGGACCCTTGGTCTTTTCCCAGTATGGAGGTGCTTATAAGTGACCTGGATTGGCCATTGTTGGAAGCAGGATACTGGGCTAGATGGACCATTGGTCTGACCCAGTATGGCTACTCTTATGTTCTTAAGTGCTGAAAGTCAAAGCAACTCCCATTATCAAAGCCAGATACTGGGATGGAAGTAGGACAAGAAGTCCACCACCTCCAGCAAAAAAATTAAAAAAAAATCATCTGTGGCCTGTGCGAGTGTGTTAGCTATGATCCTGGCGGAATTGAGAGCAGCCAAATCGCAGATTGCAGAGGTGGCCGTAGCCCACCTTGAAGAAACATTAGAGGGGTTTAAGGAAGGGATGGACATGATGGAAGGCCACATACACGAGTTAGCAGTGGGGAAAGAAAAGGAGCAAAAGTGGGTTGAGGTACTTCCAGAACAGTTGGAAAACCAAAAAAACCTGAACAGGAATTCTAAGTTGTGGATTTTTGATCTACCAGAAGAGGATAACATGCACAAGCTTTTGGATCATTCTTTCCCAGGATCTTATACACAGCCTTCTTCTGAAACAGAGAAGGCCCACGGGGAATTATGCCCCAAACCAGGTCCTAGGCTGTCATCCAGAGCAGTGCCAGTAAAGTTGCCCCGTTTCCCCAAAGCTACTCACACACTGAACTTGGCTAGACAACAAAAGATCATCAAATATGAGAACTGAATTGAAAGCGTTTCCTGATCTAATTTCAGAGACAAATCCGGAGAAAAGACGGCTGAGGGGAGATATGATAGAGGTCTATAAAATAATGAGTGGAGTTGAACGGGTAGATGTGAAGCGTCTGTTCACGCATTCCAAAAATACTAGGACTAGGGGGCATGCGATGAAGCTACAAAGTAGTAAATTTAAAACCAATTGGGAAAAAACATTTCTTCACTCAATGTGTAGCTTAGCGAGGTTTAAAAAAAGGTTTGGCTATGTTCCTAAAAGAAAAGTCCATTAGCCATTATTAAAATGAACTTGGGAAAATCCACTGCTAGGATAAGCAGCATAAAATGTTTTATACTTTTTGGGGATCTTGCCAGGTACTTGTGACCTGCATTGGCCACTGTTGGAAACAGGATATTGGGCTTGATGGACCTTCGGTCTGTCCCAGTATGGCAACACTTATGTACTTATGTGCTTGGGATTCTGAATGGAATCTTGCTACTCTTTGGGGTTCCACATGGAATGTTGCTACACTTTGAAATTCTGCATGGAATCTTGTTATTCTTTAGAATTCTAGAATCTTGCTACTCTTTGGGGTTCTACATAGAATGTTGCTACTGTTTGGGTTTCTGCCAGGTACTTGTGACGTGGAGTGGCCACTGTTGGAAACAGGATATTGGGCTTGATGGACCTTCGGTCTGTCCCAGTATGGCAACACTTAGGTACTTATGGGAATTGTAGGACATAAAAACAAGCACTGAACAAAAGAGGGCTTGACGCAGGGATATGATACACGGGGAAATTGGTCATTTCTACTGAAGGCAAGAAGAGATTTCTGAAGTCGAGGCAAGAGAGAGAAGCTTTTCTGAAAACACTGGACTATACTAGGAAACAAAAATCTTAACCAGAGTTCCCACAGGGGACCAAGGATACAAGTGACTTACATTCACCAGCTACTAAAAGGAATAGGCAGCTTCAACAGATGGTGGCTTCTGGGAGAATTACCGATGTCCGGAAGTACAGACTGTTGTGAAGGGAGGAAGGGCATCTGTTAACCCGAGTCCCTGACGAAAATGTTGAAACCCGCGGTGTCGGGCGTTATTTAGGGAAAGCCAAAGAGGACTCCAACAGTACATTATACGGAGAGAAACTTAAGATAAGTCTTTTAAACAGTTTTTGATTTAGAGCACTTGTAGCTGCGAGCACATGTAGCTTTGAGCACTTTTTGTAGTATGTGTGTTTGCAATAGCACTATGAAAAAGTCACCTAAGGGATTGTCCGATGAGGAGACGCTATGCCACTAGGCTAAAAACTATATATGAATGTGCCGTTAGTGGTGTCTTCTGAGGACTCCCCAAACATATTCTAGAACATATTCATGTTATTGAATTTTCAGATAGTTTGGGTTAAAGGATCCCTATAGGTACATGGGGTGCGTATCATCAGTTCTTTTTCTTTGGTTTGGTGTTATGGCTATTCCACTAGCAACATTCCATGTAGAAGGCTGTGCAGGACGTCAGACTCACAGAAGCAGAAGCCTGCGCGGCCACATTGGTGATCTGCAAGGGCCGACTTCTACATGGAATGTTGCTAGTGGAATAGCAACATTCCATGTAGAATCTCAAATAGTAGCAACAGTGGAGGAGTGGCCTAGTGGTTAGGGTGGTGGATTTTGGTCCTGGGGAGCTGAGGAACTGAGTTGGATTCCCACTTCAGGCACAGGCAGCTCCTTGTGACTCTGGGCAAGTCACTTAACCCTCCATTGCCCCATGTAAGCCGCATTGAGCCTGCCATGAGTGGGAATCACTCCCTCCCCCCAGCTAAGGATCCTCTGGTGCTTATCCCAGGCTTTAACCCTCATTCTACCACAGCCGAGGCTAAGGGTTCTCTCTACTTGTTCCAGGGTTGCTTGACTCTTCCCACATGTGAGGAAATACCTGATGCTTTCTCATTCCCAAAGTACAATAACAGCTGGAGATACCTACCATTTATTCACAAAATCTTGAAATTCTGGACCAAAGACTCCATTGGGCAACTTTGGAGGTGGCTAAAAAATAAATAAATAAATAAATGAGAGCTTAGATCATCAATGCAACAAACCGGGTTTGAATTTAAAAAAAAATTCCTATAGAGGGCCGCAGTGAGGGCCAGAGAGGTTTGGATCCCTTCTGTCAGAACCAAACGGATGTGGCTGGACCTGGAAGTGGTGCGTTTGAGTCCAGGCTCAGAGGTGAAGCAGAACCACTGTCATATTTGGTCAGGGTTACTGGTATTGTCCAAGGACAAGGGATGGCAGGCAAATATGGAGGGGAAAAAAAAAAAACACATTTAGGATGTGACTTACTTAACAGAACATCAGGAGAATGTGCAGAGGGAGTAAGGCATTAATATTAAAAAAAAACAAGTCTAAGTATTTTCCACGTGTGATGGAGAAATTATCTTCTGCTTAGATAGTCCAAAGAAGGCGAATAGTACAAAACTCTGGACTAAGCCTGAACTCTTGTAAACTGCCTCCTCGCTGTCCTACAGAGGAATTAACTGATGTAGTGGCTCTTGACTGGCAAAAAGGGCTGCTGAAGGATCAAGGGGTTCATGACTGCACTACTCCAGCCCCCTCCCACCCACCCCCAGGGCAGCGTAACTAGGTTATCAGTCTTCATAGCAAAACTATGCAACATCCTCACTTGGTCACTAGTAGAACTGCCTGAAGTCCACTGCACCCACTACAACTGCTCCAGGGACCTGTATAGTGCTGCGATGGACCTGAGGATGGCATTTGAGGCTGGCAAAAAAGTATATTTAACCTGTTTTTTTATGGTGGGAGGGGGTTAGTGACCACTGGGGGAGTAAGGGGAGGTCATCCTCGATTCCCTCCGGTGGTCATCTGCTCAGTTCAGGCATCTTTTCACAGCTTGCTAATGAAAAAAAATGGACCAAGTAAAGTCGGCCAAGTGTTCGTCAGGGCTGCCCTTCTTTTTTCCATTATTGACCGAGGACGCCTATCTCCTAATCATGCCCCAGTCCCGCCTTCGCTACCCTGCCGACACGCCCCCATGAACTTTGCTCATCCCCGCGATGGAAATAGTGGCGTAGCCAGACCTGACATTTTGGGTGGGCCCAGGGCTAATATGGGTGGGCACTGTGTATATTGGTATGAGTAGTGTTTCTTGGGACACTACAAAATAATGCCTTAGAATGAACTTGATGATGAATTTCTAAGTAATCTGCCCAACAGCTGCCCTGCATCAATATAAACCATATACATACTTAATGGAAAAATAAATATTTTTAAATATAGCTACATTCAGAGGGGCATAATCGAACGAAAACGTCTATCTCCATGGGCGTTTATCTCCGAGAACGGGTCCGTGAAGGGGCGGACCGAATGGTATTTTTGAAAAAAAATAGACGTCCATGTTTTATTCGACAATTTGTGAGCTGGGCGTTTTTGTTTTTCAGTGAGAATGGAAAATGAAAGCGCCCAGCTCAAAAACGAATAAATCCAAGGCATTTGTTCGTGGGAGGGGCCAGGATTCGTAGTGCACTGGTCCCCCTCACATGCCGGGACACCAACCGGGCACCCTAGGGGGCACTTTAAAAAAAAAAAAAAAAAGGTAAAAAAGCTCCCAGGTGCATAGCACCCTTCCCTTGGGTGTTGAGCCCCCCAAATCCCCCTCAAAACCCACCGCTCACAAGTCTACACTATTACTATAGCCCTAAGGGGTGAAGGGGGGCACCTACATGTGGGTACAGTGGGTTTGGGGGGCGGTGTGGAGGGCTCCCATTTACCAGCACAAGTGTAACAGGTGGGGGGGGGATGGGCCTGGGTCTACCTGCCTGACGTCCACTGCACCCCCTAATAACTGCCCCAGTGACCTGCATACTGCTGCCAGGGAGGTGGGTATGACATTTGAGGGTGAACATAAAAAGTTGTGAAACGGCATATGTTTGTGGTGGGAGGGGGTTAGTGACCACTGGGGGAGTCAGGGGAGGTCATCCCTGACTCCCTCCAGTGGTCATCTGGTCATTTAGGGCACTTTTTGGGGCCCTATTCATGGAAAAACAGGGTCCAGGAAAAGTGCCCTAAATTCTCGCTAAAAACGCATATTTTTTTTCCATTATCGGCGAAAGGCGCCTATCTCTGATCGGCCGATAACCACGCCCCAGTTCCGCCTTCACCACGCCTTTGACACGCCCCCATCAACTTTGTCCGCATCCGCGACGGAGTGCAGTTGAAAACGTCCAAATTCGGCTTTCGATTATACCGCTTTATTCGTTTTTGTGAGATAAACGTCTATCTCCCGATTTGGGTAGCAATATAGGCGTTTTTCTTTTTCAATTATAAGCTGGTAAGTCTACTATAATGGCAAACATCTCAACACACATGACAGGATTCTGCAATATAATTACAGCAATATATACTTCAAACTTTGCAAACTTTAACACCATTTCCAATAACAATACCTTTACAAAGGCAGCAGTGAATATACACAACAGCACTAGGCATTCCATTGGAAAAGTCAGACAAGTCACTCATAGATCCCCACACAAACCACATACCAGCATACTCAGTCAAATGAAGAACACAAACCAACCCTCATCAATTACAGAATAAAGGACCAAAATTTAGAAATTGTCCTGTAACCTGACATCAGCCCTTCCCTAAACCCCCTCCTATCCATCCCTATAGCCCGTCATCAGCTTTTCCCTTCCCTACCCCCCCCCCCAACCAACCAAAGCCCAGCATCAGCTTTTCCCTACCCCCCCCCCCCCCCCCCCCCCATCCATCCCCATAGACTGCCATCAGCCCTTCCTGAACAGATTTGAAGAAGCATGGTTTGGGCAAAAGTTAAAACTACATGTGTTTCCTAGGCCTGGGTGGGGGCGACAGAGACACTGATGGCAGCCTCAGCCGGCACAGAACATTTCCCGTTCAGCTCAACTTCGGCGCTGTGATGCACACGCATTGGGGGCGGGGAACAAAGAGCAAGGCAAAGCACTACTACTACTACTATTTAGCATTTATATAGCGCTACAAAGCATATGCAGCGCTGCACAAACACAACTGCTGCACAAACATAACTGCAGCCAACTGGGGGAGGGGGTACAGGCCATCTCCCACCCCACCACCCAGGATCTCCCAGCCAGCCACCCCACCACCACCACCCAGGAACTGCAGCCACCTGGGGGGGGGGGGGGGGGGGGGGGGAAACAGGCCATCTCCCACACCACCACCCAGGATCTCCCAGCCAGCCACCCCACCACCACCACCCAGGAACTGCAGCCACCTTCACAAGGGCAGCAGGAAAGAGCAGAGAGCCGAGGAGAGGGAAGGAGTTTTGGCCACCATGTCACTGGCATTCGGCTGCCTTCACACTCTCACTCGCCGAGCACCCCCCCCCCCCCCCCCCAACGCCTCACACGCATTCGGGGCAACCGGTTTTGCCACCTCTCTCCCTCTGTCTTTCACCTCCTTGTAGGCTACCCGGCATCTCTCTCCCCACCCCGTCGTCAAACTCATACCTGAGGTTGCCCACCAACAATTCCACAGCTTTCCTTCTCCAGTGCCCCATCCCCTATGACACAGTTTCTCTCTCTCTGAGGCATCCCGCCTTGCTGGAAACAGGAAGTTGAGCACAGAACCGGATGGGGAGCGAGGAAGGCACTGAACTATGACGTGCAGGCTGCAGCTGTAGCACAACCGCTACAATGACAGACCTGCCTACAACTTCCGTATCAGGACTCGGGAGGACGAGGACTGGAGAGCTGCCGGCTGTCTGGATGGGCCTGAGCCGAGATTGGGGTTAAGTAACTGTCTTTCTTCTATGTTTGTGCAGCGCTGCGTACGCCTTGTAGCGCTATAGAAATGCTAAATAGTAGTAATAGTCTCTTGTAACCAGAGCTAATATTGTGATGTCATAATGCCTCAGGCCACCAATAAGAGCCAACCTCATCAGTGATGTCACAATGGCTTGATTGTCCTATACTTGGCTCACTTTTATTACATAGCTCTTTGAGCAGGGACTGTCTTTCTTCTATGTTTGTGCAGCGTTGCGTACGCTTTGTAGCGCTATAGAAATGCTAAATAGTAGTAGTAGTAAGTAACATGGAATCTTGCTACTCTTTGGGATTCTGCATGGAACGTTGCTACTAATCAGGTTTCTGGAAGGTACTTGTGACCTGGATTGGCCACTGTTGGAAACAGAATACTGGGCTAGATGCAGTGGTGATCCTAGCCTGCATGACACCCGGGGCGGATTGCCGATGCACCCCCCCCCCCGGGTGCACGCCGCTGGGGGGGGGGGGTGCTGCGGCGCGCACCTGTCAGCTGAGTTCGCTAACTTCGCTGCAGCTCCTTCTGCCCCGGCCGGAACAGGAAGTAGCCTGTTCCGGGGCAGAGGGAGCTGCAGCGAAGTTAGCGAACTCAGCTGACAGGCGCGCGCCGCGGCACACCCCAGCGGCGTGCACCCGGGGCGGACCGCCCCCACCTTGGTACGCCACTGGCTAGATGGGCCACTGGTCCGATCCAGTATGGCTACTTTTATGTTCTTAGATGCCTTGGAAACTCTGTGTTCCACTTTCCCACAGGAGTAGGAATCCCTACCCTTGTTAGAATAGGTCACTGCATGGACAGATTTATTAACAGAGCAGGTAGATCCATGCATCAAATTTGACTAAAAAAGGCAAGGGAACCTCCTCCTCCCCCCCCCCCCAGAGGCCTAGTTAAGGACAAGACAGCAGAAGCCCTGCGCACTAGTGCAATCCCAAGGTGCTGGATGAAGCACCGATTACAGAGCTCACCGATTCGGCGATCAAGGTGTTGGCCAGCAAGTTTGACAAAATCTCACACCAACTGGAGTCTGTGTCACAAGGATGTTACAGAGGAACTAGCATATGTGTGAGATGGAGCAGCGGATTTCATCAGAGGACGACAGGCTCTGTGAGGCCTTGGCAGAAATTGCCACCGTGGAAATGATACTGGTCTTTCAAGATGAGAAGCCTGAAGATCTATAGAACCGATCCTGGCACATAAGTACATAAGTAGTGCCATACTGGGAAAGACCAAAGGTCCATCTAGCCCAGCATCCTGTCACCGACAGTGGCCAATCCAGGTCAAGGGCACCTGGCACGCTCCCCAAACGTAAAAACATTCCAGACAAGTTATACCTAAAAATGAGGAATTTTTCCAAGTCCATTTAATAGCGGTCTATGGACTTGTCCTTTAGGAATCTATCTAACCCCTTTTTAAACTCCGTCAAGCTAACCGCCCGTACCACGTTCTCCGGCAACGAATTCCAGAGTCTAATTACACGTTGGGTGAAGAAAAATTTTCTCCGATTCGTTTTAAATTTACCACACTGTAGCTTCAACTCATGCCCTCTAGTCCTAGTATTTTTGGATAGCGTGAACAGTCGCTTCACATCCACCCGATCCATTCCACTCATTATTTTATACACTTCTATCATATCTCCCCTCAGCCATCTCTTCTCCAAGCTGAAAAGCCCTAGCCTTCTCAGCCTCTCTTCGTAGGAAAGTCTTCCCATCCCCACTATCATTTTCGTCGCCCTTCGCTGTACCTTTTCAAATTCTACTATATCTTTTTTGAGATACGGAGACCAGTACTGAACACAATACTCCAGGTGCGGTCGCACCATGGAGCGATACAACGGCATTATAACATCCGCACACCTGGACTCCATACCCTTCCTAATAACACCCAACATTCTATTCGCTTTCCTAGCCGCAGCAGCACACTGAGCAGAAGGTTTCAGCGTATCATCGACGACGACACCCAGATCCCTTTCTTGATCCGTAACTCCTAACGCGGAACCTTGCAAGACGTAGCTATAATTCGGGTTCCTCTTACCCACATGGATCCCAGATTTGGTGAGTGACTGCAGTTGCCAGAACGGCTGGAGACTTGGCTGGTAGTCTAGAGCAGTTGCTTCATGGCAAACCTGGGAGAACTGAAAATTGAGCGAGCTCATCGCCTTGGCCCAAAAAGGCCGACCTTAAACATGGTCACTGTTAAAATTACTCTCATAAAAGCAGCCATTCTGAGGGCACACAAATGTAATCAGGAGTTCTTCTCTGAGAACGGCTATGCACTGTTTCAAGATCACTCAATCAAGAGCTTGCTACGAGGTGTCAGGAGTTTACAGGCCGATAATTTCGGTTTCGGTGCTGAAACTGGCCCAAAATGTTCTCTAAGAGGGGCAAGCAATTAAGCAATGTGAAGCAAAGTTCAGGTTTTGCTAGAAACGTAATTTTTCTCCTCTAAACCAAATAAGTCCAATAAATATGGCAGTTTCTTTACTGTAACCTCTAATTACAAATTAAATCAGTGGTGGAGATGAAAACGGTAACGGAGTTCAAACATGCGTGGGATATGCATAGAGGAATCCTGTGCAGAAGGAATGGATCCTCAGAAGCTTAGCTGAAATTGGGTGGCGGAGCAGGTGGGGGGAAGAGGGGGTGGTGGTTGGGAGGCGAGGATAAGGGAGGGCAGACTTATACGGTCTGTACCAGAGCCGGTGATGGGAGACGGGACTGGTGGTTGGGAGGCGGGAAATACTGCTGGGCAGACTTATACGGTCTGTGCCCTGAAAAAGACAGGTACAAATTCAAGATATGAGTTTATCTTGAGCAGACTAGATGGACCATGCAGGTCTTTTTCTGCCGTCATCTACTATGTTACTATGTAAATCAGTTGAAGATTAAAGCTACTCTTAATCTAGGCCTGGCAATGGAAAATAAACCTTGCAGAGCCTGTAGACAGGAAGTTGAGAAATTATTGAAGTTCTTAGCAGTATTATGGTTCGGGCATGGGAATAGTTTGACAGTTTCATTTGGGGGGGGGGGATGTATCTCTCGATCTCCTTTGAGCTGCCACCCACCGCCACAGCACTAGAGTCTTCCAGTGGCGCCCGGTATTACCCTCCCCCATCTTCCAATCCCCCGAGCCGACGACAGCCTCAGCGAAAGCAGCACACACGCTCCTTTTAGACCTGCCCCAGAGGTCATTCTCTCTCCTACAGCTTCCCGCCTGCACGGTAACAGGAAGTTGAAGGAGAAAGAAAGACTTCCGGGGGCAGGTCTAAAGCAGCATGCGTGCTGCTTTCTCTCAGAGGCTGCCGGCGGCCCCCGGGGGTTCAGGTCTAGCACATGGAATGCTTCAAGCAGTCTGTGTTTCCCTATGCAGAAACTAGCCCCCCTCCTCCTGCTGTGCTGGTGATTACCTCCCAGTGAGTCAGCCAAATCCTCTATCAAAAAGTTTTCTAGGAGAGGCAAGGAATGACATGGGTTGATTACACAATTTAATTCAGTTTGGTACAACAATAAAATTCAGCTAGAAACTCACTGTTCTCCAGTTTGAAAAAGCCTATCCTCTCTACAAATCAGAACAAGGCAGAAAGGGAAGGGCTTTTTTGGGGGGGGGGGGGTCTATTTGGGGGGTCTGGGTTAGAAGACAGAGAAGTACACCACAATACAGATTCACAGGACAAATTAATTAAGCAATAAAAAGTCTAGATATATCAGGTAGCTAAACCTGTAGCCAGAAAGTTGAGTTATTAAGAATAAACTATCTTAAAACACTTAGCAGTATTATGGTTCAGGTCCAGAAGGTTCACAAGGTAACTGTTCATGAATTTAAGGTCTTTGGTGCAGATGTACGAGAAGCCTGGTTGTGTATGTTGATTTGTATTTTAGACCTTGGCAACTAGGAAAATGGAGGGTAAGGTAGGATCGAGTTTTTTTTTTCTGCGTTGTGAATTGGTAAGTCTATTAGGATGGTTATGTAGCCTGGCGAGAGGCCGAAGATTATTCTGTAGGCCAAGGAACAGATCTTGAAGGATATATGTGCTTTGATAGGAAGCCAGTGTAGTTTCAGAGTACAGGTCTAACGCTTTCGAATCTTTTTTTCCAAATGAGTCTTTTTGCTGCGTTTTACGCTGTTGTTTTTTTTTTTACATCCTGTGTATATTCCATTGCGGTAGATGGCATGGACAAGGATAATGGTTTGGACAAGGGTGCAGAATATGTCTCTTGGGAAGTACTATTTTGGGCATTTGAGTTTCCATATTGTGTGGAACATTTTCTTCGTACTGTTTGCCACCTGGTCAAGGGATAGATTGCGATCTATGATTTCCTAGGATTTTCAGATTGTTTGCTGTTGGGAGGGAAGCTCCCATGACTTTGATGGTTTCAAAGTTTTTGGTATTGTGAGGTGATGTAAGTATCAGGCATTGTGTTTTTTTCTCTATTCAGTTTCAGGAAGTGAGGAAGAATTTATTCCAGAGGGAGAGGAATCAGAGGAAATTAAGTCTGGGTATTGAGTACAGATGGGTTTGTAGTACTGGAGGGGAGAGAGAGAGAGGGAGGGGCGAGATCACACACACATTTGTAGGTAAGAATTAGGACCATCAACTGTGCCTTAATTTCATCCTCACCTCGTTCACAATATAATCCAGCAGTTCAAATATTGCCATAGGAGGTCTGGTGTCCGGGCCATATGCTAGCAATGAGAAAGAGAGAGAAAAACAAGGATTAGATTCAATGAGCTGCCATGCAGAGGTCTTGCCACAATTGCAACATCAATTCTAAGTGAAGTTTGGACACCATGTTTTCCAGCTTCCTCTGGGATATCTAAGATTGTAACATTCCGCAGTGTCATTGGTCAGAAAGCTACTACTCTGTGCCCTGATTAGTCCTTCATTGAAGAGAACCACCAAATCTTCTAGAACCCTCCAGTCTTAGTTTGGGAGTCCAGAAGCCTACCTGTGCCTAGGTCCTGTCTCAGTACTACACAATGTAGAGAGCGCAGCCTGTCCTCAGACACTGGCTCAGTGCAATGGTGTCACGTGACGGTTTTATTGCACTGAGCCAGTGTCTGAGGACAGGCTGCGCTCTCTACATTGTGTAGTGCTGAGACAGGACCTAGGCACAGGTAGGCTTCTGGACTCCCAAACTAACGTTAGTCTGTGCTCCTCCGGCGCCTTAGCGGACTCCTACGAGTTTCCAAGACCATCGGACCTCAGAAAAAATAAAACTGACGTGGCAGAGAGGATTAAGTTCCGGGCTTAAATGGTGTACGGTGTGAGATTAATGGTGGCGAGAACGGCACACAAGGAGAAGGCAAGGCATAGAGCGGGTGAAGAAAAAATGGCGGCACCCGCGAGTCCGGCCGGCCCATCGATCTCGTCGGCGTGGGTCACAGAGATTACAGCAGAAATGACAGTGGTGTTAGACAGATGATTATCACCAACAGATTCTAAGTTGGAACGCCTGCAAGAGCAACTGGGAGACCTGTCTAAGGAACGTGTAGCGTTTCAATCGAGAACGAGCGCAGTGGAGGATCGAGTTACAGTGGTGGAAGAAGCACAGGGAGGGGGGGCCATGCATAAAAAAAGTCTCAATGCTGGAAGCGAAGGTGGAGGACCTGAAAAACAGGCCCAGAAGAAATAACCTGAGGCTGGTGGGGCTCCCCGAGGCCATTTCGGATAAAAGTTGAGAGCTTCAATTGCCTGATATTAGTGGGCCGCTGAGAATCGAACGTGCTCACAGAATGGGATCGCAGCAATCCTCGTCTCAGAAACCCAGAGTGGTTATCCTCCGTGTTTTAAACTTTGAAAACTCAAGCAAGCTATTCGTATGGGAAAATCTCTTCAATATGAGAACCAAAAAGTGTTATGCTTTCAGGAGTACTCGGCTGGAGTGGCTGCACAGCGGAGAGCTTTTGCCCCTATCTGTTCCAAGTTGTTTGCCAGCAAAGTCAAATTTGCGTTAATTTACTCTGCCATTTTAAGGGTAACACATGAAGGTACACTTATACCACCGTGGAGGAAGCGCAGCCCTTTCTCAATCGTCTGGAGGGCAAGGAAGTTGAGAGCACAGGGACAGTAAAGTGACTGCTAATGTTTGAAGTATGAAGAGTTTTTTGGGGGGGTAATTAGGGTGTTGAGAAGGGGGAACATTGCAATTAACATGAAAGTCATTCAGAACAGTAAGAATGAGACATATAAGTTAAAGATTGTTGTTGGGGGTGGGGGGGCGGCCTGTTGTTGTGGGGGTAACTTTGGAGTAAATGTAACTGTCACTCATAAAGGATATGTACGATTGGATGGGTTCGGGTCAAATTAATGGGGTCTGGTGGCGATATAATTGTTTGATGTTGATCAGCGGGGAGCCTGGGGCGGTGTTATTGCGTGACTGTTTCCCGTGGGAGGAAGGTGGGGGTGGAGGAGGGAGAAAGGGTGGTCTAGGGGTATGGAACCAGGTTGGGAGTTATTACATGAAGTTAAAGAGGTGGAGGTTGCTGGGAGTTGGTTTAGGGAGTATGGATGTTGGGAATATCCTGGAGTTTTGTGAGGGGGGGGGCACTGGCTGGGACATCTCTGCTCATATAACGTTTTGAGATTCATTGTTTTGGAGGCTGCAGGTTTGTTGTCGCCATGGTGAAATTAATAACGTGGAATGTGGGAGGGATTAATTCACCGGTAAAGAGGTAAAAAATTTTTACAGCATTTGCAAAGACATAAAATTGATATTGCCCTGTTGCAGGAGACACACCTTAATGCTTTGGAACACGCAAAGCTCGAGACCTGGTGGGTGGGAGAGTGTGTGGCAGTGGCAGCTAGGGGAAAAAGGGGGGAGTTGCAATTTTGTTTCAAAAGGGAGTTGTGGAGAGTGTGCAAATTTTGACGGCAGACCCAAGGGGGAAGATACATATTGGCCAAAGTAGGGATTAATCACTGTACGGTGTACATTTGCAAGGTATATGCCCCAAATTAGTATGATAAAAAGCTTTAACAGGCAGTGATTGGTCCTCTGGTCTCTTTGGACTCTTCCTCATTGGTGGGGGGGGGGGGGGGGGGCGGATTTTAATGCTGTATGAGACCCGAAGGTAGACAAGTCCTTGCTGGATCCCCCCACTTCCTATCATGCTAACAGGGGTCTGCTCCAGATGGGTCATCTGCTGGATCTGGTGGACATATGGAGGGAGCTGCATCCATCTGATAGGGATTTTACTAATCTTTCGAGTGCGCATGGTACTCAAGCGCGAATAGATTATTTGATGGAGTCTCGGGGAGAGTTTGGACAAGTGCGGAAGTCGGAAATAGGGCCCTACGTTATATCAGATCATGCATGGGTATGGATGGAGTGGGCTCTTGGACCCTCAGAATTGAGACGTAAATGCTGGAAGTTCCCACTGGATCTATATAACGATCCTACACCTTTCAGGAGCGTATTTTGGGCTGCTGGGAAGATTTCAAGCGGTTCAATGCAGAGCATATGTCAAACCCGGCATCGTATTGGGAAACAGCAAAAGCGGTGCTCCGAGGGGAAATTATGAGTTACTCCCATTTTGTTAAAAAAGCCAGGGATGGGGAAATTCTGAGAATGGGTGCTCTTCTTCATAGAATTCGGCAACGGTATGGCGCTTCTCACGCAGGCCTACATCGGCAACAGCTGTTAGATCTCCAGGCGGCGTTGAATACTCTTCTCCACCAGCTGGGCCTTAAATCACAGATGTATTATCGATACCAGTTATACAAGTATGGTAATAAGGCGGGTAGGTGATTAGGCCAAAGGGGAGTCAGGAGAAAGTACTCACACTTCGGGATGAGGCGGGAAATACTGCTCATGCAGATGAGGCTATATGTGAAATCTTTCAAAAGTATTTTAGTAGGCTTTATGCAGAACCCCCTGACGAGGGCTTGCCGAGAGACTTGTACTTAGATACAATCACTTTGCCGTCAGTAGGTCCACAGGATAGAGTAATGCTAAATGCACTAATAACATCGGACGAGGTTACTTTAGCTATTGATGACAGCCCTTTACTTAAGTCTCCTGGAGTGGATGGTTTCAGAGCGAAATTTTATAAGATGATGGGAGCAGATATAGTTCCCCATTAACGAATCTCTTTAATGGGATTGTGGAGGAGGAATCTCTGCCACCATCTTGGGAGACGGCACAGATTATTGTATTACCCGAGCCAGGTAGGGATCCTACAAAGCCGGAGTCTTAACGCCCCATTTCACTTTTGAATTTTGAAGTCAAATTATTTGCGAAAATAATGGCCAAATGTCTGGCTCGGGTCTTGCCTAATCTCCTTCACGAGTCACAGGTGGGTTTTGTGAAGGGGAGAACGGTGGCTAAGAATTTGCGGAAAATTTTGGCTTCATTGGAATATAGGCGGCGAAAGGAGCTTGAGTCTGTGCTTATCAGTTTTGATGCTGAGAAGGCTTTTGACCGGGTACGCTGGGACTTTCTTTTTGCCTCGTTAAGTAGAGAGGTGTGGTAGCCGTGTTAGTCCACTCTTAAAGGTTATCAATAGAAATCAACCAAAATAAAACATGGAAAAGAAAATAAGATGATACCTTTTTTATTGGACATAACTTAATACATTTCTTGATTAGCTTTCGAAGGTTGCCCTCCTCGCCGATCTGAGGAAGAAGGGCAACCTTCAAAAGCTAATCAAGAAATGTATTAAGTTACTCATTAGGTGTTTCACTGGTATTATGCTGACTTTGCATTATATTTACGTTATCTGAATGATCTTCTATGCTGTCTATTATGGTGCTGTTTGTATTGTACCAACATTTATCATTTTTGTGTTATATTATTGTTTTACAGTATTAATCCGCAAACGAACCTTTTCCAGAGATGGGAAGGTGGTAGAACGAGAGGACATGAAATGAGATTGAAGGGGGACAGACTCAAGAAAAATGTCAGGAAGTATTTTTTCACGGAGAGAGTAGTGGATGCTTGGAATGCCCTCCCGCGGGAGGTGGTGGAAATGAAAACGGTAACGGAATTCAAACATGCGTGGGATAAGCATAAAGGAATCCTGTGCCGAAGGAATGGATCCTCAGGAGCTTAGTCAAGATCGGGAGGCGGGGCTGGTGGTTGGGAGGCAGGGCTAGGGCTGGGCAGACTTATACGGTCTGTGCCAGAGCCAGTGGTGGGAGGCGGGGCTGGGGGTTGGGAGGCGGGGATAGTGCTGGGCAGACTTATATGGTCTCTGCCAGAGCTGGTGGTTGGGGGGCGGGGATAGTGCTGGGCAGACTTATACGGTCTGTGCCAGAGCCGGTGGTGGGAGGCAGGGATAGTTCTGGGCAGACTTATACGGTCTGTGCCAGAGCCGGTGGTGGGAAGCAGGACTGGTGGTTGGGAGGCAGGGATAGTGCTGGGCAGACTTATACGGTCTGTGCCAGAGCCGGTGGTGGGAGGCAGGGATAGTGCTGGGCAGACTTATACGGTCTGTGCCAGAGCCGGTGGTGGGAGGTGGGGCTGGTGGTTGGGAGGCAGGGATAGTGCTGGGCAGACTTATACGGTCTGTGCCCTGAAGAGGACAGGTACAAATCAAGGTAAGGTATACACAAAAAGTAGCACATATGAGTTTATGTTGTTGGGCAGACTGGATGGACCGTGCAGGTCTTTTTCTGCTGTCATCTACTATGTTACTATATTTTTTATACTGTTTCATGTTAGTCCTATTACTGTGTTTACAAGTTTACCTCATTAATTGTACTTATGCTTATATTAGATCATTTTACTACTGTTATGCTGTTAACAAAATTACTGTAAAAGTTTAATGTTAAACTGTACCTCCTGTACACAAGTCTTGGGTGAATCACTTCATAGATATGGTTAATAAATCCCAATAAATAAAATAAAAGCGGGATTGTAGTCCTCATCCCTGTCTATCCCTGTAGCAGACTTCTGAGTTCATTAGAATCTTCCAGGACTTGTTCCCACATCTGTAACTTAGTAACAGAGTAAATGATGGCAGATAAAGACCTGAACGGTCCATCCAGTCTGCCCAACAAGATAAACTCATTTTACATGGTATGTGATACTTTATAGGATAAAACAAAACAGTGATGTCAGCTTGTCCCTGGTTAATAATTTCCGACATGCTGATTTTGAGCACATCCTCTTATAGAAAAGCTCTAACACATCTATTTTTTCCCAGCAGGGTTAGTTTCTGAGCCTGCCTGTTTTATGTTTTTTTTTTTTAATGAGATAACCTTTCTCCTCGGGATGGCTCTGCAAGTCTCCATTAGCAAGGCACACATTGTAATCACCGGATAAGTTGCTTTGTTGAAGCTGACTGTCACCTCCGAAATCAATCAGAAAGCTGCAGCACGACTAATAGAAGGCTGCAAGCGGCAAGACCACATCACACTCTTCCTGCAAAAGCTACACTGGCTACCAGTACCTTACAGGGCTAAACTTAAAACTCTATATTTGATTTTCAAGATCCTCAGACAAAATGAACCAGAGTATTTAAAAAAAAAATAGAAAGGCATTGGAGAAATAGGTTTCATGAATTGATGCTATGGGAGGCCAGGGAAGCCCAGGGCACTTCCAAGAAAAGAAAGAAGTTTATCTCCATCTGGACCAAGTATATACAAAGTATATCCCATAAAGCGAGAAGTGCAATATTAAATAAATTTTCCACATAGGGGATCATAAAGGTGGGAGAGGATAATGGCAAATAGAGTTCAATAACACAACATAAGGCAGAGCACCTTAACCAACACTGTAACACAAGGGTGAGTGGGTGAAGTAACTGAATTGCTCATGAAGTGAAGGTGGAATATTTCATGATAAAGGGGGGAGGGGGGAAAGGGATGGAAGGGAGGGAGATATTAGATAAGGGGTTAACCGCAACGCAAATACAAGTTATTATTCTTGGAAAGTGCAGATAGTGGACAATGTTTATTGATGTTTATTACTCTATTTTGATATAAGGAATAGGTTACAGACAGTATTAAGGGGGGGAGGGGGGAATTGGGAAGAAAACTGTAAATCAATTTGATGATAATGACCGCGGATTAATGTATATATGACTGACAAAGTTAAAACTGTTATGTATTTAATCAAAGAACTGTATTAATCTGTGGCATCATCAATAAAAACTTTGAAACATAAAAAAAAAAATAGAAAAATGTAGGTAGAGAAAGACCATATAGGGCGGCTATCCAGCCTGCCAATCCATGCCTTCTACTCTCCCTATCAGTCTCTTAGAGATCCTGTGTACTTGTCCCAAGCTCTCTCTTGAAATCAGATACCCCCCCCCCTCCTGTCAAAAGACATTGCTGGTCAGCAAAACTTCATCTGGTGCTGTGCTCCAAACCCAACAATAAGGCCCCTTTTGATGACTGACCAGCAGTCTTCTAAAGATACGTTTTGCAGTTGTGAAGAAATATTTGTAAGGGTTTTGGCTGCTTTTTTTATTGCTTGGTGCTGGGCATCTTTTGTCAGTTGGACAACTGTTTTTCACTAGATAAGAGTCACCACACACCATATATTGAGTGCAGTTTTTTTCCTGCCTTGTGCTTTTTTTCTCCATGTTTTTTTTTGTTTTGTTTCTGTGGTTAGGTTGCCAGTGATTGTAATTGCCGTATCCCTTGTGTTTGGACATTAGTCCTGTTTGGGGTGTTTAGCACTGAGGCATTACCTTCCACTTTTGCAGTTATTTGTGACTGTTGTGTTATCTAATGATAGCTAGTAGGCGCTGTATTGAGTTACCAGTAAAAAAAGGCCCCACAGTTGCAGCTTGGCCTCCTGCCTCACTCCCTGTCATGTGAATTCCAGGCCCCCCTCCCTGTCCTCAGAGTTCCATGCTCCCCTCTCCTTGGAGTTCCAGCTCTCCGTCCCTCGGTCTCTGTCTTTGGAGTTCCATACCTCCACGTGTCCGTCCCTTTCTGTCCTCGGAGTTCCAGGCCCCTTCCCCTCCAAGTTCCATGGCTCCTACCTTCCGCCCTCCCTCCCTCCCTGTCCTCCGCGTTCCAGGCCCCCCCTCCCCACCTCCCGTTCCAATTCCAGGACCTCCTCCCCACCTCCCTCTCCTCCCCTCCGAGTTACATGCACCCCCTGTCGTCTGAGTTCCACACCCCCGCGCCTCCCTCCCTCTCTGTGCCCTCCGAGAGGAAGCAGAGCCAAACAGGCAGGATAACATAGGCTGTTGCTGAAAAGGGGAGGGAAGGCTCTCAGCCGAGCACAGCGCAGCTCTGGCGCTTAACTGCAGCGCCCCTGGGGTTGTCCCCTCCATTGGATCTTAGTGCTACAATAAAACCACAATTCCCTACATGCAGTGTTTCAGTGTCGAGCGTGCCACATCCCTGCGTCTCCTGGCGAGGTGTTAAGGACAGGGAGGTTAGATTGAGAACTGTTGACCACATGTATGATGATCTAGGTGAAGCTAGTAAGTGGAGATTGCCGCCACACTGGGGGGAGGGGGGGCAGGACTGCTGAACTGGGAGGGGATGGAGATGGTGGTGCGAACTCGTCATGGTTTTCCAGGCAACACGGTGACGTTAACGGAAGGCTTCAGACATTACGAACCGGGCTTCAACTTCCTGGCAGTCAGCTTCAGAATGTTGCATTGCAAATTATTATAGTACTAGTAAAAAAGGCCCGTTTCTGAACACAATGAAACGGGCACTAGCAAGGTTTTCCCCCAGGTCGACGCTGCTCCTCCCCTCCACCCCCCCCCCCCGAAGTCGTCACCGCTCCCCCCCTCCACCCTCCTGAGGTGATCCAACAGCCCCCCCCCAACTGCCTCGTGCATATTTCACACACCTTCCCAGTATCTCCCTCCCTCCGAGTGTCAGGGTCCCCCTCCCTCCCATATCCCTGAGTTTCAGGGTCTCCCTCCCACTTCCAGGATCCCCCCCCTCCCAGTTCCAGGGTCGTCGTGCCTCCCTTCCTCTCTCCCGTCCACTGCCTGTCCCCCTCCTTACAAATTTTTGAAGTCTCACTTACCCAGTCGGGGTTACGTCGTACGGCGGCAGCAGCATTGGTAAACGGCATACAGGCTCGGGCCGTCTCTGTCTCTCGGCTATGGTCCCGCCCTCATTTCCTGTTTCCGCAAGGGCGGGACCAGAGCTGAGAGACAGAGACAGCCCGTGCCTGTACGCCATTTACCGATGCTGCTGCTGCCGTCCGACGTAACCCCGACTGGGTAAGTGAGACTTCAAAAATTCGTAAGGAGGGGGGCTGAGTTATCGAGTTACCCTGAGCTGGAGATTTTGACAGTAAATAGAATGAAAAAGTGATTTGTTGCAGTTGTTCAGGTCTTCCCACATCCTGAGCAAGTGGAACTGACATTTCAGCCATTGTGCTGTGGCTTTGTTCAGGGTGTGCTGTAAGGTCCGATCTTTGCCTTATATAGTGGGTTCTCAAAGCTGATTGGTTGGCGTTTGAGGTGGGAAATGGAGGCACCCAAAAAAAACCAAACAAACAGGATGCTAGGAATTATTAGGAAAGGGTGGTGAATAAGACTGAAAATACTACAATGCCTCTGTATCGCTCCATGGTGCGTCCACACCTTGAGTATTGCATTCAGTTCTGGTCACTATATCTCAAAAAAGATATAGCGAATTAGAAAAGGTTCAAAGAAGAGCGACCAAAATGATAAAGGGGATGGAACTCCTCTTGCATGAAGCAAGTCTAAAGAAGTTAGGGCTTTTCAGCTTCAAAAGAAGATGGCTGAGGGGAGATAGGATTGAGGTCTACAAAAGGCTGAGTGGTGTAGAATGAGTAGAAGTAAATCGATATTTTACTCATTCCAAAAGTACAAAGACTAGGGGACATTCGAGGAAGTTACATGGAAATACTTTTAAAATAAATAGGAGGAAATATTTTTTCAATCAACAAATAGTTAAGCTCTGGAACTCTGCTGGAGGATGTGGTAAAAGGGGTTAGCATATCTGGGTTTAAAAAAGGTTTGGACAAGTTCCTGGAGGAAAAGTCTGTAGTTTGCTATGGAGACAGACATGGGAAGCAACTGCTTGCCCTGGGATAGGTAGTATGGAGTGTTGCCACGATTTGGGTTTCTGCCAGGTACTTGTGACCTGGCTTGGCCACTGTTTGGAAACAGGATACTGGTTAGATGGACCACTGGTCTGACCCACTATGGCTACTCTTATGTTCTTATGAGTTCAAACATCCTTTTCACGCTCCCAGAGTTTTAAAAACGCTACCTAAAAGAAACTCCCCACCGAGTAAGAACTGTTGCATAATTTTTTTGGCTAAAATTTAAATTTGAGACCAACGAACTTTTCCACCAGAATTCAAATTTGTAACCAACTTACTTTCCTGCCAAATTCTCCCGACTTCCTGAGAAAACCGCCCACCTTAAACCCCAACCAATCAGGTTTGATGACCCACTATACAAAGACAAGCTGCAGACCTCACAGAAAGCCACAGCACAACGGCTGAAACATTGGTTCCACTTGCTCAGACATAGCAAAACCCAGACAACTGCCACAACCATGACACCAGCTGTGGAAGCCTAAGAGAACAAAATGTACGGTGTTAGGACAGGAAAATGTTACACATTCAGTGAAGAATAAATGGAGAAGCTTCTTCTTGCACCAAGTCAATGCATTTCTCTGCAAAACAAATGCTGATACTTACTGCTGGCAGGCCGGCCTGGGGGTCTGGGTCTCGAGGACGTCTCTGCTCCTTCCACAGCACATCCAAAGAGAAGTTCCAGCTCCTTGGCGTCGGGTGGGGGGATAGGATACCTACCAATCGCCATCTCCACTAGGGATAGCCCCATGCTCCAGATATCCGACTGAACTGAGTAATGGGTGCCCTGGAGTCTCTCTGGCTGCCAAGACACAAGACAGCAGATAAAGTGTCTTTACTTTCCAGAGTCCTGTCCCAGGTCCCAGAAGTTAAATGTACAAGAACACTGGCATATAAAAGCATTTGGTGCTTCTCAACTGAAAGGTATTTCAGGACTGCAAAATATCAGGGTTTATTGGAACCAGTGGCGTAGCTACCTGGGGCCACGGGGGCCTGGGCCCCCGTAGATTTGGCCCTGGACCCCCTGCCGACAACCCTCGACCCCCCTCCCACCGCCAACCCTCCCCCGCCGTGGCCTACCTTTGGTGACGGGGGATCCCAATCCCCGCCAACCAAGGAGGTCCTCATCTTCCCACGAAGGCTTTGTTCTGACAACGTGCAGGATGTCAGACTCACAGAAACAGAACGAAGCCTTGCAGATCAGCCAGTGGCTGCGTTGCTGGCTGATCTGCAAGGCTTCAGACTCACAGAAACAGAAAGATGCCGGAAAATTAAGAACAGATGCCAGTCCATTAGGTTTCGGTGGGGGGGGGGGGGGGGGGGGGGGGAGGGCTATCAGAGTCCAGGCCCTTGGGAACCACTGTGCTGCGGCTTACTTAGGGAAGGGGGGATGAAGGGGGTTATAGGGATTTAGCTGATAAAATATTTCATATTCATGTCGGATTGTTTGTTATATCCCATTGAATGTACAAATTTCTGTGGGCAAAGGGGGTTATGGGTTGGGGGAATAATGTTAAAACAAAAAAAGTTGATGATGGTTTTCCAATTGTATGTTTAGTATTCTGGATATTTAGTTAGTCATATACCGGATGCATGAAATTTTGTGTGTACTTTGTTTGACTGTCATGAATAAAAATTGTTGAAACATAAAATGCCTGGCAGATTGTGGCTTGTTCTACTCACAGACATGTAGGAACGGGTGCCCACAAAGGAGTTGGCCATCGAATCGATAAGCTGTCCGCTGACTCCAAAGTCACAAAGTTTGATCTCGCCCCTGGAGTTTACCAAGATGTTTGATGGTTTAACGTCTGTAAACAAGAAAAGGATGACCTGAATGTCTGAGGCACACGTTAACAGTGGAAATTTCTTTCACACATCACTGAGAAAACATTGCACACATCCCGTTTTCAAGAAACCTTTTGGTTTGGGGTTGGCTAATGCTTGCAGGTACAATTGGAGATCAATTTTTAAAAAATCTGCAGGCAGACAAGTGGGTCTGCACCAGTGGCGTAGCTACAGCTGGGCCTGGGTGGGATCTTGGACTCAGGCCCACCCAAAATTTTGGCACTGTTACTGTGGCTGACTGAGATCCCTAAACCTTACCTGCTGAAGATTTCCTCCTCCTTGGGCAGCCAGCATTCTTCCAAAGAGCAGCCGACAGCACTTGCCTCGAGCTGACGCCAACACTGGCCCTGAAGCGTATGCTCAGTGTTCGTGCATGCATAGCCTGCTGGCGACAGCGGTAGTTCAAGGCAAGTAACATAGTAGATGACGGCAGAAAAAGACCTGCACGGTCCATCCAGTCTGCCCAACAAGATAACTCATATTTGCTGCTTTTTGTGTATATCCTACTTTGATTTGTACCTGTGCTCTTCAGGGCACAGACCGTATAAGTCTGCCCTGCACTATCCCCGCCTCACAACCACCAGCCCCACCGCCCAACCACCGGCTGTGGCACAGGCACAGACCGTATAAGTCTGCCCAGCACTATCCTCACCTCCCCAGCCCTGCCTCCCAACCCCGGCTCTGGCACAGACCGTACAAGTCTGTCCAGCACTATCCCCGCCTCCCAACCACCAGCCCCGGCACAGACCGTATAAGTCTGCCCAGCCCTATCCCCGCCTCCCAACCACTAGCCCCGCCTCCCGATCTTGACTAAGCTGCTGAGGATCCATTCCTTCGGCACAGGATTCCTTTATGCTTATCCCACGCATGTTTGAATTCCACCACCTCCCGCGGTGCCGTTTAGCACAGTGTTGGCTGCTCGAAGAGGAGGAAATCTTCAGCTGGTGGTGTTTGGGGATCCCTATCATCTCAGGTATTTAATATTTTGGGTTGGCAGGCGGGTGGGTGGGTGGGAAGGGGTAGAGAGTTGAGCCGGGGGGGGGGGGGGGGGAGACAAATTCCATGCCATCCACCTTGGGCTCAGGCCCACCCAAAATTGGCCATCTGGCTACGCCCCTGGTTTGCACCAAATCTCAAAGGGAAAGTACGTGACCACCTTCTCTTTGAATGCTGCCAAGAAAAAAAAAAAAAAAAGCACCCAGAGATCTGCACCTGCTTTTTATGCCTTATCTGGGGGGGGGGGGGGAGGAGAGAGGGGAGATTCCTTGTTTCGTAGTCTTTCCTGGTCCAATCCTGCCCCTAGGAACACCTCTGTGAACATGGAGATTCCCTCAAATCCTATAAATAGCATCTTAAGTTGTGCACGCTAATTTGGCCGCATGGTCAAACTGCGCACACAACTTGATAAATGAGCCCTATCAGCGCTGTTAATTGTTACTTAACCAATTAGCAGCACTAATTAGCTTTAATTAGAATTTATGCGCACAGCTTTCTAGGTGTATTCTTATAACGTGGTGCATGTAAATTCTAATGTGCACAGCCGAAAAGGTGGCGTAGCCATGGGTGTGGAATAGGCGGGTCACGAGCGTTTCAAAAGAACTATGAACGCTATTATAGAATACACTTGAGCCGAGCCTAAGTTAGGCGCAGGTATTTAGGCCTGGTTTTAGGTGGCCTAAATGGGTACGCCTACATTTTAGTCGCATGAATGGACGCTAAGCATCCTATATAATAAAAAGCACCTCCAACGTTCTGAAGCTGACTCCGTGGCAATGAAAGTTTGAAGGGTTCGTGCTGCCTCTCACGCTGTATCCATCTCCTGAATTGACGTCACATACTTCCGGGTTCGTCACAAACAGCACTGACCAACCACAGGATAGCAGCATGAGGCACAACCTCAACGTCTATAGCCTTCCCTTCGAGTTCGTTCCCTCAGAGTCCTGCCCTCGCGGAAAGAGGAAATGATGTCAGCAGGCGGGACTCAGAGGGAACAAAGTCGAAGGGAAGGCTACAGACGGGCAGGGCTTTCAAAGACGCGGCCACTTCGACGGAGGTAAACAGGGGAACGAGGAGAATCTCTGGGTGGCTGGAGGGGGAGCAAGGGAGAGAAGACAATTGCTGGGTGGCTTGAGGGGGGCAGGGGAGAGAGAAGAATCACATCGGTGGGTGGCTGGAGGGGGGGGCAAGGGAAAAAGGAGAATCGCATCGGTGGGTGGCTGTAGGGGGGCAGGGGAGAGAGGAGAATCGCTGGGTGGCTGGAGGGGGGGCAGGGGGAGAGAGGAGAATCACTGGGTGGCTGGAGGGGCAGCATGGGACAGAGGAGAGATGAGAATCACTGGGTGGCTGGAAGGGGGGCAGGGGACAGAGGAGACACACTCGCACCCAGCGGTCTCACTCTCTCTCTGTCACACACACACATTCACTCTCTCTCACACACAGTCACACTCACACATAATCTCTCAAACATACACACTCCGAGAAAAACCTTGCTAGTGCCCGTTTCATTTGTGTCAGAAACGGGCCTGTTTTACTAGTATTCTATAAACTGCGCCTAACTTCAGGCGTAGTTTATAGAGTTGAGCTAAGTGCATGGTTTTTCGGCACCCGGCCATTTATAGAATTTGGCCTGTTGTGAACACATGTACTTCAACTGCATATAAGAGGTGCAGTTTTCAACGAGCCCTTTTGTGGGTAAATGGCTTTCAAATATTGTCATATTGCTTTCAAACACTGGTGTGGGATGTTACATATATGTATGTGAGCCGAATAGGTAAAGCCAGTCAATGATTCTGGGATATGAATTGCTAAATGTATCCACTCAACTGAAAGAAGAAGCGTCTGGTGAACACAGTGTTACGGAGGAGACAGGGCTCCACAGCCTGGACTAAGAAACCCTAAAGTATTGGGGTTTTGCGAAAGAGTTGGGCTCTGTAGGCGTGAGGGGAATGAAGTTGCTGTCAAGAGGGGAACAGGAGATCCAGAGCTGGGCTGTGGAGATGAAATTAAGACTCAGCTACTGGACCGGGTTCTGGTTCATTCCAGAGATTGCTACGCGTCTACCCTTCATCTGGCCGGTACCCACAGGCCAGGGTCACTGAACCAGCCCTGTACCCGTGGCCATTTTTGGTCTAACTAGGTAACATCCGAACGAGCACCTAAAATGCGTGGTAGACGCACCGATGGTTACCTACCCTGCAATTAAACTGTACGGACTTGGATCGGAGCTGACGGACGAGAGCCCTCGTACTTTACCTCGGGTGAACTGCTCTCATCACATGCCTGTCTCAGGGAGCTACTAAAAACCCTCAGAAATGAAACCTACTTCTGAAATGCTAAAGTAATCATTAACAATTATGTAATCAGGGAAAATTGCTTCAGATTAAATTCATATGCTGAATGTGCTCCATCCTCTACTTCTAAACAGAAAGACTGGAACAAAGTTGAGCAATTAGATCTTCCATTTCTTTCTTTCTGACAGTATAATCTGTATTTGTACTGTAACTGAATACAAATGAGGCAGTGAATACGGGAGCCTCTCATTTTCCCCTTGGAAATACTGACCAGGAAACCCCCTCCTCCTCCTCCCCCCCCCCCTCGTGTTTCTTTCTGTCCCTTCTGCTCCTCATAACACCTTCACATTTTACATGGTCATCAACGTTTGCATTTCACAGTGGGGCAGATCTTTCTCTCTCGTAAGCACCTGAATTTTTGTGGGTTGGGGCAGGTTTGTGCGTTTTAATGCAAAGTGTCTTACAACGAGTTTAAAGAGGTTCCTTTAGCACCTACCACACTGTGCAGCAAATTACTAAAATTAACCACTGGACATGGTCCTCCTCGACGGCAACCCTGAGATTGGTACATCCCCTGGGCCCTGGCAGGGGTCCTACCTCAGGGTATACAGGGGCTTTTCTTTCTTTTTACAGCTGAGCATTTTCAACACTTCAGCAGGTTTGTCAGCGCAGTGACATGGTTACTCTCTCAGATGTAAGGACACAAAATCACCAAAAAAACTCTTACATGAACTGCAAATTTACTTAATAATACGCTATATCCCTGAAGTACAAATTCCTAAGAAAGGGAAAAAGCCTCTGTACCCCCAACCTCCACCCAATCTATACTTTTTGTAGGGTATAAAGGAAATAACATGGGTCACAGTTTCTTCATCAACACAAAAAAACCTCTCTCTCATTTCTCTTTTTGCTAAAAACTTCACAGGAAGATCATGTTTCTCATGGATCAAAAAAAGAATACTTAACTTAAAACTTCTAAATTGGTGGTTAACGCAGACGTATAAGAAGAATCAATCACACCGACTAAGGCCAAAGTTTCGCCATCGTGGGCTTCTTTTTTGGATCCATGAGAAATATGATCGTCCTGTGAAGTTTTTAGCAAAAAGAGAAATGATAGAAGGGTCTTTTTGTGCCGATGAAGAAAGGGTGACCCATGTTATTTGCTCTATACCCTACAAAAAGTATAGATTGGGGTACAGAGGCTTTTTCCCTCTCTCAGGAATATAGTATATTATTAAGTAAACGCAGTTCATATAAAAGACTTTTTTTTTTGCATTTTGTGTTCTCATAACTAGATACTCTCTTATCCTCTTTTTCAAGTATTGCTCTCTCAGATAGAGGAGTGTGGTAGCCGTGTTAGTCCACTCTTAAGGTTATCAATAGAAATCAAACCAAATAAAACATGGAAAAGAAAATAAGATGATACCTTTTTTATTGGACATAACTTAATACATTTCTTGATTAGCTTTCGAAGGTTGCCCTTCTTCCTCAGATCGGAAATAAGCAAATGTGCTAGCTGACAGTGTATATAAGTGAAAACATTCAAGCATTACTATGACAGTAAAATAGATACCATTGGAGATTCTACATGGAATGTTGCTACTATTGGAGATTCTGTTGCTACTATTGGAGATTCTACGTGGAATGTTGCTATTCCACTAGCAACATTCCATGTAGAAGGGTGCGCAGGCTTCTGTTTCTGTGAGTCGACGTCTTGCACGTACGTGCAGGACGTCAGACTCACAGAAGCAGAAGCCTGCGCGGCCACATTGGTGATCTACAAGGGCCGACTTCTACATGGAATGTTGCTAGTGGAATAGCAACATTCCATGTAGAATCTATAGAAATCAAACAAAATAAAACATGGAAAAGAAAATAAGATGATACCTTTTTTATTGGACATAACTTAATACATTTCTTGATTAGCTTTCGAAGGTTGCCCTTCTTCGTCAGATCGGAAATAAGCAAATGTGCTAGCTGACAGTGTATATAAGTGAAAACATTCAAGCATTACTATGACAGTCTGACAGGGTGGGAGGATGGGGGTGGGTAGGAGGTATGCATGGGGACATCAAAGCATATCATTGATATTCTAACAGGATGGGTGTGGATAGGTGAATGTTTTCACTTAGATACACTGTCAGCTAGCACATTTGCTTATTTCCGATCTGACGAAGAAGGGCAACCTTCGAAAGCTAATCAAGAAATGTATTAAGTTATGTCCAATAAAAAAGGAATCATCTTATTTTCTTTTCCATGTTTTATTTCGTTTGATTTCTATAGATTCTACATGGAATGTTGCTATTCCACTAGCAACATTCCATGTAGAAGTCGGCCCTTGTAGATCAGCAATGTGGCCGCGCAGGCTTCTGCTTCTGTGAGTCTGACGTCCTGCACGTCAGACTCACAGAAACAGAAGCCTGCGCAGCCTTCTACATGGAATGTTGCTAGTGGAATAGCAACATTCCATGTAGAATCTCCAATAGTAGCAACATTCCATGTAGAATCCCCAATAGTAGCAACATTCCATGTAGAATCTCCAATAGTAGCAACATTCCATGTAGAAGTCGGCCCTTGTAGATCACCAATGTGGCCGCGCAGGCTTCTGCTTCTGTGAGTCTGACGTCCTGCATGTATGTGCAGGACGTCAGACTCACAGAAACAGAAGCCTGTGCAGCCTTCTACATGGAATGTTGCTAGTGGAATAGCAACATTCCATGTAGAATCTCCCATAGTAGCAACATTCCATGTAGAATCTCCCATAGTAGCAACATTCCATGTAGAATCTCCAATAGTATCTATTTTACTGTCATAGTAATGCTTGAATGCTTTCACTTATATACACTGTCAGCTAGCACATTTGCTTATTTCCGATCTGAGGAAGAAGGGCAACCTTCGAAAGCTAATCAAGAAATGTATTAAGTTATGTCCAATAAAAAAGGTATCATCTTATTTTCTTTTCCATGTTTTATTTTGTTTGATAACTCTCTCAGATGTACCCAGAAAGTGCAGCAATCTTCTCAAACCAAACCTCCCCCCCCCCCCCAATTCAGTGTTTTCATCAGAAGTTCTGCGCAAATGAAGCCCTGCTGTGCTTGTGAAGAGAAGAGAATCCCCCTACCTCTGTGCATGATCTTATGCTTTTCCCTCAAGTAGGTCAGACCTTTTATTACCTGTAGTACAGAGAGAGAGAGAGAGAGAAAGAAAGAGAATCATCCAATCAGTCGCAACAGGCTGATACAACTGCAGAAGCCTGAAATCCAAGGTGATCCTTGCATGGAAACTGAATTCATGTGGCTTAATAAGAACATTTTCAAGCATCAGCTGACAAGATCAGTGTTTCAGCTGCTCCCAGTGATTTCCTCCCAACCTCCAGGGGGCAGCCATATGCCTGAAAGTGTCACGAGCTCCTGCAGTGCATGTGATGTCACTGATGATGTCATAGCCCATACAAACCAATTAGATGGAATGTGTGGAGGTGACTTGGGAAATCAAAGAGCAGCAGCTTGACATAGTACTGCCGACACAAAGGCAACACAAAATGATCATTCTGTTACAGGCAGGGCCGCCGAGAGACTGAGCCGGGCCCGGGCCACTCCCCCCACCCGCCGTAACTCCAAAATAGATCTTGGCTGGCAGGGATCCCCAGGCCCCACCAGTAGAAGAAGTCTTCACTCCACCGCACTGCCTGCCTGCCCCGTGGCTGCTTTTTCTCTCATGCCGCGCGTGCTCGGTTTCAAAAACGAGCATGCGCAACCTGAGGGGAAAAGCAGACGCTTGGCAGGCAATGCGGCAGAGTGAAGAACAGCGCTGGAGGAAGACTTCTTCTACTGGTGAGGCCTGGGGACCCCCGCCAGCCAAACCAGAGGCCCCGGCCTGAAACCCTGTCCTCTCCAGCCTCCAAGGGGGAGGGGGCAGCACCATACTTTTCTCTGTCCCACAGGGGGGAGAGAGAGAGAAGAGAGAGACCCTTGCGCAGGGCCCCCCTTTTGGAGGCCGGGCCCGGGGGGGGAAGAGGCAGCCTTAGAGAGAGTTCCTCAGGCAGACACTGGGCTTCCTGCTGCCAGCACAAGAGTGAGGTGGGAAACAGAGTTGGGCTGATATTACTGATGTGGTGGAAACGGTCTTTCTGGTGTAAAGCGGCCATGAATTCCCCTGCGACTGAGCAGCTCACTCAAGTCTTAGTGCAACAGGAGGAGGGAAGGAAGAACACTCTTCTTCCCCAGTTACAGTGCCATGGAAAACCCTTCATGCTCTGTCGAAAGAGCATCACAGTAGGAGCTGTTCACTGATCTACCTAATGCTCTTCCAACATTATACAAATATCCAAAAGGTAATAGCATAAGAAACCATTGCATAAGTCTTCACACCCCCTTTGCAGAATAACAGCCACGACCATTTAGGGCGACTGTCCACCAACTTCGCACAGCACAATGCTGCACAACAGCTCAACCTCTTCAGGCCACGGATTATCTGTGGACTGCAGTCTTCAGGTCTTGCCACACAGTTTCTACTGGACTCAAGTCTGGATTTTGACACTCCATTTTCTTGCTTTATGATAAAGAATCACGGTCCCAGTCCTATCATTTAGAACTGAAAACAAGACTGTTTCTTGGACACCCCCCCCCCCCCCATATGTAGTGTACAAATGTACATGGCCCACGATAGGGCTGTTAATCAGCAGTGGCTTCCTTCTTACCACCCTCCCACTTAGGCCACATTTGTGAAGTAGATGATGGAAGAGAAAGACCTGTACAGTCCATCCAGTCTGCCCAACAAGATAAACTCATATGTGCTACTTTATGTGTATACCTGACCTTGATTTGTATCTCTAATGATTTATAATTCACTCAAGCTTATAAAATAACTGAAAATCTAAACACTCACCCTGTCAATTATTGCAATTATGGATGGAGAAAAAACGGAAAGGGAGGAGTTTAACTTCCATAAAACGAGGGCGGACATTCCGCCGTCTGGTACCCATTCGTGTTAAGTTTTTCGGATACAGTGGAGCGAATATTGGAACGAATTTGGATACTATTGGATATTGTGATATAACCCAACAAACAGTATGGGCTGTTCTTGCTTACGTAACCAAATACCACAGTACTAATGAACAGCCAGATGTAGACCCAAAGGGTAAAAATCTGCAATTCTTTATATATGGGTACAGCCCTCAGAAACCGAGGATTTACCAGGGTCTGACCCGCAAGACTCCAATATCTACATGAGATTGTAGTGTCTGCAGTCTAGTCTCTTTCAAAGGGCAATATTATTCCCATGTTTACACACATCTGGCTGTTCATTAGTACTGTGATATTGCGATATAACCCCTGAAGCAGCACTAGCGAAACAGGTTAATCAGCTGGTGGTACCGATGCGAGCAGAACATTTTGGCGTTTTGGATTAAAGCTAAGTGATATCTGGCGGAAACACCGGGACTGAACTTTAGGACACATTATTAAGGACTAGTAAAAAAAAAGGCCTCTTTCGGTATAAAATGAAACGGGAGCTAGCAAGATTATCCCTCCCTCCCTCCCTCTGTCCCCTCCAAGTCCCACGGCCCCCTTTCTTCCCTTCCGATTTCCAGGCTACTATTTACTACTACTTAGCATTTCTATAGCGCTGCCAGGGTTACGCAGCGCTATACAAGTTTAAACATGGGGAAGGACAGTCCCTGCTCAAGAGAGCTTACAATCTAAAGATCACCAATGTGGCCGCGCAGGCTTCTGCTTCTGTGAGTCTGACGTCCTGCACGTACTCACAGAAACAGAAGCAGCCTTCTACATGGAATGCTGCTAGTGGAATAGCAACATTCCATGTAGAATCTCCATTAGTAGCAACAGAACCTCAAATAGTAGCAACATTCCATGTAGAATCTCCAATAGCAGCAACATTCCATGTAGAATCTCCAATAGTAGCAACAGAACCTCAAATAGTAGCAACATTCCATGTAGAATCTCCAATAGTAGCATCTCAATAATAGCAACATTCCATCTAGAATCTCCAATAGTAGCATCTCAATAATAGCAACATTCCATCTAGAATCTCCAATAGTATCTCCCTCCCTCTCTCTCCCTCTCTCTCCTCTGTCCCTCCCCCGAGTTCCAGTCCCCCCTCCTCTCTGTCTCACAGACCGCGGCCCTCCCTTCCCTGACACTGGCCCCGCCCATCCCCCTACATGCACGTCGCCCCCCCCTCCGCTACCCTCCCCCCTCTTACCAGGGTCCCGGTGGCAGCAGTGAAGAGCCTCGCGAGTCTGCTGCCTTCCCTTCTCTTCGCTCTCACCTCTGACTCTGGTCCCGCCCTCATTTCCTGTTTCCACAAGGGCGGGACCAGAGTCAGAACTGAGAGCGAAGAGAAGGGAAGGCAGCAGACTTGCGAGGCGCTTCATTGCTGCCGCCGGGACCGCGGTAAGAGAGAGGGGAGGGTAGCAGAGGGGGTTGGCGATTTTGGAGGGGGGGGGGGCCACGTGAACTTAGGGACGCCTCTGCCCGTTCCCGCTGTTCTTCAATGCGCGTCTCTCACTGGGATCGTAACCCCCTGCTGACGTCAGGCAAGCAGGGTTCTACTGCTGGCCAGTGACGTCAGCAGGTGGTTACGATCCCAATGAGACACTTTAGAATGTTCACATAGGAAATTATTATTAAGGATTGTATCTGAGAAATATTGTAATAATTGTTCCAAATAACTTTAAACACACATATCTGCCACTGGAGTTTGAGAAGTATCTTGAATGAAGTAATTAGCATTTAATAGATGGAGTTTTTTTTTACGCTAAATGATGGCACGCCGTACCTACGCCTTATAGCCTGCTATGTTGGGCTGGCTGGGTGGCGACACATTCTCTATCCATAATTGCAATAACTGATAGGGTGAGTGTTTAATATTACATATACACAGTGAGTGTGAGACTGTGTTTAGATTTTCACTTGATTTGTATCTGCCATTTTCAGGGCACAGACTGTACAAGTCTGCCCAGCACTAGCCCCGCCTCCCAACCACCGGTGTCTGTAGTCCTTTTAAAAAAATCTTATAAATATATAAAGTGACAGAGATAAAGACGTCCAGCCCATCTAGTCTCCCTATCTTCCTCAGAGGTCCTCTGTGCTTCACCATGCACTGTTTCAAGCCATATAGGAACTTTCTGGGGAAGGTGGACAGTATCCCGAGATTTGAGTAATCACCATCATGGGTGGCTAAGCATTTGTTCCTTTCCGCCTTGCACCATACCGTACCATATTATGCTAAGGGGGAGGGGAGGAATGAACTGGGGTGAGGGAGGGGAGGGTTTATGTTGCAGTTTGTGTAATGTTGGTTTAATAAGAGATCCCCCTGTGCTCATCCCATGTTCTCTTAAAATAATATTACTGCCTCATCTCCACCGCCTCTGCTGGGAGGTTGTTTCACACATACTTCACCCTTTCTGTACATAATACCCTCGAGTCTGTTCCCTTTCACCTTCATCCTATGCCCCTCGTTCCAGAGCTCCCTTACGCTTGAAAGAGCCTTGCGTCCTCTGCATTTATGCCACGGAGGTATTTAATCGTCTCTATCAAATCTTCTTCTCTCCTACCTTTCTTCCAAAGTACACAGACTGAGGTCGGTAAGTCTGTCCCCATATGCTTTATGATGAAAACCATTGACCATTCTACTCACTCCATTTTTACAAAAGTGCAGTTTCCAGAATTGTACACAGTACTCTTAACTGGGGCCTCACTACAGACTTCTACAAAGGCATCATCACCTCCTTGGTTCCTACTGGCCGTTTCTCTCTCTACGCATCCAACTATCCTTCTGACTTTATTCGATACATCAGAAACAGCTTCACTCTTCATCCAAGGGCTCAGCTCCCATGACTGACCGACCATAGGTGGCCATACTTAACTTATAGACCTTGATAAGGAAGCTCTTGGAGATGGATTTGCTATCACAAAGGTTGTGAAGACTTTCTAGTCTTTATTGAATACACCGTAGACTCTGTATGTCGACATTGGGATTCAAGATATTTTACCACATTATATGAGATCTATAGCGAGATATGTAAAAGCGATAAAAGGTCTAATTCTTGACCACTTTGCATTTTACTGAGCGGCAATATATGGTGTCCACAGTGTATGGCATTTACGTTACAAAGGACAGACTTGCTGACCTGAACATGTATACCCTGGAGGAAAGGAGGAATAGGGGTGATATGATACAGACGTTCAAATATTTGAAAGGTATTAACCTGCAAACGAACCTTTTCCGCAGATGCGAAGGCGGTAGAACGAGAGGACGTGAAATGAAATTGAAGGGGGGGCAGACTCAAGAAAAATGTCAGGAAGTATTTTTTCACGGAGAGAGTAGCGATGCTTGGAATGCCCTGCCGCGGGAGGTGGTGGAGATGAAAACGGTAACGGAATTCAAAAATGCGCGGGATAAACATAAAGGAATCCTGTTCAGAAGGAATGGATCCTCAGGAGCTTAACCGAGATTGGGTGGCAGAGCAAGTGGCGGGAGGCGGGGATAGTGGTTGGGCAGATTTCAACAGTCTGTGCCCTGAAAATGGGGCTAGTTCTGGGCAAGACTTCTACGGTCTGTGTCCTGAAAATGGCAGATACAAATCAAGGTCAGGTATACACAAAAAGTAGCACATATGAGTTTATCTTGTTGGGCAGACTGGATGGACCGTGCAGGTCTTTCTCTGCCGTCATCTACTACGTTACTATGTAACATTGCAGGTGTACAGTGTGTTAAATTGATCAGTGAAACAAACTCTTTTTAAACAGAAGAATATGAAAAACGTACAAAGAAGAATTTTGCACAGCAATGTGGGGGTAATTTTATAACTCATGCTGCTCTGGTATGTGTGTGTGTGTACCCGCAAGATCGTGCATCCTTTAATGGCGTGAGTAGGCACTGGCGGAGGCACCATTTGGGGGGTTAAGCAAGAGCAAAGTTATAAAATGTTCACATACATTGCAAAACATAAGAACAACCAATGGTCCATCTAGCCCAGTATCCTGCTCCCAACTGTGGCCAATTCAGGTCACAAGTACCTGGCAGAAACCCAAATAGTAGCAACATTCCAGAATCTTAAAGAGTAACAAGACTCCGGAATCCCCCAAAGATTAGCAACATTCCATGCTACCAATCCCAGGGAGAAGCAGTGGCTTCCTTAGGTCTATCTTAATAACAGACTATGGACAAGTTCCTGGAGGAAAAGTCCATAGTCTGTGTTCAGTACTGGTCTCCGTATCTCAAAAAAGATATAGTAGAATTGGAAAAGGTACAGCGAAGGGCGACGAAAATGATAGTGGGGATGGGACGACTTTCCTATGAAGAGAGGCTGAGAAGGCTAGGGCTTTTCAGCTTGGAGAAGAGACGGCTGAGGGGAGATATGATAGAAGTGTATAAAATAATGAGTGGAATGGATCGGGTGGATGTGAAGCGACTGTTCACGCTATCCAAAAATACTAGGACTAGAGGGCATGAGTTGAAGCTACAGTGTGGTAAATTTAAAACGAATCGGAGAAAATTTTTCTTCACCCAACGTGTAATTAGACTCTGGAATTCATTGCCGGAGAACGTGGTACGGGCGGTTAGCTTGACGGAGTTTAAAAAGGGGTTAGATAGATTCCTAAAGGACAAGTCCATAGACCGCTATTAAATGGACTGGAAAAATTCCTCATTTTTAGGTATAACTTGTCTGGAATGTTTTTACGTTTGGGGAGCGTGCCAGGTGCCCTTGACCTGGATTGGCCACTGTCGGTGACAGGATGCTGGGCTAGATGGACCTTTGGTCTTTCCCAGTATGGCACTACTTATGTACTTATGTACTTATGTTATTGAGATAGAAATCACACAAAGTTGCACCAACAAGCATAAAACAGACATTTTTTTTGTTTTGTTAAATTTGTACCCCGCGCTTTCCCACTCATGGCAGGCTCAATGCGGCTTACATGGGGCAATGGAGGGTTAAGTGACTTGCCTGAAGTGGGAATCAAACTCAGTTCCCCAGGACCAAAGTCCACCACCCTAACCACTAGGCCACTCCTCCACTAAGATTAACCTATGTCTAATGTCTACAGCATTTTGGGACATTAAGAGTACAGATTCCTGGTAACCACACTAGTCTTAGGAAAACTGGAGTCTCAGTAGGCCATAGGTCTTTTTAAGGAACCAGGACAGACAGACAGTATAGGAGTCAGACCTCACAGGTCCCTTACTCAGCTGTGAAGAAGAGATTCAAAAGTTCAAACACACCAGCATCTCTGATGCTGGTTCTTCAAGAATTTTCGCAAGCTGTAAAGAGCTGGCGATGAGCACAGGCCAAAGCAGAGATGTGAGCTCCAATCACGCTACTGCCTCTTACCCAAACCTGCTGCTCCATCACCAGTGTCCAGGAGAAGATACTCACCGCAATGCTAACTTTGCCCAAAATCTTCTCAGGGATCTTTCCAGCTTTTTTCAGTACTTGATCCAAAGACCCACCATCCTGCAAATAAAGATTTGAACACTTGAACGTTAACACACTTCTCTGCACCTCCCCCCTTTCAGGCAGCAGTACAGAATGAGAATAACGAGGCACTAAATTATCACCTGCCATGACCTGGGATAGTCAAAGCTGGGGAATGTTACAGGGGCATCTTCCTAGGGTTTCTTAAAGTCAGATTGGATTGATTGGTGGGGGAGTGGGGGAATGAGAGATTCACAGTTTTGGTTAACATTGATATGTTTAATTTAATTCTGGCATTTATAATCTGCTTAATCATCAAGTTTGAGGCAGAGAACAATCACACATTACGAGAAGGTACCTTCTCTGTCCTTAAAGGCTCACAATCAACGTTTTTGTACTCAAGGCAATGGAGGTTTAAGTGACTTGCCCAAGGTCACAAGTAGCTGCAGTGGGAATCGAACCCAGGACACTAACCATTAGTGCCAATCCTCCCTGGGCTATCTGTACCTTTCTTGTACATATTCATAATGGTTCACGGTTCATGTATTCAAGTACGTAAGTATTACCACGCTGGGACAGACTGAAGGGCCATCAAGCCCAGCATCCCGTTTCCAACAGTGGAAAATCCAGGTCACAAATACCTGGCAAGATCCCAAAACAGTACAATATATTTTATGCTGCTCATTCTAGAAATAAGCAGTGGATTTCCCCCAAGTACATCTTAATGGTTTTACCATGGTTTAGCAAAGATAAACCGTGCCAAATGAATTTGATTGACTTCTTTTTTTTTTTGTTACATTTGTACCCCGCGCTTTCCAACTCATGGCAGGCTCAATGCGGCGGGCAATGGAGGGTTAAGTGACTTGCCCAGAGTCACAAGGAGCTGCCTGTGCCTAAAGTGGGAATCAAACTCAGTTCCCCAGGACCAAAGTCCACCACCCTAACCACTAGGCCACTCCTCCACTGTTGCTACTATTTGAGATTCTACATGGAATGTTGCTATTCCACTAGCAACATTCCATGTAGAAGTCGGCCCTTGCCAATCACCAATGTGGCCGCGCAGGCTTCTGGTTCTGTGAGTCTGACGTCCTGCACATACGTGCAGGACTTCAGACTCACAGAACCAGAAGCCTGCGCAGCCTTCTACATGGAATGTTGCTAGTGGAATAGCAACATTCCATGGAGAATCTCCAATAGTAGCAACATTCCATGTAGAATCTCCAATAGTAGCAACATTCCATTTAGAATCTCCAATAGTAGCTAGCAACATTCCATGTAGAATCCCAAAGATACTATTGGAGATTCTACATGGAATGTTGCTATTCCACTAGCAATATTCCATGTAGAAGTCGGCCCTTGCAGATCACCAATGTGGTCGCTCAGGCTTCTGCTTCTGTGAGTCTGACGTCCTGCACGTATGTGCAGGACATCAGACTCTCAGAAACAGAAGCCTGCGCAGTCTTCTACATGGAATGTTGCTAGTGGAATAGCAACATTCCATGTACAATCTCCAATAGTATCTATTTTATTTTTGTTACATTTGTACCCTGCGCTTTCCCACTCATGGCAGGCTCAATGCGGCTTACATGGGGCAATGGAGGGTTAAGTGACTTGCCCAGAGTCACAAGGAGCTGCCTGTGCCTGAAATGGGAATCAAACTCAGTTCCTCAGTTCCCCAGAACCAAAGTCCACCACCCTAACCACTAGGCCACTCTTCCACTGTTGCTACTATTTGAAATTCTACATGGAATGTAGCTATTCCACTAGCAACATTCCATGTAGAAGTCGGCCCTTGCAGATCACCAATATGGCCGCGCAGGCTTCTGCTTCTGTGAGTCTGACGTCCTACACGTACGTGCAGGACGTCAGACTCACAGAAACAGAAGCCTGCGCAGCCTTCTACATGGAATGTTGCTAGTGGAATAGCAACATTCCATGTAGAATCTCCAATAGTAGCAACATTCCATTTAGAATCTCCAATAGTAGCTAGCAACATTCCATGTAGAATCCCAAAGATACTATTGGAGATTCTACATGGAATGTTGCTATTCCACTAGCAATATTCCATGTAGAAGTCGGCCCTTGCAGATCACCAATGTGGTCGCTCAGGCTTCTGCTTCTGTGAGTATGACGTCCTGCACGTACGTGCAGGACGTCAGACTCTCAGAAACAGAAGCCTGCGCAGTCTTCTACATGGAATGTTGCTAGTGGAATAGCAACATTCCATGTAGAATCTCCAACAGTATCTATTTTATTTTTGTTACATTTGTACCCTGCGCTTTCCCACTCATGGCAGGCTCAATGCGGCTTACATGGGGCAATGGAGGGTTAAGTGACTTGCCCAGAGTCACAAGGAGCTGCCTGTGCCTGAAGTGGGAATCAAACTCAGTTCCTCAGTTCCCCAGAACCAAAGTCCACAACCCTAACCACTAGGCCACTCTTCCACTGTTGCTACTATTTGAAATTCTACATGGAATGTTGCTATTCCACTAGCAACATTCCATGTAGAAGTCGGCCCTTGCAGATCACCAATATGGCCGCGCAGGCTTCTGCTTCTGTGAGTCTGACGTCCTACACGTATGTGCAGGACGTCAGACTCACAGAAACAGAAGCCTGCGCAGCCTTCTACATGGAATGTTGCTAGTGGAATAGCAACATTCCATGTAGAATCTCCAATAGTAGCAACATTCCATGTAGAATCTCCAATAGTATCTATTTTATTTTTGTTACATTTGTACCCTGCGCTTTCCCACTCATGGCAGACTCAATGCGGCTTACATGGGGCAATGGAGGGTTAAGTGACTTGCCCAGAGTCACAAGGAGCTGCCTGTGCCTGAAGTGGGAATCCAACTCAGTTCCTCAGTTCCCCCCACCCTAACCACTAGGCCACTCCTCCACAGAATTGGATCAAGCACGTGTGCTAGATGTAATCTACTTGCATTTCAGCAAAGCCTTTGACACAGTCCCTCATAGAAGGCTCTTAAAAAAAATTAAAAGGCTGGAGTTAGGACCCAAAGTGGTGAATTGGATTAGAAACTGATTGACGGACAGACGCTAGAAGGTGGTGGTCGATGGAATTCACTTGGAGGAAGGAAAGGAAAGGCGAGTGCCTGATGGATCGCTGTCGGGGCCGATTCTGTTCAATATATTTGTAAGTGACATTGCTGAAGGATTAACAGGTAAGGTTTGCCTTTTTGTGGACGACACCAAGATTTGTAACAGAGTGGACACCCTGGAGGGAGGGGAAAACGCGAAAAGGGATCTACAAAAGTTGCAAGAATGGTCTAAGATATGGCAATTAAAATTCAATGCAAAAAAGTGCAAAGTGATGCATTTGGGGAGTAGAAATCCAAGGGAGCAGTGGCGATCCTAGCCGGCATGACACCCAGGGTGGATCGCCGATGTGCCCCCCCCCCCCCCGGCGAAATGACACCCCCCCCCCCCCGGGTGCACGCCGCTGGGGGGGGTGCCGCAGCGCGCGGCTGTCAACTGAGTTCACTGACTTCGCTAACTTCGCTGCAGCTCCCTCTGTTCCAGGGCAGAGGGAGCTGCAGCGAAGTTAGCAAAGTCAGCGAAATCAGCTGACAGGCGCGCGCCACGGCACCCCCCCAGCAGCGTGCACCCAGGGCGGACGCCCCCACCCCCCTTGGTACGCCACTGCAAGGGAGACATATGTCCTAGGAGGCAAGAGGCTGATTTGCACAGACAGGGAGAGGGACCTTGGGGTGATGGTGTCTGTGGACCTTAAAGTGAAAAAAAACAGTGTGACAAAGTGGTGGCCGTAGCCAGAAGGTTGCTAGGCTGTATAGAGAGAGGTGTGACCAGCAGAAGAAAGGAGGTGTTGATTCCCCTGTACAAGTCATTGGTGAGGCCCCACCTGGAGTATTGTGTTCAGTTTTGGAGGCTGAATCTTGGTAAAGATGTAAGAACATTTGAAGCAGTCCAGAGGAAGGCGACAAAAATTATATGGGGCCTGCACCATAAGACATATGAAAAGAGACTGGAAGACCTGAATATGTAAACCCTAGAGGAAAGGAGGGACAGGGGAGATATGATACAGACGTTTAAATACTTGAAAGGTATTCAAATAGAAACAAATTTCTTCCAGAGAAGGAGAAATGGTAAAACTAGAGGACGTTAGCTGAGGTTGTGGGGAGTAATGTCATGAAATTCTTTTTCACGGAGAGGGTGGTTGATGCCTGCAATGACCTCCCGAGGGAGGTGGTAGAGACAAAAATGGTGGTGGAATTCAAAAAGGCGTAGGATGAATACAGAGGAACTCTATTAGTTGGTAGATAACAAAAATACATTTAAAAACATTAAATGGCTGCAGGGGGTGGATGTGTGAGCCAGGGGTGTAGCTACGCGGGGCCATGGGGGCCTGGGCCCCCCTGCCGATGACCTTCTCGATCCCCCCTCCCGCTGCCAACCCGCCGTCGCTTACCTTTGCTGGCGGGGGACCCCAACCCCCGCCAGCCGAGGTCCTCTTCTTTCTTCGTTCTGTCTCTGAGTCTGACGTCCTGCACGTACAACGTGCAGGACGTCAGACTCACAGAAACAGAACGAAGCCTTGCGCCGGAAGAAGAGGACCTCGGCTGGCAGGGGTTGGGGTCCCCCGCCAGCAAAGGTAGGCGACGGAGGGTTGGCGGCGGGAGGGGAGGGTCAAAGTTGGTGGTGGCGGCAGCGGCGGGGATCGGCAATGGAGAGGGGGGGGCTAAAATGTGCCCCCTCACCTCGGGCTCTGGAACCCCCTCCCGCCGAAGTCTGGCTATGCCTCTGGTGTGAGCGACACTTGGACGGCTACTCCGGCTGTGAAGAACTAAGGCCGGTGCCAGGCAGACTTTGTAGGTCTGTGTCTGTATTTGGCAATCCAGTTTAGGATAAGCTGGAAAGGGCTTCAGTGGCAACTTCAGTAGCTGGAACCGAGGACAGTGCTGGGCAGACTTTTACGATCTGGGTCCTGCAAACGACAAGCTGGATGTGGACAGACAGGAGTGAGCTTTGATGGCAACTCCAGTAGGTGGAACATAAGGACAGAGCTGGGCAGACTTCTACAGTCTATGTCCCAGAAACGGCAAAGAAAGACTGGTGATAAAAAATATAATATCACATTCATTGTTGATTTAATCATGAATCGATAATGAGTGTGACTGCGTATGCTTTGTAGCGCTATAGAAATGCTAAATAGTAGTAGTAGACTGTTGGGCAGACTGGATCTGCCGTCATTTTCTATGTTAATAATGACTTATGGACTTTTCTTTTAGGAAGCCATCCAAACCTTTTTTTAAACCCTGCTAAGCTAACTGCTTTTACCACATTCTCTGGCAACAAATTCCAGAGTTTAATTACACATTCAGTGAAGAAATATTTTCACCGATTTGTCAAATTTACTACTTGGTAGCTTCATTGCACGGCTTGTATCACGGATACTTGGAAATTTATACTTGTGATCAGTTATGTTAAAACATTTTTCAATAAAACCAGAAGTTAAAAAAAAAGGTCTAAATACAAGTAGCTGTATTTAACGGTGCCGAGTGTGTCATGGGTTCCCATCACACTCACCATATTCTCCATGCAGATGGAAATCTCGCCGTCACTGTAGAACGCTCCGTAGAAGCCAACGATGTAGGGGGAATTACATTCATGCAGCACCTGCAGCTCACGGATAATCTGGTTGCGAATGGCCGGTTTGATCTCCAGGTGAATAAGCTACAAAATAAAACAAGGAATCATTACACATGAAAAAATATATATATTGGAAACCACTGCCAGTCGTGAATTAAATTCATATGCTGAATGTGCTCCATCCTGAACTCAAAGTGCCCGCATCAAGAGATGAAAATTAAGAGACTTCTAGAAAGTCTACTTCCTCTTAAAAGTTCACTAAGAGGGGCATAATCGAAAGGGGCGGCAAGTTTTCCTGAAGACGTCCTCGCAGGACGTCCCGGCGAAGGGGCGGAGAAACCCGTATTATCGAAACAAGATGGGCATCCACCTTTTGTTTCGATAATACAGTCGGGGACGCCCAAATCGCAAAATTTAGGTCCACCTTAGAGATGGTCGTCCCCGATTTTCGGCCATAATGGAAACCGAGGACGCCCATCTCCGAAATGACCAAATCCAAGCCATTTGGTCGTGGGAGGAGCCAGCATTCGTAGTGCACTGGTCCTCCTCACATGCCAGGACACCAACCGGGCACCCTAGGGGGCACTGCAGTGGACTTCAGAAATTGCTCCCAGGTGCATAGCTCCCTTACCTTGGGTGCTGAGTCCCCCAAAACCCACTATCCACAACTGTACACCACTACCATAGCCCTACGGGGTGAAGGGGGGCACCTAGATGTGGGTACAGTGGGTTTGTGGTGGGTTTTCAAGGGCCCACATTTACCACCACAAGTGTAACAGGTGGGTGGGGGGGGGGGGGCCTGGGTCCGCCTGCCTGAAGTGACCTGCACCAGGGACCTGCATACTGCTGTCATGGAGCTGGGTATGACATTAGAGGCTGGCAAAAAATATTTTTAAAGTTTTTTTTTTTTTAAGGGTGGGAGGGGGTTGGTGACCACTGGGGGAGTAAGGGGAGGTCATCCCCGATTCCCTCCGGTGGTCATCTGGTCAGTTCGGGCACCTTTTTGAGACTTGGTCATAAAAAAAATGGACCAAGAAAAGTTGGCCAAGTGCTTGTAAGGGACGTCCTTCTTTTTTCCATTATTGGTCGAGGACGCCCATGTGTTAGGCACGCCCCAGTCCCGCCTTCGCTACGTTTCCGACATGCCCCCGTGAACTTTGGCCATCCCTGCAATGGAAAGCAGTTGAGGACGCCCAAAATCAGCTTTTGATTATGCCGATTTGGGCGACCCTGGGAGAAGGGCGACCATCTCCTGATTTGTGTCGAAAGATGGGCGCCCTTCTCTTTCGAAAAGAAGCCTGTAAGGGAGCAAAGCCTAGGTCAGCTGAATCTGCCCCGAGTAGGAATTAACTAGGTAAGAAATTTGAATGAAAAGGACAAATGAATCCACCTGCTTTCTACATAATAACATAGTAGATGACGGCAGAAAAAGACCTGCACGGTCCATCTAGTCTGCCCACGATAAACTCATATGTGTATACCTTACCTTGATTTGTACCTGTCTTTTTCAGGGCACAGACTGTATAAGTCTGTCCAGCAGTATTTCCCGCCTCCCAACCACCAGTCCCGCCTCCCATCACCGGCTCCGGCACAGACCCTGTATAAGTCTGCCCTCCCCTATCCTAGCCTCTCAACCACCAACCCCTCTTCCCCCCCCCCCCACCCCCCCGCCACCCAATTTCAGCTAAGCTTTCTCTTTCTTTAAATCACACTCCTAAGACTTGTTGGTGCAGTTAACCTTTTCTTTCTTGTTCAGAGGCCGGAGAAAGTCTGGAGTCCATACAAGATGCAACAAAAGTCTGATCTAAACCTTGCATCTTCAGTTCTGTAGTCACAGAGCCTCCCCCTGAGCAGAACAAAGGAGGTTTTTTCCCTTACAACACCTCATTATGCAAAAACATACAAATTCTGGTGTCACCTCAGTAACAGCAACACAGGGCATATTGTAAAGTAATATAAAACCTTGCCAAAAAAGGGCATTTAGCACCTACATAGCAAACCCATCATACCCTAGCAGACAGCAGACTAACTGCAACAAGTCTACTTATGAAAAGGCAGCATTATAAAAATACACCTCCTGCCAGGAAAACAGGGTCAAACATATGCAAGCACAATACCCTAATCAAATGGAGAATAAGAGTGGCCACAAATTAGAAAACAGACCTGGGCATTAGAGGGGAACAGCAAGGGCTTCAGTCCTGCGGCCACCTAGAGCAGTGGGACACGACTGAACTGTAGGCTGCAAATCTTTTGCTCTGCATACTGCACCCAGATGTCTGCAACCCTGGACATCCACCAATTATGTGTATTCAGAAAGCCAGGCTCACCCAAATGCAGCTACTGAGAACATAAGAACTGCAATACTGGGTCAGACTAAAACAGCCATCAAACCTGGTACCCTGTTTACAAGAATGGCCAACCCAGATCATTAGATCAAAGAACGGATCATCTTCAAAATCTGCACTTTAGTCCATAAAATCATATACGGCGTAGTCCCAGGATACATGATAGACTTCATAGATCTACCACTAAGAAACAGAGTCAGGTCGTCAAGATCCTACCTAAACCTACACTACCCAAATTGCAAAGGACTGAAATACAAAACAACTTATGTAGCCGGCTTCTCCTACATAAGCGCACAACTATGGAATGGCCTCCCAAAAGCTGTAAAAACAATCCACGACCACCTGAACTTCAGGAAATCACTAAAAACCAACCTCTTCAAAACGGCCTACCCCCAACGACCCCACATAAACCTCTTCACCCAGAAACACATCAAGACTATTTAGTCTGACCCAGTATTGCAGTTCTTATGTTCTCAATAGCTGCATTTGGGTGAGCCTGGCTTTCTGAATACACATAATTAGATTGTAAGCTCTTTGAGCAGGGACTGTCTTTCTTCTATGATTGTGCAGCGCTGCGTACGCCTTGTAGCGCTATAGAAATGCTAAATAGTAGTAGTAGTACTATGATCGTACTGGACAACACGCAATCTTTATCCCTTCCGACCCTCCACATATACCTCATTCGATCACTATACAACTTTGTATTTGCTATCAACTGGGCAAACGCCTTGACGGTAAGCCACATTGAGCCTGCAAATAGGTGGGAAAATGTGGGATACAAATGCAACAAATAAATTAATTAGCACCTGTCACGATTCCAAAATGTAGACAGATTCCCTGCTACTAGTAAACTTATGTGTCCCCAGGGATAAATGTGGCTTTCTCCAAGTCTATCTTTACAAGTTTATGCACCTGTGACAAACGGGTTTCAGAGCCTGAAAACTGAATTATTTCATGAAGTGTATTTTTCCTAATTGGCCGGCAGATGGCACTTGTTTTGAGTTTTAAAGCTGTTGCAGAAAAATACTTTCTCTCTTCCAGTTTCAGCTTATGGAAAGGCAACCTGCAGTACCATTGATGCCCTGAGCTCTGATTGGCCCTGGATTTCAAATCTAGCCTGAAGGCACTAGATTTTCCCCACTCTCAGCCAGAGAGCGGAGAGTGAAAGATCTCTTTACTGAGACCATGTGAGCAGTTATATGATATAACCTATGAGCAGCTATATTTCCAGTACTCCCCAAGTACTAAACAAATGTTTAGATAATTTTATAATTGATCCATAATCAGTTACCTGTAATTGTTCGCCGAGTTCACCTTTTTTCCGTTCACTGTTCAAATTCTGTGACAATAAACATTATTTGTTTATTGACTCAAGTTCTGGACTGACTAAGAATCCTGGTTCATATTTTAGGTCTGTGGGGGCTTTCTGGTAACTGTGGGATCCCTGGAGTGTGGCCCCAGTGTCCTAGAAATCACAGGGAATAACCTGAGAGTGGAAAACTAGCCCAGAGGCAAGCGGGACCCAGTTGGTGGGAGGAGGATGCTAGTATAGAGCACATACCTCTGTGCAGGTGGGCCTGGGCAATGCTGGCAGACCCTTCAGGTGGCTGCAAGGTTAACCCCAGGCGGATGCAATTGCTAGGCGTTTCATGACAGCACCTTTCCTCCTGAAATTTAACTAAATCCCTTTGAAACTCAGCTACACTATCACATCTCCCAGCAATTAATTCCAGAGCTTCCTTAATTGTTGAGTGAAAAAATATTTTCTCCGATTTGCTTTAAATGCATTATTTAGTAAACTTATGTGTCCCCTAATCTTTGTATTTTTCTGAATGTGCAAACCGTCTTTTCCTCTTTTATAAACTTAAGTTGTCGGGGGTCACGTGATGCTGTGAGCGGCGGAGGACGCGAGTCACATCAGCTGCTCAGGGACCCACCCGCAATCCGGCCTTTTTATATAACCCCTGGAACTTAGAAATTTGATTTTTTTTTTTTTACTCATGAGTTGGTAATAATCATATGGACAAATATTTAACTCGAGCTGCGATGGCGCAGGCTCCTAAATGCTCGAAACGGAAAGAGGAGCGGCAGAAGCACCCGGATCTCAAAATGGCGGCTGCCTCCCCAGCGGCCTCGTTGTCTCACTCACCTTCAGACAATATGATCTTAGAGCTCATTGACTCAGTGGTGTGCGAACTGGACCCCAGATTCACGCAGTTATCGGAACAACTTACAGGACTAAAAACTTTAACTTTGAAACTAACCTGCAGAACTGGGGAGCTGGAGACGCGGGTGTTGGAGGTGGAGGATGTGGAACAGGCCCACGCAGGGTACTTAGAGAAGCTGGAACGCTTGACACAAGAATGCCATCAGAAACTCAAGGACTTGGAGAATCGCTCCCGCTGCGATAACTTGAGGTTTGTCGGGTTTCCAGAATCCACAGCTGAAACAAAACTTAAGCAGACGTTGGAAATATGGCTCCTGGCGACTTTCCCAGTTGTGGGGGGGGGGGGGGGGGCGGAGGAAGGGCAATCCACCTAGATCGGGCCCATCGTATAGACCAAATGCCTGCACGACTAATAGTCCGCCAGTGTCGCTATGATGAGATTAGCCCTCTCCTCAAGTCATTTCACTGGCTCCCTATCCATTTCCGCATACAGTTCAAACTCCTCTTATTGACCTATAAGTGCATTCACTCTGCAGCTCCTCAGTACCTCTCCACTCTCATCTGGGTAAATCTCTCTTATCTGCACCCTTCTCCTCCACTGCTAACTCCAGACTCCGTTCCTTTTATCTTGCTGCACCATATGCCTGGAATAGACTTCCTGAGCCGGTACGTCAAGCTCCATCTCTGGCTGTCTTCAAATCTAAGCTAAAAGCCCACCTTTTTGATGCTTCTTTTAACTCCTAACCCTTATTCACTTGTTCAGAACCCTTATTTTATCATCCTCACTTTAATATTCCCTTATCTCTTGTTTGTCTTGTTTGTCTGTCCTAATTAAATTATAAGTTCTGTCGAGCAGGGACTGTCTCTTCATGTTCAAGTGTACAGCGCTGCGTACGTCTAGTAGCGCTTTAGAAATGATAAGTAGTAGCAGGTGCGTCGCTGCTATGGGGCCACGGGGGCCAGGTAGATTTGGCCCTGGACCCCCCCTACCGTCGACCCCTCCGCCCACTCGCCTGCCCGCTCACTCGCCGTCACATTCCTGGGCTGGCGGGGACCCCATCCCCCGCCAGCCGAAGTCTTCTTCCTTCCTTTCAGGTTTCTGAGTCTGACGTGCAGGACGTCAGACTCAGAAACCTGAAAGGAAGGAAGAAGACTTCGGCTGGCGGGGGATGGGGTCCCCGCCAGCCCAGTTAGGCGATGGCAATGGCAAGCGAGCGGGCGGGCGGGGGGGGTGTCGGCAATGATGATGGCGGCGGGGGGGTGGGGCTAAAATGTGCCCCCTCACCTCGGCTCTGGCCCCCCCCTACCGCTGAAGGTCAGATACGCCCCTGAGTATTAGCAGTAGTAGTAGTAAAAGCCTATGAGAGATTTACGGCCACGGGTGGTGATCGTCAAATTTCACAGTTACTCTCAGAAAGCAACATTGCTGCGACTTTTCAAAAACTGCAATGAGGATACTAAATTCCATGGCGAATTGATAAAAATCTTTCAGGACTGTTCTGCAGTTCTGACGGTTAAGCGCCGGGCGTTCTCTGCAGCCTGTACTAAACTGGTTGAAAAGCAGGCTTCGTTTTAATCTACACTATCCGGCTACCTTGAAAGTGCTGATTAATGGTACCTGGAAATCCTTTGTAACGCCTGAAGCAGAGTCGGAGTGGCTTAATCAACCAGTGGCAGAACAGGGTGGATGCCTTGCTCCTAAGTGGAGTGGAGGAGTGGCCTAGTGGTTAGGGTGGTGGACTTTGGTCCTGGGGAACTTCAGGCACAGGCAGCTCCTTGTGACTCTGGGCAAGTCACTTAACCCTCCATTGCCCCATGTAAGCCACATTGAGCCTGCCATGAGTGGGAAAGCGCAGGGTACAAATGTAACAAAAATAAAATAGATACTATTGGAGATTCTACATGGAATGTTGCTACTCTTTGGGATTCTACATGGAATGTTGCTATTCCACTAGCAACATTCCATGTAGAAGGCTGCGCAGGCTTCTGTTTCTGTGAGTCTGACGTCCTGACGTCAGACTCACAGAAGCAGAAGCCTGCGCGGCCACATTGGTGATCTGCAAGGGCCGACTTCTACATGGAATGTTGCTACTCTTTGAGATTCTACATGGAATGTTGCTACTATTGGAGATTCTACATGGAATGTTGCTATTCCACTAGCAACATTCCATGTAGAAGGCTGCACAGGCTTCTGTTTCTGTGAGTCTGACGTCCTGCACATATGTGCAGGACGTCAGACTCACAGAAGCAGAAGCCTGCGCAGCCACATTGGTGATCTACAAGGGCCGACTTCTACATGGAATGTTGCTAGTGGAATAGCAACATTCCATGTAGAATCTCAAATAGTAGCAACAGTGGAGGAGTGGCCTAGTGGTTAGGGTGGTGGACTTTGGTCCTGGGGAACTGAGTTCAATTCCCACTTCAGGCACAGGCAGCTCCTTGTGACTCTGGGCAAGTCACTTAACCCTCCATTGCCCCATGTAAGCCGCATTGAGCCTGCCATGAGTGGGAAAGCGCAGGGTACAAATGTAACAAAAATAAAATAGATACTATTGGAGATTCTACATGGAATGTTGCTACTCTTTGGGATTCTACATGGAATGTTGCTACTATTGGGGATTCTACATGGAATGTTGCTATTCCACTAGCAACATTCCATGTAGAAGGCTGCGCAGGCTTCTGTTTCTGTGAGTCTGACGTCCTGCACATACGTGCAAGACGTCAGACTCACAGAAGCAGAAGCCTGCGCGGCCACATTGGTGATCTGCAAGGGCCAACTTCTAGTGGAATAGCAACATTCCATGTAGAATCTCAAATAGTAGCAACAGTGGAGGAGTGGCCTAGTGGTTAGGGTGGTGGACTTTGGTCCTGGGGAACTGAGTTTGATTCCCACTTCAGGCACAGGCAGCTCCTTGTGACTCTGGGCAAGTCACTTAACCCTCCATTGCCCCATGTAAGCCGCATTGAGCCTGCCATGAGTGGGAAAGCGCGGGGTACAAATGTAACAAAAATAAACAAAAATAAAATAAGGTTGTGGTGTGCTCGGGACAGCACGTTCGAGGCAGGTTTGCCTGTAGAACAGTTGGTTGAGTTTGGAGTTTTGATTGAATCACCCGAGTTTGAAATTGGACTATATAGCATGAACGCTGGACAGAGAACATCGTCAGTTCGCAGGAACTGTTTGATAGGCCCAGGCAGGGATTGAAGACCTGCACGCAGGAGATACTACGATGGATGTGGACCAGCAAGACAAGGCCTAAGTGCAGTGAGTTGCCACTGCGGAGAGAGACTATTACTAAGTAGTATCCAGGCATTGGTTCTACGTTTGCAATTCCGGGAGAATATGTGATTTGTGCTCGTTTTTTACGCCCAGGGCGTGTTCAGGGGAAGACGAAAGGCCGGACACTCATTCATTCATTCATAGCTACAACAAGCTGTTGAGAAGATAATGTGAAAGAACAACACAGATAAGTGTCCATTGATTTTTTGATAACAACTGACAAAGATCGTCACTGATGAGTATTGGGGTTATGTTGAACCTCTACAATTGGTATATATAAGGTCGGTTTGGTACAAAGTTTGAGAAAAATTATACCAGTCTGTTAGCACTTATTCGGTGTTTTATCATGCAAAAAACGAGCAACCCGATGAAAAAAGTGCTACACCAGTAAGCAACAGAAATTTTCTGTGTGCGCTAAACAAAATATGTTATAAAACTGCATTCTATTTAATATATTTTGTAGAACTTTTGTGCAATTGTATTTGAAATAGGTTTCTCATATCCTGGTTCCAGTAGTGTGTTACATCATGAAAACCAACATCAGTAGATTTGAAAGCACAATCCACGGGTGTTATAATCAGGGCTGTGGAGTTGGTCCACTCAGGGCCATGCCTAGGGTCTCCGGCGCCCCCCTGCAGTTGGCCCCCCCCCAAAAAAAACGATCGCTACACTACCCGCCCTCTTCTCCCCAGATCCTTTTCCTTTTTTTTTTTTAAATTTACCTCTGTCCGGCGGCAGCGTAGCGTTAGTGAGAAGGAGGCGGCGCTCCCCCGCCCCGACGTGTCAGTCTTCCCTTCGCTCAATTCCCGCCTTCTTCTGATGTCATTTCTGATGTCAGAAGAAGGTGGAACTGAGCGAAGGGAAGACTGACACGTCGGGGCGGGGGAACGCCGCCTCCTTCTCACTAATGCTATGCTGCCGCCGGACAGAGGTAAATTTAAACAAATAAAAAAGGAAAAGGATCTGGGGAGAAGAGGGCGAGGTAAGCATGGTGCGGCAGGGTGCCCCCCAGAGGATGGCGCCCCCCTGCCATGCTTACCTCGCTTACCGTGTTGGCACGGCCCTGGGTCCACTAAACCTTCCATGTCAACTCTTCTATTTTTCTACTGTCCCACTCTGATATTAGGCTTAAAGGGGCCTTTTTTTTTACTAAGCTGCGTAAGCATCGCGTAAGCGTCTACACGTGCCAAAATGGAGTTACCGACCGGCTACCACGTTATCAGACGCGTGCCAAGTGGCATTTGACGCGAGTAGGTCATTACCGCCCGGTTACCGCACGAGACTTAACCACCAGCCCTTTGACCTAGCGGTAAAGGTCACACACCCCAAAACGGACACGCGGCAATTTTGATTTTGCTGTACGTCTATTTTCAGCAAAAAAGTTTTAAAAAAGGCCTTTTTAAACAGGCGCACGCCCCAAACCCGCACCTACACTACCGCAAGCCATTTTTCAGCGCACCTTAGTAAAAGGACCCCTAAATTTTTTTTTTTTATCTAAAGTACTGAGATCAAGAGAAAAATGTATATATAAGTATAAAATGATAAATTTAGTATACATTATAATTTTTTATTTTTTGTTTTTAATTTTGAAGGTGGGTCGGCACATTTTTACCAACTCCAACTCCACAACCCTGGTTACAATCTTCCACCTATTAATGCCCCCCCCCCCACCCCCTTTCCCCAGGAATGCTCTCTCTAAACATTTTCAGTCACCTTAAAAGAGCACACTTTTTCACTCAGCCGATTTACATGCGTAAATGACTTAGAAAATCGCTGTTATCGGATGTTTTAAGAGGAGAGAAACTCTGTAAGAGTGAGAGGGGGGCACAGTGGATCTCACCTTTCTTGCCATGATGAGACCAGATGGTTTGTGGGACACCTTGAAGACCACGCCCCCCATTCCCGGCCCCCAGTTCGCTCACTTTCTCAAAGTCATCATCCTTCAGCTCGCCAACCTTCTGTTTCTGCGTCAGAAAAGCCTCCAGCCGTTTGCGCTGCTGTTCGTCCAGTTCCAGCTCTTCCAGCTTCTTCTGGAGAGCCTCCAGGTTGGTGCTGAGGGTGGAGAGAAGAAAAGATTAGTTCAGAGAGACCAAGAGACCCACTGGACACTTTTCTTGAGGTCCACGGGAATCCACAGAAGTCTCTCGGCTATTACTGTGTTCTTAATGCTTCACCTTCCCCTGGTTAACAACATTTATATGGCACTGTTAAGACATAAATATGAAATATGGTAAATTCAAAAGAGTCAGTTGGTCCCTGCTCTTCGGAGCTTACTATCTAATCAAGACAAGAGGCAAACGCATTATTACGTCTATCTACTAAGTCCCGAAATATTTCCTGTGTGCAGAGTTGTACACATCTCCAGGCTCAAAGCACCCCTGGCCAACAGACCTGCACTAGAAGGCTGGTCCAAGGGTAAAGGATTGTAACAAGGTTAACAAAGTTCAGCGCCACAGTACAGCCAACGTATTAAAATGCTTTACGGAGAGGCACATCTGCACGACTAATATTCCGCCAGTGTCGCTATGCTCATATTAGCCCTCTCCTCAAGTCACTTCACTGGCTTCCTATCCGTTTCCGCATACAGTTCAAACTCCTCTTATTGACCTATAAGTGCATTCACTCTGCAGCTCCTCAGTACCTCTCCACTCTCATCTCTCCCTACATTCCTCCCCGGGAACTCTGTTCACTGGGTAAATCTCTCTTATCTGCACCCTTCTCCTCCACCGCTAACTCCAGACTCCGTTCCTTTTATCTTGCTGCACCATATGCCTGGAATAGACTTCCTGAGCTGGTACGTCAAGCTCCATCTCTGGCCGTCTTCCAAATCTAAGCTAAAAGCCCACCTTTTTGATGCTGCTTTTTAACTCCTAACCCTTATTCACTTGTTCAGAACCCTTATTCTATCATAGTAACATAGTAAATGACGGCAGAAAAAGACCTCCACGGTCCATCCAGGCTGCCCAACAAGATAAACTCATATGTGCTACTTTTTGTGTATACCTTACCTTGATTTGTACCTGTCCTTTTCAGGGCAAAGACCGTATAAGTCTGCCCAGCACTATCCCCGCCCGCCTCCCGCCACCGGCTCTGCCACCCAATCTCGGCTAAGCTCCTTAGGATCCATTCCTTCTGAACAGGATTCCTTTATGTTTATCCCACGCATGTTTGAATTCCGTTACTGTTTCATTTCCACCACCTCCCGCGGGAGGGCATTCCAAGCATCCACTACTCTGACTTTAATATTCCCTTATCTCTTGTTTGTTTCTCTTTTGTCTGTCCTAATTAGATTGTAAGCTCTGTTTGGGCAGGGACTGTCTCTTCATGTTCAAGTGACAGCGCTGCGTACGTCTGAGTAGCGCTTTAGAAATGATAAGTATTAGTAGGAGATTCCTTCCATTATCCGACATTCACTGGAAGCCTGTCCCCCCCAAATAATCTAATGCTTGCAGCATGTGCAGATGGAGTCACTCCTCATGTACAGTGCAAGAGGGTTCCCAAATTTAGTCGAGTACCAGACAGTGACCCAAGCTGAGAGCGAACCCCACATTTCTTCCTTCGTCTGCACAACCATAGAGTAGAGTCCAGTTCAACGGACCCTACCCATTACAAGGTCTGCATGCAGGTTTTTTTTTCATTATTTATCTGGTTTCAGCTCAAACCTTTTAGAGTAGTGGCTCATGGTCCTTGTCCCCGGATGACTTACAATCTAAATCTGTAAAGTACATATTCAAAAAAACAAACAAAAAAAAAAACAGAGCAATATGATGAAGACTTGAATCATAGGTTGCCCGGTATAAGAGGCTTGGGAAGGCTAAGCCTTCCCCGCTGCAAGCCTCAAGCGTCTCTCTCTCTCTCATCCCCCACACCCACGATGCAGCATCTATCCCTCTCACTCCCTCCCTGCAGTCCCTCTAGTCTTGAATCTTACTCTCCCGACCCTCCATCTCCAGAGACCTCACCCCCTTTCTCTCCAGATTAAATGGATACTTTTCTGCTCTTTTTTCTTATTGCAACTGTATTCTGCTGAAATTGTAATATATTTATTGAGTTTAAAAATGTTGTAAGCTGAGTATTTAAAGAAAACCCAGCAAAGGGAATTCCAGAGACATCACACACCAGAACGACAGCAATAAACAGTGAGCTCCAAAAAAGCCCCATAAGAAAGCCTATCCCCCAAAATAGCTGGTAACAATCCCCAATAGGACACAGCCTAACTGAGAGGAATCCACAACAGGAATGGAGAATAAAGGTGTGGGGGCTGATCTCACATCGTATGCTTTTAAGGTGGCAGGAAAAAAAATGCCAATGCCTGGCCTAAAATGGCGGCCGATGTGCCTGGAGAGATGTAGGAGAATGAGAGTGGCATGGAGGTGGTTGACTGTCAAGAATGTAGCAGTGAAGTAGCCCAGCTCAGAAAAGAGGATAACAGGCTGCTTTAGTGAAATAAAAAGTGCATAAGTACATAAGTGTTGCCATATTGGAAAGACCAAAGGTCCATCAAGCCCAACATCCTGTTTCCAACAGTGGCCAATCCAGGTCACAAATACCTGGCAAGATCCCAAAAACGTACAAAACATTTTATACTGCTTATCCCAGAAATAGTGGATTTTCCCCAAGTCCAATTTAATAATGGTCTATGGACTTTTCCTTTAGGAAGCCATCCAAACCTTTTTTAAACCCCCGTTAAGCTAACTGCCTTTACCACATTCTCTGGCAACGAATTCCACTGTTTAATTACACGTTGAGTGAAGAAATATTTTCTCCAATTCATTTTAAATTTACCACTCTATAGCTTCATCACATGCCCCCTAGTCCTAGTATTTTTGGAGAGAGTAAACAAACTATTCATATCTACCTGTTCAATTCCACTCATTATTTTATAGACCTCTATCAAATCTCCCCTCAGCCGCCTTTTCTCCAAGGTGATAAAGACCTGCACGGTCCATCCAGTTTGCCCAACAAGATAAACTCATATGTGCTACTTTTTGTGTACCTTACTTGATTTGTATCTGCCATTTTCCAGGACGCAGACCGTAGAAGGCTTACCCAGCACCAAGCCCCCGCCTCCCAACCACCAGCCCCGCCTCCCCCCACCAGCTCTGCAATAGTAAGCAATATTCTGGCTTTGTGCAGTATTTCTGTTGTAATACTTGTTCTACCAGTTCACGCTAGAGTCCATATGATTGAGCCAAAGCTGAAAGATTTTGACCGGGTGGGGAGGGGGGGGCGGGGGGAAAGAGGCAACGTCACACACTAAAACCACTCAGAAAGTACTAGTGTGGGGGAGGAGAGTTCAAGATATGATGCATCAAGGAGAGGAGTTTATCCAGATAGCCACACACAGGACCAGACGGTACCCTACCACAAAACAAACTCATTCCGAACAGGGCTAATCCAGCTCTGCTTTGGTCCACTGGGTTTCCATTCGGACGGTGCCGTTCGGTTTCCCTTTATTAACCAGAAACTATGAGTCAGGTTTGGAGCAGCCAGTTCAGGCTGGGCAAGCTGAGAAACGATGTTCACAGCCTTCGTTTTTGGCTACATCCAAGAACCGGTCTGAGGTCAGCTCGGCTCCATCTGGCACTCGCCCAGCTAGAATAAGAATTTGGTGCACTATTGGGGGGGTGGGGGGGCGGGGGGGTGGAGAGAAAGGGTTAATATCCAGCCACCTACTTGGGGACATTAGGGCTTAGATGCCACTAACGTCCTGGGAACAGCCCTTCCCTTACCGATTCCCTAGCGAATCGGTTAGGAACGGCCATGCATCAAGGAATGGAATGCAAATGAGCTGGCTCTGTTTGTAGCTCACTTGCATTCTATATCCCTCGGAACCCAGTCGGCCAGTCGAGCTGTGCGCACGAGCCAGCCAAGCGTTATGCTGGCCTGATCTGTGCATGCCCAACGACGTCCACAAAGGACGAGCACCTTGTCAGAGCCACGGGCCGCTGAGCGCAAGCTGCAGCCGACGGTACAGCCGGTGCTCCCTGCCGCCCCACTCTCGGAAAGAAGGGGGTGGATTGCGGCTGACCGTGCAGACCCTCCTCCCTGGGAACGCGCGGCTCTTGGGGCGATGGGGGGTGAGAGTTGCACCAAATTACCACCACCGGCATCGGGACGTGCGAGGACCTTCCCTTTCGATTTATGCCCCCCTCCAGGTCTCTCTCCGCAATCACAGCGTGTTTAGCTGACACCGGTGACAGCTAAACGCGTTCTGATTGGCTAAGAGAGACCTGGAGGGGGCATAATCGAAAGGGACGTCCAATAGTTTTTTTAATTGGACATCCTCGCAGAAGAAACACCCGTCACAAAAAAATCTGGGGAAAAACGACCAATTGCTCATCAGGGCCGTCCTTTTTTTTTTTAATGTTTCAGTGAAGGACGTCCATGTTAGGCACTTTAGAAGGACGGTTAGGCAATCGGAAAACGGTAATGCATCTCATTACAATACGATTTATACACATTGGGGTACTAATTTGCTCATCTGCATTCTGTTTTCATTAGCTGCTACCGTGATCGGAAAATGGCTCAAAGCAGCATTTAGTGCATGCCACGGTTTACTACTTGCTCATTAATGGCTCGTTAAGTTTAGTGCATCTGGCCCTTATTCAGACTCCTGGCTAAGCAGGAGGATTAATCTAGGTCAGAATGATGCACTATTAGGGGAGATTAAAACATCTAACAGGGTGGAGTGGGGTTAAGTAATATTGAGCCGGGTGAACTACACCCCTCAGTCTTCTCCTAGAAGAAGATAAACCCTGAACTTTGTTATATAAAAGGGGCAGTGGCAACAGATTCCCAATTTCCTGAGCAGTAATGAGTTAAAGAACCACAAAGAATCCATAAGGATTCAGCAGTGGCGTACCAAGGGGGGGGGGGCGGAGGGGGCGGGTCCGCCCCGGGTGCACACCGCTGGGGGGTGCTGCGGCGCGCGCCTATCGGCTGCGAGTTGGAATCGCTACGCTAAATTCTCTCGTTCGCTGCAGCTCCCTCCCTCTGCCCCGGAACAGGAAAGTAACCTGTTCCGGGGCAAAGAGAGGGAGCTGCAGAGAACGAGAGAATTTAGCGTAGCGATTCCATCTCGCAGCCGACAGGTGCGCGCCGCGGCACCCCCCCTAGCAGCGTGCACCCGGGGGGGCACATCAGCGATCCGCCCCGGCTGTTGTCGACGCTAGGAACGCCACTGGGATTCAGGGAGGAACAGGTCACAAGGCCCCTTCCCTTACAGGCTTAGGAAAGACGACTACTGAAAAGGCCTCAGACAAGTGACCAAAGGTCTGGCAGTTTTTAACACAGGAGTTCCAAATCCTCACAACACTGGTTGACAATTCAGTACCTCACAGCACTCTGCAAATCACCTTTTACAGTGTGGAGAGCAACAAAACAGGGAGAACAAAGACCACAGTTAAGCTACAACCACCAGCTTGAAATAAAACACCAGAGGTGATGCAAAACAGTGTGGTGTGGAAACTAAATCCCCAACCCCCCTGGCCTAATGCAAACTTGCTAGAATATGGGAAACAGAGGACAAGGTGCAGCACAATGGAACAGACTCCCAGGAGCCCAGCTATTAACAGACAATGTGAAAGGATGGGTAAGAGACAAGGGCCTGCCTGGCTGTCATTTGGGTGAAACCACCCCCCTCCCATCATCCTATCATGGAGGATTCTCATGCACTCAGCTGTGCTGGAAATACAGGCTTCCCTAACTTCCCCCATCCTGTGGGCTTTCTGGGGGTGGCAAGTACTGACAGGGCCTCTTTGAAGGCACCCACACACCTGTCAGACTGAAGGGAGTGTGGAAGATGACTCCGCCTCCAGGATTTCCATTGTAAACCGCTGGGGAATTATCACATCACTCATCTCTACAAAGCCAAGCACTCCAGTAACCTAGCCAACCTGCAAAGGATGCTGCGGGCTCCGGCTCCCTCGTTAGCAGCATTCTAGATGGTACCAAGGCAATAACTGAAGCCACTGAGAGTGAGGAACTCCTGGACGTTGTTTAACAGTGACACCTACTGTTTACCTCAAGGGCTGCACCAAGTGCTTTTTTTTTTTAAGGGAGCAACTCAGCCAGTCACTGTGGCTAAGGTGGTGGCTGGGTTTCAATGGGATGAATCCCAGGTACTCAGCCATGAAGGCCCTAGAACCACCATTAATGGTAACGAGCAAAATTAGAACAAGTTCTAAACACTCTGATGAAACGGAGGAAGGAGTGTGATGATGGACAGAGGCTCCCAAGTCAGAAACTCCCAACTGTAAAACCCTAAAAGGAAATATTCCTGAGGTTTCCGATATACAATGCTCCTTGTGGCCCTTAAGATTACAGGCCTCAGAGTCTGTGCCTCCTTTACAGTGGGCATAATCCTCTTGGTTAATGTTGTACTGCCCCCCACCCAGGATCAGTTTTTCCCTCATGTGACAGGCCGTGGACTTTGTCTCCCCATTGTAGTCTCTTATGTAATGGGACCCTGGGTCTCTGTCCCCTATGTGATATACTGTGCAAGGCCCCTAGGGCATACGTGTCCCTTGCATGACAAGACACCTTGAGTTTGTGTCCTACTCAAAAGAGACCCCTGGAATCCCCATCCAAGTAGTAAATCCTCTCTTTTCCACATGGTCATTTCTACATGATCTAATTTCTGCTCTTTGCTCACTCTCAAATGGAACCCAACACCCACTTCCCCTCCCCCCCGTGCCCCAACTTAATCTTAAAGAGACAGAGACTGGGCAACAATTAGGATGGAAAGCAAGACTGGTGGGGATGTAGTCCATGAAGCAAATAGGTGACTGCCTCTTTCTTCCACCCTTGAAGGGGGTGTCATCACTCTTCTTCAAAAGGGCAGGATGTTGACTTCTGCCAGACATGTGAAGTGCTACACTGAGGGACCCTTTGACACAATTAGAAAACTAGCTCTATCGAGCAGGAACTGTCTCTCCATGTTCAAGTGTGAAGTGCTGCGTACGTCCGGTAGCGCTATAGAAATGATAAGTAGTAGTAGTTTTGAGAAAAGCTGCTGCATGCATTGAAAGTGGGGGGGGGGGGGGGGGGGTTGGGTTGAGGAGGAAGCGCCATCCTTTTGGACATGGAGAAATCGATTATATGCCCTGATGCTTCTAGAGCACCAGAACGCTAGACAAACCCCTAAAAGATTAAAACATTTTCACACAGTATGGGATGTGTACGTTGAGTCCCTTCCGCATAGGGCCAGGAGTCTGCTTCTGAACTCTCTTTAGTCTGGTGGTTGAGAAGGCAGGGTTGAGATGCTCCATTACAGTCAGAATGGTAAGGTATTTGAATTGGAAGATTGTAGTCGTGAGGGTCCTGCCCTGGTTGGGTCCCTTCTTCTCATTTATTTTTTTTCCCTCGTTTCTGGAAAGCTGAAGTAGGGTTTGGGGGGGGGGGGAGGATTTTGGAGGTTTGGAATTGTTTGTATTAAAAACCTTTGATGACAGCTATCAGTTGGTAATATCCACAGTAGTTTGCCAAACGGACTGTATCTATTCAAACGCTACGCTATTTGCTGTATGGTGTATATTGCGTAGGTGTCATCAATAAAAATTGTTGAATCATAAAGTGTGTTAGCGTTTTTAATGCGACTACAATTAGCGAACACGCTAACCGTGGAGGTGCCTATAGAGATAGCTAATGCATGTACATGGTTAATGCGTGTTAAAAACGCTAACACGCCTATAAACACTGCTTAGTCAACATGGCCCTTATTTTTTAAAGCGCTTCACTCAGTGGTGTAGCTAACATACTTGACACCCGGGGCCGACCTATTTTTTAACCCCCCCCCCCCCCCCCCCCCCCAATGAAAAAATTATATTTACCAATAATCTCTTCTGCCGACGATCCCGGTGGCTCAGCGGGGGTGGATTGTAATAGTAGTGGTCACACCTCTCCTTAAGAAGCCTTCACTTGACCCTACTTGTCCCTCTAATTACCGACCCATCTCCCTCCTTCCTTTTCTCTCCAAATTACTTGAGCGTGCTGTTCACCGCCGCTGCCTTGATTTTCTCTCCTCACATGCTATTCTTGACCCATTACAATCTGGTTTTCGCCCTCTCCACTCAACTGAAACTGCGCTTACTAAAGTCTCCAATGACCTATTACTGGCTAAATCCAGAGGTCAATATTCCATCCTCATTCTTCTTGATCTTTCCGCTGCTTTTGACACTGTCGATCACAGCATACTTCTCGATACCCTGTCCTCACTTGGATTCCAGGGCTCTGTCCTTTCCTGGTTCTCTTCCTACCTCTCCCTCCGCACCTTTAGTGTTCACTCTGGTGGATCCTCTTCTACTTCTATCCCTCTGCCTGTCTGTTCTTGGTCCCCTCCTCTTTTCTATCTACACTTCTTCCCTTGGTTCATTAATCTCATCCCATGGCTTTTCCTACCACCTCTATGCTGATGACTCCCAAATCTACCTTTCTACCCCTGATATCTCACCTTGCATCCAAACCAAAGTTTCAGCGTGCTTGTCTGACATTGCTGCCTGGATGTCTCAACGCCACCTGAAATTAAATATGACCAAAACCGAGCTTCTCATTTTCCCCCCCAAACCCACCTCCCCGCTCCCCCCCGTTTTCTATTTCTGTTGATGGCTCTCTCATTCTCCCTGTCTCCTCAGCTCGAAACCTTGGGGTCATCTTTGACTCTTCTCTCTCCTTCTCTGCTCATATCCAGCAGACCGCCAACATCCGTAAAATCCGCCCCTTTCTTTCCGAGCACTCTACCAAAACCCTCATCCACACCCTTGTCACCTCTCGTTTAGACTACTGCAATCTGCTTCTTGCTGGCCTCCCACTTAGTCACCTCTCCCCTCTCCAGTCGGTTCAAAACTCTGCTGCCCGTCTCATCTTCCGCCAGGGTCGCTTTACTCATACTACCCCTCTCCTCAAGACCCTTCACTGGCTCCCTATCCGTTTTCGCATCCTGTTCAAACTTCTTCTACTAACCTATAAATGTATTCACTCTGCTGCTCCCCAGTATCTCTCCACACTCGTCCTTCCCTACCAACCCTTCCCGTGCACTCCGCTCCATGGATAAATCCTTCTTATCTGTTCCCTTCTCCACTACTGCCAACTCCAGACTTCGCGCCTTCTATCTCGCTGCACCCTACGCCTGGAATAAACTTCCTGAGCCCCTACGTCTTGCCCCATCCTTGGCCACCTTTAAATCTAGACTGAAAACCCACCTCTTTAACATTGCTTTTGACTCGTAACCACTTGTAACCACTCGCCTCCACCTACCCTCCTCTCTTCCTTCCCGTTCACATTAATTGATTTGATTTGCTTACTTTATTTATTTTTTGTCTATTAGATTGTAAGCTCTTTGAGCAGGGACTGTCTTTCTTCTATGTTTGTACAGCGCTGCGTATGCCTTGTAGCGCTATAGAAATGCTAAATAGTAGTAGTAGTAGTAGTAGTAATAGTAGTGCACTGAAGACGGCAGGTGGCCACGAGCTGGGATGAAGAGAAGAACCAGGCACTGGGCAGCCACCCGTAGGAGACGTCACAGCTGCAGGAAGGGCGCACTGGCGTGATTGCTGCACAGGGTGCCGCAGGGGGGAGGAAGACGTTTAGTCCAGATGGGCTGGAGGCGGAGCAAACTTCCTTGGGCGGGAGAGAGGAGCTGATGCAGTGAGGGAGGCAGTGAACAGCAGCACGTGGCAGAAGTGGAAGGTGCGCGCCGGCGCCGCGGAATAACTGAGGGGAAGGGAACTCAACTTGGAGGAGGGCAGGCCGCTCCAAACAAGAACGGACGGCAGGATGAAGATAGGACACTGCGTGCGACACCCCCCCCACCGGTTGCACCCGGGGCGGACCGCCCCCACCGCCCTTGCTACGCCACTGGCTTCACTTATGTTCACATATTTCCCCAGAAAAAAAGATAAGTGAAGCGCTTTAAAAATTAAATATCTGGGGGCAGTCGTCAGGCGTTTTTTGATAAGTTCAGTGAGGGGGGGGGGGGGAAATGTCCTTATCAGATTTATATAAGGTGGTGCAGGCTATTTTACCTGCTCCGAGTTATGGAGACCTTACTGCTAAAAGGAGTCGAGAACTTGGGGGGGGGGGGGTTGGGGATCCCATAGGGGATCCACATACTCTTGTTAAACGTATCCCAGAGATTTCAGTAAGTGCGGAATTGAGGGAGTGTCAATATCGTACCTGACCTAGAGCATACCTCACGTAACAACAACTTTTTAAGATGGGTGTGATACAGTCCCCAACTTGCCAGAAGTGTAATCAAGGTCAGAACTCATTCTTTCATGCATTTTTGATTTGTCCGAGGATAAACAGGTTCTGACCTGATGTCGCTAGCTATTTGACTAAGCTGTTGGTGCCGAGCGTTGCCATGCTCTCCAGTTGGATTCTTGTTGGATAGATATCAAGCTCTCCATATTTCAAATCACTCTCAGGGTTTTGTTTGTTCACAAGGCAGGAGCTATAGGTAAGATAATAATCCTGAGGGCCTGGGTGGGGGAGGAGGCTCCTTCTTTCTGGGCTTGGAGGAATCGTATGCGTGCATTAATGCTTTTAGAGCGTCAGTACGCCAGGTGCTCCCCTAAACGCCTGAGGGTGTTTCGTGCAGTGTGGGATGTGTACATTTGGTCTTTGCCGCATAGAGCCAGGAGTCTGATTCTTAATCTAAATTGACTTTTTGGGCCTTGACTTTTCAGAAAATGTGGGCTGATTTTGAGGACTCGGGTTATATGTAGTGAATACAGTGAACAGCAAACACTTCTCCCCCCCCCCCCCCCCACCTTTTATTTTCTTAGAATATGATTTATGAGTGTTTTATTATCGGTGGGGAGAGAGGGGGAGGGTTGGAGGTGGATGGGGGGGGGGACGGGAAGAACGTCTGTAAATGTCTTTCATGACTACCCAATAATTTGTTTGTACTTCCTTATGGGAAATCAAAGCTGTGGGTTTTTGCAGCTGACTGGTTGTTTTTTATGTTATGTCATCATTACAGTTGTTGAAACCAGTGGCGTAGCTACGTGGGGCCACGGGGGCCTGGGCCCCCATAGATTTGGCCCTGGACCCCCCTGCCGACGACCCTCTCGACCCCCCCCCCCCCCGCTGCCATCGGCTACCTTTGCTGGCGGGGGACCCCAACCCCCACCAACCGAGGTCCTCTTCTTCCAGCGCAAGCCTTCGTTCTGTTTCTGTGAGTCTGACGTCCTTCACGTTGTATGTGCAGGACGTCAGACTCACAGAAACAGAACGAAGCCTTGCGCCGGAAGAAGAGGGCCTCGCTGGCTGATCTTCAAGGCTTCGTTCTGTTTCTGTGAGTCTGAATTACTGCATGACGTCTGACTCAGAAACAGAACGAAGCCTTGCACCAGACAAGGACCTCGGCTGGTGGGGGTAGGGGTCCCCCGCCAGCAAAGGTAGGCGACAGCGGGTTGGCGGCGGGAAGGGGGGGGGGGTCAAAGTTGTTGGTGGTGGCGGCAGCAGCGCCAGTGGGGGGGGGGAGGTAGTCAGTGGCGCCAGGGGGGGGGGGGGGGGCTAAAATGTGCCCCCTCACCTCAGGCTCTGGGCCCCCCTCCCGCCTAAGTCTGGCTACACCCCTGGTTGAAACATAATAATGGAACAGTAGGGCTAGATGGGGGAAGGCCAGAGTCCAGGCCTCCCCTTCTTCTGAGTAATTGCTATATTGTTATCCTAGTGACTTTTTTTTCTTTACTGCTTCCATTGGAACATACACGATTATGACTATTTATAGGGGGGGGGGGATGGGGAGGAGGGGGGGATGACATACATTGAAAATTATGAACAACTCACGAATGATATTTGGATTGTTATTGTTTGTTCAATAAAAATTGTATAACCATAAAAATTAAATATCTAAGTGCACTGAGTTAAAAAAAAAACCAAGGACAAATGTATAAAAATTACAAATTAAAGTATAGTATGGACTGATGATGATATAGAATGATATCTTCTAAAGTTTTAATGATGGCCCATCATTATAAAATAGAATTATGTTCAAGATACAAAACCATGAGTGAACTGATCTGTGCATATAAAGTTTTAAAATAAACCACAACATAACTTTTGGAAAGTATGAACTCCCCCTAAAAATCACAGGTCAGGAATCTTGGGATACTGCTAACGGTAACGGAATTCAAACATGCGTGGGATAGGCATAAAGGAATCCTGTGCCGAAGGAATGGATCCACAGAAGCTTAGCTGAAATTGGGTGGCGGGGGGTTGGTGGTTGAGAGGCTAGGATAGTGGAGGGCAGACTTATACGGTCCGTGCCAGAGCCGGTGATGGGAGGCGGGACTGGTGGTTGGGAGGCGGGAAATACTGCTGGGCAGACTTGTACGGTCTGTGCCCTGAAAAAGGCAGGTACAAATTAAGGTAAGGTATACACATATGAGTTTATCTTGGGCAGACTGGATGGACTATGCAGGTCTTTTTCTGCCGTCATCTACTATGTTACTATGTTACTGCTAGCCTCATCATTCACTCTGATCCCACAAATTCAAACAACCTTCAAAAATTGACAAGTCTGACCACAGTGGTCCATGCCATGATAACATCATGCCTAGACTACTGTAATGCCCTGTACACTGGCCAAACCATAAAGACCTTTTATCAGCTTCAATTCAAAATGCTGCAGCACGACTGATAGAAGACTGCGAGTGGTATGTCCGCAGTACACACTTCCTGCAAAAGCTACACAGGTCTAAATTTAAAACTCTCATATTTGATTTTCAAGATCCTCAGAGTACTTAAAGAATAAGTTAGTCCTTTACACACCTTTACGATCTCTAAGGTCGTCTCAAGGATCATCACTATCTGTACCTTCCGTCAAAAGAAACAGTACAACCGCCAGCGAGCCTTAAACAGGAGTAGCCCCCACGCTCTGGAATTTACTCCAGAGGGCTAACGTATAACTCGAGACTGCCTCTACTTCAGGAAGCAGGTGAAAGCCTGGCTCTTCTCACAAGCCTTTAATACACAGGGTGACTGACTATACACCCATTCTGCACCTGGACTAGCTTAATACACACACTGTAACTTAGATCAGTTCCTTATCTCTCACTTAACTATACAACGAACTTGCCTTGAATTTAACTAACCATCAAACTATCCCAACTGACTCTGTACCATGCATCTTGTTCCCATCATATATTTCAACATTTTTATTGATGATTCCACAACATGACAACATCTCACAAACTCATTTTACAGTGCATTGCAAACACAACATAACATCTGATTAAACTCAATGATTCTTTTCCTCATCAATCATTTTTTTAAACCTTCCCCCCCCCCCCCCCAAGCTTAACATTCAACTGCTCCGTGACACCTGCTCCGAAGATCCTGTTGACAGTACACCTTCTCTGAGCATCAGCAGTACAACTATTTCACAGGGTCATGGTTTCTCCTATTTTGCCCAGCTTTATGATTCAACAAAAACCATTTTCCATGTCCTGATAATGTATAAATTTGTGCTCCGTCAGCTATATGGTAAGCTATATTGTGGAGAACCTTTAGCATCATATCTATGTTAGTTGAATATTCTAATGCATTCTTATTAGGTATATCCTTAGTATTATGCTAACATTGTATTATATCTCTGGTATTTGAATTCCAGTGCTGTTCAATATGTATATTTCTTGTATTGTTTCATGGTAGTTCTATTGTTAGGTTTCAAATTACTGTTTTCAAGTTTACCTCAATTATTGTATTTACGTTTATTCTTGGTTGTTTTACTATTGTTATGCTGTTAACAAAATTATACGTTTTTATGTTAAACTGTACCTGCTGTAGAGATTCCTTGGGTGAACCTCTTCATAAAGCCGATTAATAAATCCCGATAAATAAAATTAAACAAATATATAAATAAAATCAGAGTGGTTTACAATACATTTAAAAACAAACAAAAAAAAAGAACACCATAACTACTACTACTACTAAACATTTCTAAAGCGCTACTAGGGTTACGCAGCGCTGTACAGTTTAACAAAGAAGGACAGTCCCTGCTCAAAGGAGCTTACAATCTAAAGGACGAAATGTCAAGTTGGGGCAGTCTAGATTTCCTGAGTAGAGGTATAATGGTTAGGTGCCGAAGGCGACATTGAAGAGGTGGGCTTTAAGCAAGGATTTGAAGATGGGCAGGGAGGGGGCCTGGCGTATGGGCTCAGGGAGTTTATTCCACGCATAGGGTGAGGCGAGGCAGAAAGGTAGGAGTCTGGAGTTGGCGGTGGTGGAAAAGGGTACTGAGAGGAGGGATTTGTCCTGTGAGCGGAGGTTACGGGTAGGAGCGTAAGGGGAGATGAGGGCAGAGAGGTAATGAGGGGCTGCAGATCGAGTGCATTTGTAAGTAAGTAGGAGAAGCTTGAACTGTATGCGGTACCTGATCGGAAGCCAGTGAAGTGATTTGAGGAGAGGGGTGATGTGAGTATTTCGGTCCAGGCGGAAGATAAGACGTGCAGCAGAGTTCTGAACGGACTGAAGGGGGGATAGATGGCTAAGTGGGAGGCCAGTGAGGAGTAGGTTGCAGTAGTCAAGGCGAGAGGTAATGAGAGAGTGGATGAGAGTTCGGGTGGTGTGCTCAGAGAGGAAAGGGCGAATTTTGCTGATATTATAGAGAAAGAAGCGACGGGTCTTGGCTATCTGCTGGATATGCGCGGAGAAGGAGAGAGAGTAGTCGAAGACGACTCCGAGGTTGCGGGCAGATGAAGCGGGGAAGATGAGGGTGTTATCAACAGAGATAAAGAGAGGAGGGGGAGGAGAAGTTGGTTTGGGTGGAAAGACAATAAGCTCGGTCTTAGCCATGTTCAGTTTCAGGTGGTGGTTGGACATCCAGGCAGCAATGTCAGATAGGCAGGCTGATACTTTGGCCTGGGTTTCCGCAGTGATGTCCGGTGTGGAGAGGTAAAGCTGGGTGTCGTCAGCATAAAGATGATATTGGAAACCATGGGATGAGATCAGCGAACCCAGGGAAGAGGTGTAGATTGAAAAAAGGGGTCCAAGGACAGATCCCTGAGGAACTCCAACAGAGAGCGGGATGGGGGTGGAGGAAGATCCTTGAGAATGTACTCTGAAAGTACGGTGGGAGAGGTAAGAGGAGAACCAGGAGAGGACAGAGCCCTGGAATCCAAATGAGGACAGTGTGGCAAGAAGTAAGTTGTGATTGACAGTGTCAAAAGCGGCGAATAGGTCGAGGAGGATGAGGATGGAGTAATGACCTTTGGATTTGGCAAGGAACAGGTCATTACAGACTTTAGATAGTGCCATTTCTGTCGAATGTAGAGGGCGAAAGCCGGATTGAAGCGGATCAAGGATGGCATGAGAGGAGAGAAAATCAGGCAACGGCTGTGAACGGCGCGTTCAAGTATCTTGGAGAGAAAGGGTAGGAGGGAAATGGGGTGGTAGTTGGAGGGACAGGTAGGGTCAAGTGATGGTATTTTGAGGAGTTGTGTGACTACAGCATGCTTGAAGGTGTCAGGGACAGTTGCAGTGGACAGAGCGAGGTTGAGGATATGACAGATGGGGGGGGTGGGTGACAGTGGAAGTGATGGAGTTTAGTAAGTTGGTGGGGATGGGATCAGAGGAACAGGTGGTGCATTTCGAGGAGGAAAGAAGGTGAGCGGTTTCCTCCTCGGTGATATCAGGAAAAGAGGAGAAGGAGGCCTGGGTTGGTTGGCTGAGGGAGTGGATGTTTTTACATAATTGACAGTAAAGCCAATTCAACAAGCAAACAAATCTAAAACCATGCATGCACAATTTTTTATTTATTTTTTTTAACAGATTATCAGCCACTGCCCTCTTCAGACAGCCCATTGGTCCCGAAGACCTTTTTGTAAACGCGTTAAAAGAGGTTTTGCCCCTTAAACCCAATGAAACTTGATTCATGCCAGAAAAACGAACCCTCCCCAGTAACTTTCCGACACGCCTGTAAAGAATTGGGAAGAGCCAGCAAAAAGGCATTACCGGACCGCAAGGGGAAGCAGGGTTAACCAAGTGTTTGTTTTCTTCCTAAACTAGGAACTGCTAGTTCCCCTAACTTGAGAGCAAGGGAAATGCACAGCAAAAGATCTCTAATATGCAAAGGCAGTGTGACGCTTAGACAGACACCTGAGAATAGAGACATCGCAAGCTTCTGCCAACATGATCTCAGAGGGCGACCGGGTACATGAAATTGTCAACAGCTGTACCTGGCTGACTAAAAGAACTTTGAATTTCACTCTAGTCTTAATGTAACCTGCAAAAAAAGAGGGGTGAAGGAATCAGGCGACTGCACCCCTGTGAAAGGTCTAGCTGCAATATTCTGTATCAAAGCTAATCGATTGATGCCAGACTTCAACAGTCCATAGAACGAGGAGCTGCGGTAATCCAACTGTCCAACAGTGTTTGTTTAAAATGGATTGTACATTTCTGAAAATCACAACGAATTCCCTAAGTACCAGTCTTAGAACTATTTTGCTGTAGCTCTGCTCGGCAGCTGGGCCATTTTCCAGTGCTGCTGCTGCTTTCTGGGAGCACGCTAACTTTCCATGTATGTAATTAGGAAAATCTCTCCTGCTGAAGCTTATAATTAAGAGTGCATGAGACAGCACCAAGATACGGCCTCATTTCATTTGGTTAGAGGAGTTTCTGCCAAGCCCTTACACATCTAGCGCAGGGATGTTAGAGACATTCTGCAGTGTTCTCTTCGCATGAAAGTGAGGGATAGGCACCCTTTGTTTCTTTATGCGCTCGTGAAGTTTTTAAGTCACGCATTCAGTTTTATGCACATAACACAACAAAATAAAAAAAAATAACAAAAATAATTTGTTGCCAGAGAATGTGGTAAAAGCGGTTAGCTTAGCAGGGTTTAAAAAAGGTTTGGCCGGCTTCCTAAAGGAAAAGTCCATAGTTCATTATTAAAATAGACTTGGGGAAAATCCACTGCTTATTTGTGGGATAAGCAGCATAAAATGTATTGAACTTTTTCGGGATCTTGCCAGGTGTTTGTGACCTGGGTTGGCCACTGTTGGAAACAGGATGCTGGGCTTGATGGACCTTTGGTCTGTCCCAGTATGGCCATACTTATGTAAAAACACACAAGGGGGTTTCCTGGATCAAATTTAAGGTAGGATCCAGGGCCGGCCCAGTGAATCACAAGATAGCCATTCCCAGGCCAGTGGGGGTTTCTATGGAGACAGGGAACCTTAGCCATCGGGAGCCACCTAAAGGCCAGATCTAGGGCCTGTGATTGCAAGCTTCCAAAAGGAACCCAGCTACGAACTCCACAGCAATGCAAGAGCTGGACACAAACGATGACTCTCTCTCTCTCTCCCACTCTGCCATCCATGACAATACAGGACCTGGGCAAATCCCGACTGCCACAGCAGGGAGAGGATGTCATTGTCCTTGCTTGATTTCTGATGTCTCTGTCTAATCCCTCAATACAGCCACTGTGCACATCTAATTACGCTGGAACGGCAGAATATATTGTGGGCTCTGCAAGTTAGCAACAGCGAAGTTCCTTAGCAACAAAATAAAAGCCTCAACACCTACGTTAACAAGATTATCGTTGGATTCTTGTCAACGATTTTTAAGTAGAAACTATGCTAACCAGTATATCTAGAGGTGAAAGTGAGCAGAAGCTCCAGTGAGGGCAGAGGGTACTCCTAATTGAGAAACGCTCCTTGCCTGGCATCCAGCTCTTCTCCACTCCTAACTTCTTGTGTAGGTGGCAGGGCTTCAGTCCACAATAAGTAAACTGACATCACCGCTTTCACCTTCCTCCTGAATCTGCCTCGTGTCCCTCTACTGAAATGCTAGCATTAGCCTTCCAAAGTCTCACTTGCAAGCTTACTGAATACGAGCAGGCAGGAGCTAGTACTGGATTACAGGCGAGAGGAGAAGCAAAAGCCAGGAAAGTAGGGGACCAAAAAGCTGCACAATTTGGACGGGTCTGTAAGGTAACATCCAAGTGTGGTGCTATCTGAGAGGGGTGTGCTCTGTGGTGGCGAGAGACAGGAGCAGGCAGCTTGTGCAAGTAAATCACGTGGAATTCTTCAGAACTGGTTCTACACCAGCTCCAACACAGAGGCTGGTGGCATCTTAGACCAACAGATTATCGAGGGCACAGTCCACACAATCTAATGCATCTCATGAAGTGGACTCTGGTCCTCGAATATTTATGTCTCAATAAATCTGTTCTGTCCCTTGGCTGAACCCATGCTGATGGAGTCAGCATGGGTTCAGCCAAGGGAAGTCTTGCCTCACCAATTTCCTTCACTTCTAAGGCGTGAATAAACATGTGGATAAAGGTGAGCCGGTTGATGTAGTGTAACTAGATTTTCAGAAAGCTTTTGATAAAGGTCCTCAAGAGACACTCCTGAGAAAATTCAAGAGTCATGGGATAGGAGGCAAGGTTATGGTGTGGATTAGGAATTGGTTATAGGACAGAAAACAGAGGGTAGGGTTAAATGGTCATTTCTCTCAATGGAGGACGGTGAACAGCGGAGTGCCGCAGGGATCTGTACTGGGACTGGTGCTATTTAACATATTTATAAATGATATGGAAATCGGAACGACAAATGAGATTATTAAAATCTGCAGATGACACAAAACTATTCAAGGTTGTTAAAATACATGCGGACTGTGAAATATTACAGGAAGACCTTAGGAAATTGGAAGACTGGGCATTCAAATGGCAGATGAAATTTAATGTGGGCAAATGCAAGGTGATGCACATTGGAAAGAATAATCTGAATCATATCTGATGCTAGGGTCCACCTTGGGGGTCAGCACGCAAGAAAAAGATCTGGGTGTCGTCGTAGATAATACGCTGAAATCTTCCGCTCAGTGTGTGGCGGCAGCCAAAAAAGCAAACAGGAATTATTAGGAAAGGGATGGTGAATAAGACCAAAAACACTATAATGCCTTTGTATCACCCCATGGTGCGTCTGCACCTTGAGTATTGCGTTCAGTTCTGGTCATCGTATCTCAAAAAAAGATATAGTGGAATTAGAAAAGGTTCAAAGAAGAGCAACCAAAATGAGAAAGGGGACGGAACTCCTCTCGTACGAGGAAAGGCTAAAGAGGTTAGGGCTCTTCAGCTTCGAAAAGAGATGGATGAGGGGAGATATGACTGAGGTCTACAAAATCCTGAGTGGTTTAGAATGAGTAGAAGTAAACTGATTTTGTACTCTTTCCAAAAGTACAAAGACTAAGGGATACTCGAGGAAGGTGCATGGAAATACTTTTAAAACAAAAAAGGAGGAAATATTTTTTAACCCAACAAATTGTTAAGCTCTAGAACTCTTTGCTGGGGGGATAAGTAGAGAGGTATGGTAGCCGTGTTAGTCCACTCTTAAGGTTATCAACAGAAATCAAACAAAATAAAACATGGAAAAGAAAATAAGATGATACCTTTTTTATTGGGCATAACTTAATACATTTCTTGATTAGCTTTCGAAGGTGGTTAGCATATCTGGGTTTAAAAAAGGTTTGGACAAGTTCCTGGAGGAAAAGTCCATAGTTTGCTATTGAGGCAGATGTGGGGAAGCCAGTGCTTGCCCTGGGATTTGTAGCATGGAATGTTGTTACTATTTGGGTTTCTGCCAGGTACTTGTGACATGCCTTAGCCACTGTTTGGAAAACAGGATACTGGGCTAGATGGACCGTTGGTCTGACCCAGTATGGCTACTCTTATGTTCTTGTATGTTTTTATTACTACAGACAGCACTGTCCTCTGAAGATGTTCTCCCAACCCTACTTACATTACATCAAGGCTTGGTGCCTGCAAACACATCCCAGGATAGGGATTTGGTTACTAAACTCTCAAGATCTGAACATGTGGCTTTCCAAGGTAATGCCCTGCCTTCTTCCCTCTTGAATTTGCTTTAAGCATTACAGTCTGTGCATGACAGTGTGTGTAACTGTATTGAGTTCCATCTCTACAGTGGCCTCTGGTCCTTTTCAATGTGGAGCTGGAGGGGTCCTCTGTCCTCCTGCTCGTCCACCTTTCCTTCTGCTTTGTGACAGATACGGTTTCTGGATTTGTTTTTTCTCTCTTTCAGTCAACGGATAACACGGAGAAGCAGAGAGAGAAGGAGACCCCCCCCCCCACCACCAGCAGAAATGGAACATAGTAACATAGTAGATGATGGCAGAAAAAGACCTGCACGGTCCATCCAGTCTGCCCAACAAGATAAACTCATATGTGCTACTTTTTGTGTATACCTGACCTTGATTAGTATCTGCCATCCTCATGGCACAGACCATATAAGTCTGCCCAGCACTATCCCCGCCTCCCAACCACCAGCCCCACCTCCCAACCACCGGCTCTGGCACAGGCACAGACCGTATAAGTCTGCCCAGCACTATCCCCACCTCCCAACCACCAGCCCTGCCTCCCACCACCGGCTCTGGCACAGACCACATAAGTCTGCCCAGCACTATCACCACCTCCCAACCACCAGCCCCGCCTCCCACCACTGGCTCTGGCACAGACCGTATAAGTCTGCCCAGCACCATCCCCGCCTCCCGCCACCGGCTCTGCCACCCAATCTCGGCTAAGCTCCTTAGGATCCATTCCTTCTGAACAGGATTCCTTTATGTTTATCCCACGCATGTTTGAATTCCGTTACCGTTTCATTTCCACCACCTTCCGCGGGAGGGCATTCCAAGCATCCACCACCCTCTCCGTGAAAAAATACTTCCTGACATTTTTCTTGAGTCTGCCCCCCTTCAATCTCATTTCATGCCCTCTCGTTCTACCGCCCTCCCCTCTCCAGAAAAGGTCCGTTTGCAGATTAATACCTTTCAAATATTTGAACGTCTGTATCATATCACCCGTTTCTCCTTTCCTCCAGAGTATACATGTTTAGTTCAGCAAGTCTCTCCTCATACGTCTTGTAACGCAAATCCCATACCATTTTTGTAGCTTTTCTTTGCACCGCTTCAATTCTTTTTACATCCTTCGCAAGGTACGGCCTCCCAAAACAAATATAGCAAATATAGCAAACTGAAATTTGCAGAAAAATATGAATATAGGTGAGCTCTCATTTCTTGACCTGTGTAAGAGAGTGTATATAACCCTGGTAGCGCTTTAGAAATGTTAAATAGTAGTAGTAGTAGGGTACAGCATATGTACGAGACAAGGATGAGGCGAAGGGCTATTAGGCTGGTTCTTTAGACGCAAGGCTGATGCTGGGTGAAGTTAAGGCACCCGGGGCAAGGCATCCCCTCTTCTTGAAGGCCAACTCAAAAGAGCAGTGCTTGGGCATTCCCTTGTGACAGCCATGGGTGCACGACTTCAGTGCCACCCTTCCCTCCCCCCACCAGCAAGAGAGCGAGCATGGCACAGATCTAGGCACCCTCCGAAATGTGCCCACTGCAGCTAATGGGAAATCCAGTCCTGGCAACTGGCAGGATCTGGCAAAGTGCTTTTAGAAGTGCAATTACCAAGCTCTGCCGGGCAGGGGTAATGCATTACTATACTGCCTTTCTATCATACAACCAAAATGGTTTACAGATCGGACTAGATTCTGTAAACGGGGCACGAACTTGGGTGCCAAAAAAATAAGCACTAACCGCTATTCCACAAACAGTACTCCGAATTGGGTGCCGTTAACAGAATAGCCCAGTGGTTCCCAAACTTTCTCAAGTCACGGTGCCCCTAGCCCCCCCCCACCGCCCGCCTCCATCAGCATCGAGTCCTACTTTGCTGGTGGGGAGGCCTAAGCCCCACTGCCCAAGGTCTAAGCAGCAAATCGGTAGCATGCTTCAGCCACCAACACTTGCATTCTCATGCGTGCCCTCCTTCTGTCCCCCTTTCCATCCAGACTCTGCCCTCCCCCTCCCACCTCTCCCTCACTCACCACTTTCATCCGGCCTCACCCCTTCCATCCAGCCTCTGCCCTCCCTCTCTCCCCCTCCCACCTCTCCCCCACTCACCACTTTCATCCAGCCTCACCCCCTTCCATCCAGCCTCTGCCCTCCCTCTCTCCCCCTCCCACTCACTCACCACTTTCAACCAGCCTCTCCAACCTCTGCCCCCTCACCACTTTCATCCAACCTCTGCCTTCTCTCCTCCTTCCATCCAGCCTCTGCCCTCCCTCTCCCCCGCTTTCATCCAGCCCAAGCCCCCTTTCTGTTTCTCCCCCCCAATCCAGCATCTACCTCCTCTGTGCTCACTCCCCCCCTCCCCCCCCCCCCCCCCACTGCTGTTGCTGCTTTTCTAGATGAGCAACGGCAGCGGCAAAACAAGCTACGGCCACATGGGACCAAATTCTCCACACACACGGCTTCTGGTTGTGCCCTGGAAGTGATGTTTGAGGGGGCAGAATCATCAGCCGCATGTAAGAAGAGTGGCGTCGCACGGCTGCGGTTTGCTTTGCCGCTGCTGTTGTTCATCTAGAAAAGCAGCAGCAGGGATGGGTGTGTACGCGGGGGGGGGGGCAGGGACAGAGAGGAGGCAGATGCTGGACTGGGAGGAACAGTAGCAGTTCATGTGGTGGCGGGAGGTCAGGATTTTCCACGGCATGGCATGGCACCCCCCCGAGTGTGGAACCAGTTCCTAGTTTGGGAACTGCTGGGATTGGATACAACGATTTAGACCAACTGAAACCTGCTGTGGATCTGCCATATTCTATTCAAATAAAAACAAAAAAATGTGAGCAAATTCTAGAATTTCCCTGACCCGCCATTCCCCTCCCATGGCCACACCCCTTTTTTAAAACCCCGCGGAAATATTTATGTACTCATATAAAATACAGACTACAAAGACGAGCAAATACATCCTAATTTTTGCCAATTCAGAACCAATAACTGATTGCTGGCATTCATTAGCGCTAATTGTCTTGTTATTCCATTGAGCACGCGCACAATTTCGAGCGCCATATATCAAATTTGGAGGGATTGTGTACAAGAAAAGCACTTTTCCTAGAGGGCGGTGCAATTGGTAGATTTCAAACTAAAGCAGCCTTTTGTCCTTTTTTCCTTCTCATATCACATGATAAGAGTAAAACAGCGCAGCTCATCTGTGGTAAAGTTCACAGACTGACCATAAAAGTTAGACATGACAAAATCCCCTCCACAGACTGTAATAGAGCAGTGGAAGCAAGGGAGCGTCTGGAGATGACCCAAATATACATTCAGAAATGCGAATAGTGGTGTACGAATAAAACCTACACTAGTGTGTGGGGAAAATAAGCCTTCACGAGCGACAAAGAGGACATTAATCGAGTCTCGGATTCTGCGCCCCGTCTATTTTGGAACACCTTAAATACCTCAAAATGTCCCCTCTAAAAACTGCGGCTACTCAGTAAAACCCAATTCTCCAGAGGATTCACTCACTGGCGTCTGAAACAATCAACACCTATCAGTTGATGCTAAATCACAGACAGGGACACTACACCCAGACCAGATTTTTCAGGCATCTCCAGCAGGTCAATAATGACCACTGGGACACAGCAAGAACTGGAATCACACCTTTAATTTCTATAGATTGAATTCTGTTCATTTTCTAATCGGTCCTCTAGCTTCTCCACAGGCTGCGACAGCTATAATCAGACCAACAAGACAATTATCCAAAGACACTGAAGCATAAGAGCTTCCAAGACCACAAAATGATGCTTCTTCAGAGAGTTGCATGACCTACAAGGATGCTTACAGGAGGGTGGACAATTTGCATTTCCTTTCCATCTCTTACCCTCCAACTTCCCAGCCATGCACACTGCAGGTGGGGGGTGGAGGGAGCAGCCCTGTGGCTCTCAGCTCCGCCGGTTCCCTGCTCCCTCTGATGTTACTTCCTCTTCCGGGGCAGAGGGAGCAGAAAACCGGTGGACCCAACAGCCACATGACTGCTCCCAGCACCCCAGGAGGTAAGAGCAATGCAGGAGGGAGGGTTTGGAGGTGATGCGCCGGGGGTGGGGATGACAACACTGCACTGGGGGGGGGGGGACAACGCTGCACCCTGGGGGGTGCGCAGTGGCGATCCGTCCCTGGTGACTGCTGACCAAGGAACACCACTGGCTGTACTGACTCAGATTAACGACCAATGAGCCAGTGGCCAGACCGGCTCACTTAGAAGCACAAGAGACAGAGTGAGAGAGAGAACCATGGAATGACCCTTTCATGCACAAGTAGGATATCTCTCTGGCAAATTCTAAAGGATCCATCAGGCAGAAATGTGTTCAAACCATGTTTTTAAACTCAGCTGTATTATCAGCCTTGACAACATCCTCCACCACCAAATTCCACAGCTTAACAGTGTGTATGGTGGGAAAAAAAAAAAAAAATCTTAAATGCATTTTAAATTTAAGATCATCATTTATTATACCTGTCCCACCCCACTCATTTCATTGACCTCTATCATATCCCCTCTTTATTATCTTTTCCAAGTCAAAGCAGATTAGGACTGTTCAGCTTTCTTCTTAAAGGATGTGCTGCCTTTCTTGAAAACTTTTTCTAATTTCATTGTATCTTGTTTGAATTTATTTTCTTTTGGATTTAGCTCAGACCTTTTCAGTGATCGCAACAATAGCCATACCAGGTCAGACCAATGGTCCATCTAGCCCAGTATCCTGCTTCCAGCAGCGGCCAATCCAGGTTGCAAGTAACTGGAAGAATCCCAAACAGTAGCAACATTCCAGAATCCCCAAAGAACAACAAGACTCCGGAATCCTCAAAGAAGTAAGCAGAGCGAACGGCTTGTCCGGAGCCCGCCCTTAATGAGGGGACGAGCCAACCCGGCTTTTCCGGCGCTGTGCTCAGGCCGGATCTTTCAGGGCCAGAAAGGACAGGTTAACCTTAACTCGACCTGTGTTCAGAGTGCGGGGACCTGGTTAATCCTGATTGGCCAGGCATATTTAAAAATCTTCATGGCGGAAAGCACCTGCCAATGGAATGTAATCTTGTTAAGGGGAGGGAGGGGCTTGGTAGCACTAACATAAGACCGGCTCCTCCGGGGACCAGGATCCTTCCTGCTCCCCAGAAGCGGTTTGATCTCCCGCCCATCCCACCCCTTTTGCTTTTGAGGGGACCGCAAGATGCGTGTTGCTTTGCTTAGTCGCAACTTTGGGGGAGGGGGTTACCCAAGCTATAGTCTGTGCAGGAGGTGGTCCTTCTGGACGGGGAGGGGGCCTTAATGTTCACCCAGCGGTGTTCATTGGGCCACAGCGCAATTACAGATGTGGAGGTCCATGTCTTGATGGTTAACCTTGCTGGCATGGTGGGTTAAAGCAGGGGCTTCAAGGTTCACCCGGCGGTGTACATTGGGCCCCAACTCAATACAGACGTGGAGGTCCACGTCTTGAGGGTTAAGCCTTGCTGATATGGTGGTTAAGGATTTGGGTTTCTAATGTTTTGGCTACGACTCCTTGCTGTTAAATGGCAGGCAGTCGAGTGTTGCTTCTGAATAAATCATGGTATCTGTTCCTATTAGCTTGGGGTTCTATATGTCACCAATAAACAAATCTGCAGCCTGTTTTTATAGCAAAGAAAGTTGTTGGTCTCAATCGTTGATGTATTGGTATTACATTTAATTGTATGCTATAATTATATCAAAGGAAAAGGCAGGTGATAGGTCTCGTATCCCTCCATTATAACAAGACTCCACAATAGCAAGGAAGTGCAAGGTGGGTTACATTCAGGTACAGTAGTCATTTCCTGTCTCCAGGGAGCTTACAAACCAATTTTATACCTGAAGCTCTGGAGGGTGAAGTGACATGTCCAAGATCAATTAAGTGGAAGTGGGATTCTCAGCCACTGCTGTAACTATTAAGCTACTCTGCATGATACTGTAGGAGTGGTCCACACCATGGATCAAGAGAGAGACATTATGATACTCTCTGTTCCTTTCTGAATAATTCTTGTTTGACCATCTCCACACAATGCACATAAGTGTTGCCATACTGGGAAAGACCAAAGGTCCATCGAGCCCAGCATCCTGTTTCCAACAGTGGCCAATCCAGGTCACAAATACCCGGCAAGATCCCCAAAAAGTACAAAACATTTTATACTGCTTATCCCAGAAATAGTGGATTTTCCTCAAGTCCATTTAATAACGGCTGTCCAAACCTTTTTTAAACTCCGCTAAGCTAACCGCCTTTACCACATTCTCTGGGAACGAATTCCAGAGTTTAATTACACGTTGAGTGAAGAAAATTTTTCTCTGATTCGTTTTAAATTTACTACATTGTAGCTTCATCGCATGCCCCCTAGTCCTAGTAGGAGCTGAGGATTCCAATGTTCTGTCTACAGGGACTCCAAGATCCTTTCCCCGGCTGGTCATGAGAACAGCATAAGTATGTGCATCACTTTCCACTTGCCCACAATGAACCCCATCTGCCATTTAGATGCCCAATTCCTTTGTATTTTCCTACTTTTAAGTCCTTTGAAAAGTCTGTGTCATCTGAAAAATTTGATTGCTCACTGATTGATTCCATTTCCACATCAGTAATTAACATATTTAACGATGCTGGTCCCAGTAGAGATCCCATCCCAAGGGCCCTTCAGTTTTCCCAATGGAGAGAGATGAATAATGATCTTTCAATCCCACTTCTCACCATTCCACCACAGAATACTGCCTCTTATCTCTGGACCTTTCAACCTGCTCATGTCAGTGACTAGTGAGGTAACACAAGAAAGAATATCCCTTACCACAATCAGTCTAGTATCTTCCTCTGAGTCTCTACCATCCTGGGCACCTCAGACTACCTTCTGGCCAGTACTTTTCAGTCATTTTATTAGGTGACGCTTCGGAAAGCCTTACAAATGTTACTGTTGGCAGACGTCAAAGAATTCTGGGAGGCAGGAGAGATGGACAGAGAACCCGAAGAAACTAGAGATAATTTAGGTTGAGTGTGGAAGCTGGATATCAAAGTGTCAAATTATACATTAGAGAAACAATTTTACCACTTTTCAACTAAAAGGGTAAGAAGACCTCATAGCAAGCATCTGACAATATAAACCAGGAAATGGGAGGTAATACTGTCCTGCTACAGGACTCTACTGGAACTCTACCTGCAGAACTGTGTTCTCATCAGAGCCTGCCCCTTCTGCTTTCAAAAAGAAAGATATTATCAAGAATACAATAACTCGGAAAGAATACATAATGCTTAGTGCAGAAAGTTGAGAACATGGGGAATCAGGTTTAATTCCCATCGAAGCTCCCTGTCACTCTGGGTAAGTCACTTAACCCTTCAATGCCCCAGGTACAAAAACTTAAGATTGTGAGCTCACCAGGCACAGAGGAAGTACCTGCATATTATTATTATTATTATATTACTGTATTACTATCATGTATTCCATTACCATGCAACCCAAAATCCTTCTGTAATACCAAATGTCTATTCTCTTCTTATTTCCACTATCCATGATGTATTGTAAGCCACATTGAGCCTGCAAAGTGGTGGGAAAATGTGGGATACAAAAGCAACAAATAAATATACGTAAACCACTTTGGTTGTATCGCAGAAAGGCAGTATATAAAATCCATGACGAAGAAATGTGCAGGAAAGGGTGAGTGGCTGCAAAGGGGAGGAGAATGCATGGGAGAACGCGAGAGAGGGAGGGATTGGGAGCTTGAGTGAGTGCATGGGGGACCAGAAACACTGTCCAGTACACACACACACAATCCCCACCATATATCACCACTGGTACACACTGCAATAGACAAATATACAATCCCCTCAAAAACAAAAAAACACAGCCTGCACTACATTATTCAGATCTCCTGCCACCAGTTTCTCCTCACAGATATCCCTGAATCTGTGAAAGGGGGAGATGGGAACACAATAACTTGTTATCCCTTTAAGTTTATAATTATTTATTACATTTGTACCCCGCGCTTTCCCACACATTGCAGGTTCAGTGCGGCTTACATAGAAATTGAATTACAAAGTCTTGAAGGAGAGTATTACAAATTGTAATAAACGTAGTAATAAGGGTTTTTATAAGGATATGTAAATTGAACATGGAGCGGTAAAACAAAGATAGGATGACTATGGTATTGATTATGCATTATTTTGGTCCCATTATTTAGTTGAATTTATTTTTCTTGCGATGCTTACAGGATTGTTTTGTATTATGAAGCTGCCATAAATATATCAAGAAATAGATCATGCTGCCAAGTTTGAAGATCAGAGGAAACGGATGCCCAGAATAGTCACCATCAGAACCTCATCGAACATGCTAAAACTTGGGATAGACCAAGGACAGCTTTAAGGCTGAGGGAGGGCACAGAGGATTAAGTCTTACCAATGACAGCAGAGTGGGGCAACCGGGTAAAAACACAGGTCATTACTTGCCAACAGCTATGTTAAAAGCAACACCTCTCAATGATTGTATATAAACTCAGCCAAAACGTTTCTTTTGTAGATCAATACACACGGGCTTGAGGGTCAACAGCGCATCTACAAGTCCAGGGCAACGCGGGTATTATTAGCACTGCGCGGGCACTGTCCCTCCCCCCCTCCACCAGGCTTGGTATCTCTTAAGGCTGGGCTGCTAGACTTAAGCGAGGGGGCTCTAAAGTGGTTAACGCAGCTGCCTGAGAACCAGGGTTCAATTGCCACAACCCTCCATCGTCCCAGGTACAAAATAAGTACTTTGATTGCACGCGCAGAAAGGTGATCTATCTGCGATCCCACCCCATCCCTTTCCCTCTTCCTGACAGTCACGTTCTTGTGCCCCTGGAGCAAGTTTCTCCGCACGCATTTCATCCCCTTCCCCCCAAAGTCCATTTTTCATCCCCAGCAGCTCTTGCCCCCTTTTTTGCAACCGGTGCTGGCTGCAGTCCGTCTTGCAAAGGGAAAACGGGGGCAGCTGCTCACTTACTCCGTAGGCGCTGTGCCATTGATGGCAGATCCGTCCGGGCTGGGATTCAGCTGAATGGGCGTCGGCTTCTTTTTGGGCATTTGACGGCCTCAAGCGAACTCAATTGCCCGCGGACTTTTGCTGGAGGCACGAGAGCGCCCTGACCACGATCTCCGCACAGCGCTTCCTCCTCGCGCGCACCCACCACCACCACCCGATGATGTCCGTCTACCCTGCAGCTCCGCCCCCCGCGCTTCTCTTCCACGGCCACGCCCACTCCGCGCTCAAGGACGCGACGTGACGTCAAAACGTGGAAGCCCCCTTTCCCCTCGTAGCCGTCATCCCCGTACACTCAAAACAAAGCCAGCAAACCTAGGAGCTTGCTGCTACTGCTACTGCTACTGCTACTACTACTTAACATTTCTAAAGCGCTACTAGGGTTACGCAGCGCTGTACAGTTTAACATGGAAGGACAGTCCCTGCTTGAAGAGCTTACAATCTAAAAGACAAATGTACAGTTAATCTGATAGGTCCGACACTCCGACAGATTGGGGCAACCTATAGGTTCGAAAGGTTAGGTTCCGAATGCAACATTGAAGAGGTGGGCTTTGAGCAAGGATTTGAAGATGGGCAGGGAGGGGGCTTGGCGTAAGGGCTCAGGAAGTTGATTCCAAGCATAGGGTGAGGCGAGGCAGAATGAGCGGAGCCTGGAGTTGGCGGTGGTGGAGAAGGGTACTGAGAGGAGGGATTTGTCCTGTGAGCGGAGGTTACAGGCGGGAACGTAGGGGAGATGCAGCAGTTTGAGTGCATTTGTAGGTAAGGAGGAGAAGTGTGAACTGTATGCGGTAACTGATCGGAAGCCAGTGAAGTGACTTGAGGAGAAGGGTGATATGAGTATATCGGTTCTGGCGGAATATAAGACGTCTGCTTTGGCATTGGCAGTCTTTAGTACTGTATTTTTAAACACGCAATGGACATAAACATTTAAAATAACTCTTCCTCTCTACGATTCTTCACATACGAATCTTATTCTACCTGTCACTACCTGTATTTGTTCATGCCGGAATTGGTGAATGCCTTTTACGGTTATGCGTAAGCCACATTGAGCCTGCAAATAGGTGGGAAAATGTGGGATATAAATGCAACAAATAAATACATAATAAATCATTGCGGAATAACCTTTCATAGGTAAAGTAATCATTTGTTATAAATCGTAATCGGTGTGTCATTTGGAGGGAACACCTTATATTCAGACATTTTTATTCTCCTGCTAAAGGGCCACTAAAACAGACATCATGTTATGAAAATCAGGTGCTCAACATTAGGAGTTTCTGACTATTTATTTGTTTACTTATTTATGGCAGTTATGTCCCACATTAAACATTTTTTTCCCTGTGCCTAGATCAAAATAGAAAGATGGTTTATAGGAACTTGGTCCTTTTGTTTTGTGGAATGCAGTGGTGTATTATACAAATGGAAAACAAAAATGAGGATGTTATAATGCCTTTGTATCGCTCCATGGTGCAACTGCACCTCAAATAGTGTGTTCAATTCTGGTCGCCGCATCTCAAAAAAGATATAGTGGAATTAGAAAAGGTACAGAGAAGGGCGACAAAAATGATAAAGGGGATGGAACGACTTCCCTATGAAGAAAGGCTAAAGCAGCTAGGGCTCTTCAGCTTGGAGAAAAGACGGCTGAGGGGAGATATGATAGAGGTCTATAAAATAATGAGTGGAGTTGATCGGGTAGATGTGAAGCATCTGTTCACACTTTCCAAAAATACTAGGACTAGAGGGTATGCGATGAAGCTACAATTTAGTAAATTTAACACAAATCGGAGAAAATGTTTCTTCACTCAACGTGTAATTAAACTCTGGAATTCGTTGCCAGAGAATGTGGTAAAGGCAGGTAGCTTAGCGGAGTTTAAAAAAAGGTTTGAACGGCTTCCTAAAGGAAAAGTCCATAGACTGTTATTAAATGGACTTGTGGAAAATCCACTATTTTTGGGATAAGCAGTATCAAATGTTTTGTACTTTTTTGGGATCTTGCCAGGTATTTGTGACCTGGATTGGCCACTGTTGGAAACAGGATGCTGCTCTTGATGGACCTTTGGTCTTTCCCAGTATGGCAATACTTACGTACTTATGAAAATGTATCTATATCGGAGTAATATACAGGTCACCCTATAGGTGACTTTAATATGCATGCCCTTTTTAAGAAGTTGTTAAAGACATTCCTCTTTGCTAAGACTTACCCCTCAACTTGTCATGTCGATTAATGTATCCCTTGCCCCCTACCCTACATAGTTCACGCTGTTAGATGCTTGCCTAACCTTTCAGTTTGTATTCTTATTTAACTTTCTGTAAGCCACATTGCGCCTGCATGAGTGGGAAAATGTGGGATATAAGCAACAAATAAATAAATAAATAAATAAATAAAAATGTTGATTGGGGTGTCCCTGCTGTGGGGTCATCTAGAAGCAAAGGGATCTTGGATTCCCTACAGGAAGAATTGTCTCAGCAGTGGGTAACGGAACCAATGCAGGATGGAGCTATTCTGGACCTGGGGTGCTTGTGAATGAAGAGAACGTTTCTGACATTAAGGTGGGATACCATTTGGTATCTAGTGATCATTGAATGTTGCGGTTCAATATTAAAACAGGGGAGAAGGTTGATTTGAGATTGAAGGTCTTAGATTTCAAAATAACTAACTTTGCTGAGATGGGGGAATTTCTCAAGGAACAGTTAGTAGGATGGGAACTGCTGAAGGATGTAGAACAGTAATGGACAAGGCTGAAAGAAGCTATATTAAAAGGCAACTAACCTTTACGTTAGAAAATTACATACAAGTAAAAGGAAAAGAAGGCCACTCTGCTACTCAAATGTAGTAGATGAAAAGATAAGGGAAAGGACATTAACCTTCACACATTATAAGATGACACAGAAAGATTAAGACAGGCGAGAATACCTGGAAAAGCTGTCAGAAAAGTGAAGAGGCGAATGGAAGAAAAGATATCTAATATGGTAAAATTGGGGGATAAGACCTTTTTCAGATATGTAAATGACAGGAGGAAGTGCCATAATAGCATTGTGAGGCTCAAAGCTGAGGGACAGAAATATGTGGAAGATGATAAGGATAAAGCTGAACTGCTTAACAATTATTTCTGCTCTGTGTTCATGGATGAAAGGCCGGGGGTAGGACTGCAGAAAACAAAGGCTAAAGGGGATGGATGTATGGTAGACCAAGACCCATTTACGGAGGACTGTATTTGTGAGGAGCTAGCCAAACTAAATAGACAGAGCAATGGGGCCTGATGGGTACACCTGAGGGTGCTCAAGGAACTTGGAGAGGTTCTGGCAGCTCCGCTGTCGGACCTCTTCAGTGCTTCCTTATAAACTGAAGTGGTCCCAGAGGACTGGAGTAGGGCAAATGTGGTTGATTTCCACAAGAGTGGAAGTAAGGAGGAGGTTGGGAATTACAGACTTGTCAGTCTGACCTCAGTGGTGAGTAAGCTAATGGAAACGCTACTAAAGCGGAGGATTGTGAGATTTCTCTAACTGAATAGAATGTAGGACCCGAGGCAGCATGGCTTCACTAGTGCCAGATCGTGTCAGATGAATCTGACTGATTTCTTTGACTGGGTGACCAAACAGTTGGATGTGGGAGGAGCACTTGATGTGGTATACTTGGATTTCAGCAAAGCCTTTGACATGGTTCTGCATAGGTGACTGATAAATAAATTGAGTGCCCTCAGTATGGGACCTAGAGTAACTGACTGGGTTCAAAATTGGTTGACTGGAAGGAGACAGAGGGTAGTGGTAAATGGAGCTTGCTGTGAAGAAAGGGATTTTTTTTTTTTTTGTTACATTTGTACCCCGCACTTTCCCACTCATGGCAGGCTCAATGTGGCAGGCAATGGAGGGTTAAGTGACTTGCCCAGAGTCACAAGGAGCTGCCTGTGCCGAGGGAGAGAGGAGATATGATAGAGACATTTAAATATCTCAAGGGCATTAATATACAGGAAGTGATCCTTTTTCAACTGAAGGAAAACTCTGGATTGAGGGGGCATACAATGAAGTTAAGCGGGAATAGGCTTAGGAGTAATCAGTGTCATAGCCAGAAGGAAAGTTTTGGGTGGGGCAACAGGTTGGGTGGATGGGCACTAGAGAAACACCTGCCACCTGATATGCCCTGGCCAGGCCCTTACTCCTACCACACACCTACCCCGGCCACTCCCAATAACTTAAAAGGGAGTAGCACTGCTGGCCATATTGAGAGCTAGGGGAAATATAAGAGGTGCACTCTTCATCCTCCACTGAGCCATGGTCCACCAACACACATATGGTTCCCCCAAATATTACAGTGGGGCCCTAAAATATCAATACATTTATCAAGAAAATTGAACATATCCAAAGTACTATAGAATACTACATAGAAAATTGATGCTAACAGAATACTTTTGTCACCCACACAGAACACAAATGCCAAATACAGAATAAGTGACCACAAACCATAAACAAATTAAATACAAATTCCAAGAGGCCAGACCTTGCATTTAGCACAGCACAGAGAAATACAAAGAGATGCATTTTCTCCTATACTGTGCAAAATATGATAGCACGTGCAAGAGACAGTGTTAGCGGAGGTACAACTAGGGCAACTGCGTTTGTCCGCCTAGCCAGAGAGAACCCCAGGCCAGCTGGAAGCTGAAGAAGGTGCAGCCTGTTAGTAAGCTTTTGTGTCCTCTCCCAAATTTTTGCCTTGGGCCCCAGCCATATCTAGCTGGATGTACATTTCAAATCTGACATATTCTAGTCACAAAATAGAAAAATAACATTATTTTTTCTACCTTTTGTTGTCTGCTCATGTTATTTAATTGAGCCTACAAATAGGCTGGAAAATGTAGGGTACAAATGAATTAAATAAATAACTAAATACATTTTCAAGTCATGTTGGTCCCAGGTTCTGGTTTCTACATCCTTCTGTCTTCTCTTAACTCACTCACCAAGGTCTCATGTCCATTTGATATTTCTACTCTCTCTCCATGTCTGCTATCCATCTTCTTCCATCTCTGTACCTCTATGTACCTCTATGTTTAGTATCTCCTTTTCTCTGTGTCCCTATTTCCTTGGTCTGGTATCTCTGTTTCCCTTCCCCTTGTGCTATACTAGCAGTTCTCTCCCTTCCCGACATCGCTGCCTGGATGTCCAAACGGCATCTGAAATTGAACATGGCAAAGACTGAGCTCCTTATCTTTCCACCCAAACCCTCTTCTCCTCTTCCCCACTTGCCGTCTCTGTTGACAACACCCTCATCCTCCACGTCTCTTCAGCACACAATCTCGGAGTCATCTTCGATTCCTCCCTCTCCTTCTCTGCCCATATCCAGCAGACAGCTAAGACCTGTCACTTCTTCCTCTATAATATTAGCAAAATTCGCCCATTCCTCTCTGAACAGACCACCCGAACCCTCGTCCACTCGCTCGTTACCTCTCGTCTTGACTATTGCAACCTTCTCCTCGCTGGCCTCCCATTTAGCCACCTATCCCCCCTTCAATCTGTCCAAAATTCCGCCGCACGTCTTATCTACCGCGTGAACCGATACTCTCATATCACCCCTCTCCTCAAGCCGCTTCACTGGCTCCCAATCCACTACCTTATTCAGTTCAAGCTTCTCCTATTGACCTTCAAGTGCAGGGGGTAACGATACGAGGGCCGCTTGATAACAGTGATCATAATATGATCGGTTTTGATATTGGCATTGAAGGAAGTGAAACTAGGAAATCAAGTACGCTAGCGTTTAACTATAGAAAAGGTGATTACGACAAAATGAGAAAAATGGTGAAAAAAAGACTGAAGGAGCAGCTCGCAGAGTAAAAAAACTTGCATCAGGCGTGGATGCTGTTTAAAAACACCATCCTGGAGGTTCAGGACAAATATATTCCACGTATTAGAAAAAAGGGAAAAAAGACTAAACGTCAGTCGGCGTGGCTAAACAGTAAGATAAAGGAAATAATTAGAGCCAAAAAACAATCCTTCAGAAAGTGGAGAGAGAACCAACTGAAAGTAACAGGATAGATCATAAGGAATGCCAAGCCAAATGCAAAGCGGAGATAAGGAGGGCAAAAAAGGACTTTGAGAAGAAATTAGCGTTGGAAGCAAAAATACATAGTAAAAATTTTTTTAGATACATTAAAAGCAGGAAACCGGCCAAAGAGTCGGTTGGGCCGCTGGACGAAAATGGTGTTAAAGGGGCGATCAAGGAGGACAAAGCCGTAGCGGAGAAATTAAATGAATTCTTTGCTTCGGTCTTCACCGAGGAGGATTTGGGGGGGACACCGGTGCCGGAAAGAATATTTGAAGCGGGGGAGTCGGAGAAACTAAACAAATTCTCTGTAACCTTGGAGGATGTAATGGGTCAGTTCAGCAAGCTGAAGAGTAGTAAATCACCGGGACCTGATGGTATTCATCCCAGAGTATTAATAGAACTAAAAAATGAACTTGCGGAGCTACTGTTAGAAATATGCAATCTGTCCCTAAAATCGAGTGTAGTACCGGAAGACTGGAGGGTAGCCAATGTTACTACTCCGATTTTTAAGAAGGGTTCCAGAGGAGATCCGGGAAATTATAGACCGGTGAGTCTGACGTCGGTGCCGGGCAAGATGGTGGAGGCTATTATTAAGAATAAAACTGCAGAGCATATACAAAAACATGGACTGATGAGACAAAGTCAGCACGGATTTAGTGAAGGGAAGTCTTGCCTCACCAATCTAATGCATTTTTTGAGGGGTAAGCAAACATGTGGACAATTGGGGAGCCGGTTGATATTGTATATCTGGATTTTCAGAAGGTGTTTGACAAAGTGCCGCACGAAAGACTCCTGAAGAAATTGCAGAGTCATGGAATTGGAGGTAGGGTATTATTATGGATTAAGAACTGGTTGAAAGATAGGAAGCAGAGAGTAGGATTGCGTGGCCAGTATTCTCAGTGGAGGAGGGTAGTTAGTGGGGTCCCGCAGGGGTCTGTGCTGGGTCCGTTGCTTTTTAATGTATTTATAAATGACCTAGAGATGGGAATAACTAGTGAGGTAATTAAATTCGCCGATGACACAAAATTATTCAGGGTCGTCAAGTCGCAGGAGGAATGTGAACGATTACAGGAGGACCTTGCGAGACTGGGAGAATGGGCGTGCAAGTGGCAGATGAAGTTCAATGTTGACAAGTGCAAAGTGATGCATGTGGGTAAGAGGAACCCGAATTATAGCTACGTCTTGCAAGGTTCCGCGTTAGGAGTTACGGATCAAGAAAGGGATCTGGGTGTCGTCGTCGATGATACGCTGAAACCTTCTGCTCATGTGCTGCTGCGGCTAGGAAAGCGAATAGGATGTTGGGTGTTATTAGGAAGGGTATGGAGTCCAGTGGTGCGGATGTTATAATGCCGTTGTATCGCTCCATGGTGCGACCGCACCTGGAGTATTGTGTTCAGTACTGGTCTCCGTATCTCAAAAAAGATATAGTAGAATTGGAAAAGGTACAGCGAAGGGCGACGAAAATGATAATGGGGATGGGACGACTTTCCTATGAAGAGAGGCTGAGAAGGCTAGGGCTTTTCAGCTTGGAGAAGAGACGGCTGAGGGGAGATATGATAGAAGTGTATAAAATAATGAGTGGAATGGATCGGGTGGATGTGAAGCGACTGTTCACGCTATCCAAAAATACTAGGACTAGAGGGCATGAGTTGAAGCTACAGTGTGGTAAATTTAAAACGAATCGGAGAAAATTTTTCTTCACCCAACGTGTAATTAGACTCTGGAATTCGTTGCCGGAGAACGTGGTACGGGCGGTTAGCTTGACGGAGTTTAAAAAGGGGTTAGATAGATTCCTAAAGGACAAGTCCATAGACCGCTATTAAATGGACTTGGAAAAATTCCGCATTTTTAGGTATACTTGTCTGGAATGTTTTTACGTTTGGGGAGCGTGCCAGGTGCCCTTGACCTGGATTGGCCACTGTCGGTGACAGGATGCTGGGCTAGATGGACCTTTGGTCTTTCCCAGTATGGCACTACTTATGTACTTATGTACTAATCTGCTGCCCCCCATTACCTCTCTACCCTCCTCTCCCCGTATGTTCCCACCCGTAACCTCCGCTCTCAGGACAAATCACTCCTATCTGTACCCTTCTCCACCACCGCTAACTCCAGACTCCGCCCCTTCTGCCTCGCAGCACCTTATGCCTGGAACAGACTTCCTGAGCCCTTACGCCATGCGCCCTCCCTGCCCATCTTCAAGTCCTTACTCAAGGCCCATCTCTTCTCCCTTGCTTTTGGCGCCTAACCACCTTCCCCATTCCTGTTACCTACACTGACTATGTAGTCTGTTACCGTTAGATTATAAGCTCTCTTGAGCAGGGACTGTCCCTCCCTGTGTTTAAACTTGTACAGCGCTGCGTAACCCTGGCAGCGCTATAGAAATGCTAAGTAGTAGTAGTAGTAGTAGTACTCTTGCTCCCACATCTAGCAGCTCTCTTTCTCTCCAGCCCCCTCTACTCCTCCCACATCCAGCATCTCTCTCCCTTCCATCCAGAGCCCCTCCTCTTCCTCCAGCAGCTCTCTCCCTTCCATCCAGTCCCCTCCTCCTGTTCCTCCCATGTCCAGCAGCTCTTTCCCTTTCCTCCAGTCCCTTCCTCCTCTTCCTCCCTTGTCCAGCAGCTCTCCAGCCCCTTCCTCCTCTCCCTCCCATGTCCAGCAGTTCTCTCCCTTCCATCCAGATCTCCT